>NC_088206.1:9133186-9446357 GCF_037126465.1 Ornithodoros turicata | reverse complement strand
AAACGCACTTTTCATTCTTTATGTACACGTCCCACGTCGGACACAAATCCACAATCCCTTGCAACGACTCTTTAAGAAGCAACAGATCCTCCATGCTTCTGACTTCGGTATAAACAATACAATCATCGGCATACAATCGAAGCCCAACTGTCAATCCCTCCACAACGCCATTAATAAATACGCCTGAGAATACATCAGTCTCTAATGACGTAGACAAGTGACCATCTCGTACAATATGTAGATAGATATAGATTGATAGATGTAGACTATATAGAATAACAAACTTGGAATAATAATAATGTTGCATTTACTTTTGTTTTTCGTAATTTCATTTGTTTGAATAAGACAGGGGCAGTTAGTCTTTGTTCATAAAACTGATAGCAGACGATGTACGACGACGACACTTTTTTTTTTCTTTATCACGTCACCATCACCATCACCACGACGACAGAGAACGATGCATCCACCATGCATCTGGTGTAGTCTGGTTCAGTCATGGTTAAGTTACTAAAAAGAGTACCTGAGCTACAGTGAATATTTTCGAAATGTAACTTGTTACAGTTACCACATTAGGTCTGTAACTTAATTATTTTACAGTTACATTTCAAAAAAGCTGATTAAATAGTGTAGCTCTCAAAAAATTGTTTTAGCACTTGTACTGTCCAAGCACAGTTATACCTTGTCATAAACAGAGGATTTCTTATGGTCACGCTAAGGCCATGGGAGTTAGTCTAAGGACATCGTGGCTCTGTATATAGATGAAAAGTTCGTGGTGGAGTACTTGAAGGGTATTTGGTACTTAAAACGGCAGGGTAGTTGAAGCTGAAGTCGACATAGTGATGCTAGAGACCTGAAGCGTGGAAAATATTGCAATACCTAGGTAACTTAGTTACATTTTACAGTTACTTTAACCAAAAGCGGTAACTAGTTACAGTTACATTTTACAGTTACTTTAACCGAAAGCTGTAGCTAGTTAGTTACAGTTTACAGTTACTTTAACCGAAAGCGGTAACTAGTTACAGTTACATTTTACAGTTACTTTAACCGAACGCTGTAGCTAGTTAGTTATATTTTACAGTTGCTTTAACCAAAAGCGGTACCTAGTTACAGTTACATTTTACAGTTACTTTAACCGAAAGCTGTAGCTAGTTAGTTACATTTTACACTTACTTTAACCGAAAGCGGTAACTAGTTACAGTTACATTTTACACTTACCTTAACCGAAAGCGGTAGCTAGTTACCGTTACAAGTTACTTTTGCACAAAAGGAACTAGTTACCTTTAACAACAGCTGGCGCTCAGACTTATCGTCCGACATTCCAGAGGGCTTTTTCGCTTCCCCGCATTAAGAGTCTTATAAAGGAGAAGCCACCCCTATACAAAGCATATTCCTCTCTTCTATTTCGCTATCGTAGTCAATCACAAATGCGTTACACTGCCTATAGAGCGGCTCTACCGGTGATTACACTGATGTGACAGATGACACCACTTGAAAAAAGAAATTACGCAAAGTGGGCGTCGCTTACGTGTTTGTTGACGGTTACAAGCCGAGTAGCTGTTAGAGTATGTGTAAATGATATGCGTTGGGGACTAAATAAACTGCTGTTGCGTTTTGTGTTGCGTACAGTGAGTACCACGTGTGCAAGTGGAGTAGCTGCAGGTGTATGGTGTGGGCTCTGGGGTTCAACTCCAGAAACCCTTTGTGACCTCAAGTGGCAAACACAGAACCCGGACTACCTTGGGGTACCACTACATGAAAGTGGAAACACAAACAGAATGTAGTCAGGAAGGGTCGACAATATGAAAAAGCATGCCTTCGCCTTGAGGCGCAAAGAATTTTCAATATTCCAAAGTGCATCAGTTTGTAATGTGCTTGTAGCAACGAAAATTGTTTATATTTCGCAAGTACTCCACCGCTCCCGTAAAATCGTCAAGCATGCCATCGGATGTTTGCCATTCACGATCTATAGTGTTCAACATTTGAAAGGATGCGTCGTGAAAACCTTTTCAGAAAAATCAAGGATGGGGATTTAGGTCTACAGCATATATTTGTTATTCACAGCCGTTAATTAAGCAGCTAATCACGAGACTCTGGTTTTATGGTCAGTCTGTGCACCGGCTTCTAAAAATAATAATAAAATAATTATTAATTATAAACATAAAGAATAACTGACTCCTAGACGCCGTGTCGAGAGCTGTCTCCTACCCTACATACCTGATATACGTATGTTTGCTTCCATGAACAAAGCTTGCTGTCGACAGGGTTTTATAAAGAGGTTGTAGACAGCTAGCATAAGGATTTTGAAAGTTAGGTTTACCCTAGACTACCTTTTTTCTGTTTCAAAGGAAACGTTGGCAGTCCATTTGATGGACTTTTTTTTTTTTTCCCGTGCCAATTTATAGAGAAATTCCATCTGGGTGACTTGGCGTTGACGTCTTGCAGATAGTTAAAAACATGTATTAATAATAATAATAATAATAATAATAATAATAATATTATTATTATTATTATTATTATTATTATAGTTTTATTAGCTTGTCCATAAACAGCGCGATGGCCTTCTAATATGGTACAATGGTTAGTACAAAACAGTGGAACATGAATTAGTAAAACATTGTACAATCAAAAACGTCAATGTCACAAATTTCATTATTATAAAGACGCTGCACACGGGCCAGAGGACTTAGTGAGCTCAATCTCGGAACATTAAAAACGCGGCACTGGCGGAAAGTTCTCATTGGTGCATGAAAACTGATTGATTCGATCAAACACTGGCTATCGAAAATGGCATGAACGCATTTGCACAAAAATATAATGTCTCGACTTTTGCGTCTCGCAACCAACGTTTCTAAATTGCAATGACTCAGTATTCTGTTATACTCATAAGAATATCGTCTTCCGAGGTATCTATCAAAGCAAATTCTGATAAATCGGCGTTGTACATTTTCTATGGTCGATGCCAAAACATTTCCAACACAATAGTATATAAAGCCGAATATGAAAACATTCTTTTTCGACCTCCATACATTAACGCTCCCTGTGAAAACATATGTCTATAAGGAAAAGCCATATATGTCACGTGGTCTGCCAACTGCAGGTTTCGTAGAGTCCCTGAAAGTGTTGACCACATTTTTCTTGATTGTACAGAAGCGCTATTTTTCTGGGATGACATACAGATTAAAGTGTTAAATAGACGCCTCTCTCTAAACCCACAAGCAATAAGATTTCTTCCCTTACATCTGGACGAAGAAGTTCGCCACGATATTATGATGTTGATAGCTATATGTATTGCCTGTGGAAGCTGCGTATGGCAGACAGAAGTAAGGAACCATTGGCGGCACCCATGTAGTATTCCAAAGTTGAAATAATAATGCAGCTGAAGTTGGGCTACATGCAACAGTTGCAAGCACCACATTGATTGGAGAGTTTGTGTGAAGCTCTGTCCTCTATGTAAATTATTACTGCGTGTGTGTAACTTGTGCAACCTGTGTATCGTGTACCCTATGTAGTTGGATGCTACAGTGTGCCGTCATCCATCATTCATTAGACTAGCCACGGAAGCAGGTTCACATTATGCGTTGGATTTCATTTTTCACTATGTAAATAGCGATCGGAATACGTATTTGTCATCCTGGTTGTATATTTGACCAATTATATTGACCTAACGTGTTCCTGTGTTGTAGATAATTAATTCAGAAAGCCGATTGCATGCCAAATATGTATAGTCAAATGCGTAAAGCGACAGCACTCTGTCTGACTGTCGGCCGGTATACCACATGCACGTTTGCACAGACGTTACTACGGCCATGCACGTGCTCATAGAAGCGAACGACGCCCAGTTGTGCTGCTGGTCGACGACGAGGTACAAAAACAGCCAAGGCACACAGGCACGCAGGGGCTCATGGGAACTTCCAGCGCCTTAGAGCGTTACGAGACAGCCAAAGGCGGAGGTAGAAGAAGAACAACAACATTTCCGGTGTGCGCAGCAGCGGCGTCAGCCGGGGCAAGGCAGACAACCGGAGCTGTGTTGCTCGAAGTTCCCATGCTGCTTTGCGCGGCGCGCTTGGGGGCGCGCGCATCTTTTTAAAATCGTCTACTGCGCCACACAGCTCGCGTGGCCGAGTGGTTAACGTGCTGGCCATGTCACGTCGAGACTGGGAGGTACTCGGGTTCGAATTTCGGTGCCGGCTGCGCTGTCTGGGTTTTTTCCTGGGTTTTCCTCAGACGCTGTCGGGCGTATGTCGGCACAGTTCCCTGAGAAGTCGGCCCGGGATGCACATTGAGCCAGAGCGTTTGTTATTTCATTAGCACCACCACCAGCAGCAGCGTGCCACGCACCCGATTGCGGCAGGCGGCGCTACACGAGTTGCGCTATCTGCCGCACAGAAAATGAAACGCACGAGTCAAGAGGAGGAAGAAGAAGAAAGGAGAGAAAGGAGAAAACGAGGAGGTGGATGAAGAAGAAGCAACAACACAGAAGAAGGAAAAGAAGTGGGCGTGTTTATCGCAAAAAGCAGCCTCAATGACGCAGAATGATTGTCCCTAAAAACGCAGAAAAGTACCTACCCATGTCAAAAACACAATCTAAAAGTGGACAAAGATGCTCATCACCCGGGCAATCAACTAGAGCGTCTGCTAGAGCGGATTCGGATTTGAGAAAGAAACGCATTAGTACAATAAAGAAAAGATGTCAGTGTTAGCGTGAGAAGAAAAAGAAGAACAAAAAAACTCATACACACTAGGGTAGCGCCCAAAGAGCCAGGATTTCTCGTTGTGCATCAACAAACGAGCCTATGATATTGAGACACATTGTCATCGGATAGGCTTTTGTATGGCAGCGGGGCGCAAACACAAATACTCAACGAGTACAGGAACGTTTGGAAAACAAACAGGGCTTTGTAATGTTTGCTCTCGGTGATGAAGTACGGTAACCGGCTTCTTCCTTTTACGCACTGTTTGAGCGCAGTTCTTTTCATTTGTACTTGTATCTGTCCGTAATGCGCTTGCAGCAGACAGGGGCCATACGTAAATGACAATGTTGCAGGAACGGCTTCCCTGACCTGCTGCCGTGGCATTATTCGTGGAAGTTGGAGTTCGCAGAGAGTGGCAACCATGCTTTGAGGTGAGGTTGAAGAGGTGTAGATTTAACTGAAATACACGTAGAGCTAGGTCATTTTGTGCTTGCTATCCCTAAGATTCAGGTGCAAGAAACCACGTGCACGTAACCCTGAGATGCTGGTGAAATGGCTCGCCGTTGTCGGCCTCACAGAGGTGGGCAAAGTCCACAAATAACGTCGTTAGTATAGGAAGGTGCGTCCTGGGCCGACTTCTAAGGGAACTGTTCATTGCTTTATCTCGTGATCACTCCGAGATTGCCCGTGTTGCATTTGATAGAAGCAACATTGCGCGTGCTTATGGCGTAACGCGTTTCAAGTACAGGTTGGGACAAAAGTTTACGGAACACGCGAGCGGCGCACTTTTTCTTCGGTGCGACACCGTAGCGGCTGGCGGGAGCGGATAAGTTCACTGTTTCGGAGGGGGTGGAACAGTGCGCTGTTAGCGACACACAGCGGTAGATTCCACTTCCCAGGCACACCGAGGCGACACCGGAACTACAGCTGTGTGTCGCTAACAGCGCACCGTCTCCCCCCCCCCCCCTCCCTCCGAAACAGTGAACTCACCCGCTTCCGCCAGCAGCTAGGGTGTCGCACTGAAGAAAACGCACGCCGCTGAGTGTTCCGTGAACTTTTGTCCCAGCCTGTACATAGCAGTAACATGTGCGACCAACCGCGAAATTAAAGTGTACTATTCCAGCATAATTTTCTAAATGTCGAAGCTTGCTAGAAATTTTCTCGTGTTCTTAAACTTGGTGACTTTATGGATTGGCGAAAATTATGGGCCTGCGAATATTAAGGATTCTGCAGAGCACAGATACACACAGTCTACAGAGAACAGATTATTAGATTATTGTATTAGTTACAAGCAAAGTGTAACCTGAACAGTTACTTGTGTACTTAGATAATTATGTTAAATAAAATATTCTGAACAGAACAGATTCTTCATCCTCATCAACACACTCAAGCCAACCGGAGGGGGGGAAAAAACGTATCGAAGGTAGCATTTCACACGGATTCTTTCAGAGCACAGTTTTACACGCGATGATGCTTCCTCCAGAGATCTAATTATTTTCGCCTCCTTCGTAGCCACATTCATTGCACGTTTCTATCTTTTCTTTTACGCAACGTGCACACACCGGTTTTGGGTCAAACACGCATCGGTACGCAAATTCGACATGCACGCACACCAGTATCAGGGACGCCTGACACGCGACTTCCACGGCTATCTCTCTCACGGCTACAAATTTTAACGCACACGCCATGTTTCCATAAGTCGACACATGGGGGCGCAACAGGTGGTCCTCGGGCGTAGCACGTCACCATTATCCGCTACCACAGTTGCCAGCGGTCTCGCGTTCGTGACTGAATACCATTAGCTCACTAACTTCGCGCGCGAAGGAGCACGTGCTTGTATTCCACGCTTGTAAGTAAAGTCCGCGGGGTGTGTGTTAGTCAGTCTGCTCTGTTCTCAAGGTGCAAAATGCTACGGCGATACAAGTTAGTTATTCGGTGGAGAATATGAAATGAGATTTCTGCGTGTTACGGAGGGTACGGTGGTGTAGAATTAGGAAGAATATGGAAGGGTACGTGGAATGGGGGGCTACAGGCACCTCGTGTTGAAGCTTTTCTGTACGCTGGTGAATGCGCGAAATGGTCTCCTCACGGTGTCGTCCTTCGTCGCCTTTTGGCTGTTCTTATGACGATTAAATAGTTCGTATAAGTGGCAGGAATGCAGTATAAAACACGGACAACACGTTGACCGCATATACAAAGACTGCATTAATTTAATTAGTCAATTTACGTGTAAACCAGTGGCATATGGCCGAGCGGATTAAGGCGTCCCGTTCGTTGTTGATAGCCAAGATCGGGCTGAAGACTCGGAGGTGGTGGGTTCGAATCCTACAACCGGCTGTTATGTCTGAGGTTTTCCCTGGGTTTTCCGAAGACTTTCCAGACGAATGTCGGCACCGTTCCCCCTGTAGTTGGCCCAGGACGCATACTAATCCCCCCTGTCCCCCAATCCTCCCTGCTGTCCTCTCTCCATCTGTCCACATCTGTACGCCGCTCATAGCCACAGTTGCCTCGCGGCGCTAGCACAAAAAAAAAAAAACAACAACATATACGTGTAAGTCTACACCCAGTCATTGTGCATTAATATGACGTTTTCGAGAGTGTAAAATCAGTTTGGCGCGTCATGCGATTCTGTCTGTAAGGCAGTTATGCACAACTTAAGAAACGGTGGCATGGAAAATTTCTCAATACTCTTTCTGGTCAGGAAACACCGGCGAAAAGTTCGCTTAGGGCGCCCCAACGACGCGTGGCGGCGCATCGGTCGTTCGGGGGGGAGACTTTCGTGTTCGCCGCTGCCTGCGCGTATGGCATGCACAGTGTTTCTGCGGGTGTTTGGAAGTGAGAACTTTTTCTTTTTTTGGTGCTTGCGTTTTGCGTGCGTAAACAGAGTTTTTTTTTTTTAAATATATCCTTGAAGTTTACTGCAATCTTTGCACTCTGTTCGTGTGTAAGAATGATCTACACAGATCAAGGGGACTGATAGGAGCGCGCAGCATTTCGTGATGACTATATTCTTCATGGGAGGGGAGCCTTAACTTGACGAGAAGTGAATGAAGTGAGTGAGTGCATTTTTTCTTTGTCTACAAAACAGCGGTGACTTGGAATACGGGAATAAGCACAAAACATTCGCTAATAGCCTTATTGGAGGTGTATCGTCGATGAGGGTGATTTGTGGAGCATCAAACACTATGAGAACCGTAAAATTTTCAAATGATACATCTTTTTTACATGATGTCAATACAATAACATTTCTTAGGGTACAACATGCGGGGAAAGATGTAATGCCAAGCCGGCTTGGTAAACTTAGTTAGCTATTACCCGTTTACATACTCGTTTTTGCTGAATCGGAAGCGGTGAGCGGGAGGGGTGATGTTTTCTCTTTTTACCTATTCATTTTTCTTTTTCCTTTCTCATCTGCAATGCGTGAAAAGTTTCCGCAGCCCATAAACTACAGACACTCGAGCTCATTCATACACGTGTATTGTGCTAAAAAATATTGTTTCCTTGTCTTCATCATTACTTTCAAGCGAAAGGCTGACTCAAGCAATTTTCTGCATTTGCCCTTACTTATATCTTTCCAGTTGTTATACTTATTTGTCACCAGATAGCGCAACGTTGTTCTCGTAAATGTAGTTTTTGGCCAATCCTAAATTTTCCTTCCGAGCTATGAGAACAGTGGCCCCTTCCAAATAAAACTTCATTCTGTAGCAGCACACGCCACTACAATTTCATCATTTTAAATGGTTTGTTCATTGGAACGTCCTGGAACTGATCTGACTGATAAGCCGAGGCCATGTCCTACACGATGAATTTGGCACCTGAATCTCGTCAGCCAATTTCTACAGGGTGTCGCAGGAAACGTGTCATTGAATTATAATTTAAAAAAAAAAACTACGCCACCTAGAATCATGCGGTCAACAGCAATTGCTCTTAGGTTTTTGCCACCTCCTGATGTGCATACCATGCAACCTAAGTTTAATTACGTAAATTTTTGCGAAGTGAACTCGGAAATTTGCCAGTAAAGGTCACTTTTTTTGCCCCACCAACGTGAAAAGCGTGCCGAATTTACTCAAATTCATGATCATTGACAGTGATATTCAGGATCTATCCTATCGGGAAAAATAGCCGAACATCGTGCTTCTCGGAGCACTTGAATATAACGTGCGAGGACTTTTTTGAGCGCAATCGCTGTCGGTCCGACGAAAGGAGGTTGGAAACCCCGCCCACAGAGTGATAGTATCGAAAAAGTGGCGGTTCCTGAAATTGGGAGAGGGAAGGTATGGTCCCAGCCGAAGCCGGACTCGATCAGAGTCACTAAATAGGGGGCAGAGTAGCGACACTGAGCCACGCCGGCGAGCGAGTCCGCCATCTTGCGTCCGGCGCAGCTGCGTCGCTTAGCAACGGGACGCAATCTCCCACTTCTCCGCCGGAGAACAGCGCGCAATCGAGCCAGCTCGCAACCGAGGAAACCGGTTCTGTGTGGCGGGGACCCAACATGGACGGCGCGTTCTTGGAAGGAGAAACCACGTGACACGACTGGTCCAATCGCTTACACTGAAAGGCGGCTCCTGCACGGAAAAGGAATGCGATGCTCTGTGCCCCTATTTAGTGACTCTAGACGCGATAAGCTATGTCTGTGCTATATCTTTCTACCATGCCGGTGTGGGCTGGGTTTCCAACCTCCTTTCGTCGGACTGACAATTGATCACGCTGAAAAATTCGTCGCGCGCGCTCATCCTCTGGTAGCCCCGTAGAGCATGATTTTAGACTATTTTTTCCGATACGATAGCTCCTCAATATTCCTGTCAATTATCATTAATTTGAGGAAATTCAGCACGCTCTTCACATTGGTGGGGTAAAAGAGTGACATTTACTTGGCAAATTTCCGAGTTCAGTTCGCAAAAATTTACATAATTAAACTTAGGTTACATGACATGCACATCAGGAGGTGGCAAAAACCTACTAAGAACAAATGCTCTTGACCACATGATTCTATGTGGCGTAGTTTTTTTTATTAAAAGTCAATTACATGTTTTCCAGGACACCCTGTATAGAAGACGTAGGAAGCATCCAAAATTTAGAGATTTATTACGAGCTTCCTGAAAGCTCGTAATAAATCTCTAAATTTTGGATGCTTCCTACGTCTTCCATTCTCAAGCACACCTTTGTGACTTCGACATTCTTCATTGTTTTCTTCGTCTACACCCTGTATAGTTGGGAAGCGCTATTAGGGCCACACTTCAGTAAGCGGAAATTATATCCTGTTTATTTAGTAACGCGGCTTGAATCATGTTGGAATCTCATTCCTCATTACAACTGGCTGGCCAGTCATTCCATTAACTTGCAAAAATAGTAGGAATACTTGAAGTGTTCTTCAGAAAGATTATCATGGGATGATCATGTGCATCATCTTTAAAGGGAACGCGTTAGAGCCATTGCTACCTTAAGTAGATACATCTCTTCCCAAGGTGTGTAAGGATGTCTATCACAATACGTTAATAATATAATATAGATCAGTTATTGTCAACCTTGTGTGTGGCACCGCGCCACATTGAAAAACAACATAAGTCTATTTCTTCACCGAAAACAATCGAGTCATGCGATTTATAGCAGGTGTATCCCCCGTCTCTCATATCGCCAGAGTACGACTTCCAGATGATTACAATGCAGGATTTCTATAAATACTTCATCTGAAGTCTTATCTGTTTGCTCTGAAATAGAATCACCTCGTAATTTTATCTCTGCTCAGATTGCAACAAAGCTCGTGCTACCAGGAAAACAAGAAAATCACGCGTTTGGGAGGTTTCGCCCTCACGCAATAACTACGGAAAGCGTCATTACTTCATAACGCATCACTAGTTTGTGTGATTGTGCAACAAAATGAATTAACATGTTTCTCGACCTCCATTGAGAGATGTGAGTGAGAACAAAATCAAAATTTTCCGTGTCAGAAAAACACAACAACGAAAGTTGCAGTCTACGCGGAAAATCGTTCACTGAACTGAACTGAACGGAACGGAAATGTGCAGGCTCAACTCTTGAACCTATTCGATAGTTATTTCTGCTATGAACCCGAGATGAACTTTAAAAAGTAGCTGTTCAAATCTCCGCTAAACACAGGCAGCGCTATGGAAATGTCGTCTGCTCCACGAGGGTGTCTCCCCCCGAACGACGCGATCGCACCAGGCGGAAGCAATTGTCCCTAAGTGTCTATTGTATTCGAGCGGAGTTTTCGGACCAGAAGGAGTATGGAGGGACCGTGATAGGGGTAACAACACACAATTAATTGTTTAAAGGTAAAAAAAAAAATATCGTATCCCCAGAGGTAGCAATGCCACTAATTGCAATGGTAATTGTTTCACAAGAGTCGTTAACCCGACACGTTATGCGATATGGGTAGGAATCCCTCGAGCACAGCTCAGGCTGCTCAAGTATAATCTTGGATGCCCGTGAATTGACTGTCGCGTGAAATATAAATCCTCCTCTGATGCAGTGAATCACGCGGTACAAGCATAGCTGCGACGTACAAGATTTCGCGCTGGGCTTGAAAACTCGGCTTTTACGCAAGAAAAACTCCCCATGCGGGCCGGCCCTTAATCGCAAAATGTGATTTTATAGCGCATAACGCTATATTGTGTAATATAAAAATGATTAGTAAGTATTGTCATGTATATGTGCTATCGCCGGCATAAGCGGGAAAAGGCAAAAGATCTCATCTTTCGAAACTGACCCAGAGGCGTAGTTCCCTCTGAAGAAGAAACCTTAACATAGTCTCCCCTTCAGCGTTCGGGCTCTGTTTGTTGAACCCAAGTAATCATACGACTTTCCTCTCGTTTTTTTTTCTTCCCTTTTCATATGCATTTGCTCTGGGGGTGTCCCCGAGGCAAACTGTGACCATCTGCTAAATTACTTCACCTAACCTGCAACCGATCGTAACGGCGCTGGCAAAAGCAATTTCAGGAAGTAATCGAAGTCGCACTGACTTTTCTTTTCTTTTTCTTTTTTTTTTTTGTAAATCAGATTAGACTCAGTTCAAATACGTTCTCACCACGTCACACAGAAAAAGACAGTCGTCCGGTGAAGACAATATGAGTGAAAATCAACATCTAATAAGATACCTCCCATTGCAATGTGTGCATTGCAGGCGCTGTAGTCGAAAGTGTCGAAGTACACGGCACACCAGACAACAGGGGTAGGACATGAGAAAACGCCACTCTCACCTGTTCAATTTGAAGACCTCACAAAAAGCAAGAAAGGGGATGAACAAAGATTTTCAGAAGAGGGGGCCTTCAACGCACTGCGTTTACATGTCCATGTATTTTCAAAATTAACGCGACAACAGTAACATTAACATTAGTGACATCAACATATTGGAACTTCCAACCCGATCTCACCTCCGATTGTGCCTTCGTGTTGTTACTGAAAGCATCTTCTTGAAATACTTTGTGGACCAGGGAACAATCGGACGCTTTTGGTCGAACATTCACGAACCTCGAATTTGGCACTGCCGTCTACGCCTATACAAGTTACGCGTTAGCAGTTGTTCCCCGAACCGTTTGCCTGAGTGTCCTTCAAAACCGCTTCCAAACCCCGCACCGTAATTCGGAAACAAATATGCACCCCTTTCCTAATACTTCTGCAACCGTCGCCCGGAATATTCTCGACACGCCAAAGGCCTACGCGTGATTTCATATTTGAACACCCGAGGCGCCGCCGGGATTGTGCTATAAAATGGAAATATTCGTCTTCATATAAAGAAAACGACAAAAAAATAAAATAGAAGGTAAGGAAAGAAAACTGCAGTAGCCAACCGAACTCTAGAAAAGAAAAGAGAAAAGAAGAAGAAGGAAGAAGAAAAGGTCAAAGGGGGAAAACTGTAAAGCGGGACGACTGACAAGACAGATATTGGAGGCGTTCCCGACGTCAC
Organism: Ornithodoros turicata; assembly: GCF_037126465.1. NCBI lineage: Eukaryota > Metazoa > Arthropoda > Arachnida > Ixodida > Argasidae > Ornithodoros > Ornithodoros turicata. Next base: position 9,433,742 of record NC_088206.1, on the reverse strand, counting down.
CTGGATTGTGCATCCTCCGCGAGAGGTCGCTGCCTAAATGTAAGCATTTTTTTTTTTTTTTTGCGTCGGCGGTTTTGCGTAAACACATATTGATATTGCGAAGCATGATGGCTGGCAGATTCTCTTGCCGCAGCAGAGGCGGAACGAAGCGATTTTCAGTTCTGGGATGAGGTTCTTCCTGAAGATATGGGCCGAAAGTTGAACTTTGTGGGAGTGGGCTAAAGTAGTTTTTTTTTTCTTTTTCTTCTTCATTTATTTCTTTTCCTGTGTTCTGTGAAGGATTCTAGCGGTCGACGCCTCGAGGCAATGTTTGGCGTAATGCGACGGAAAGTTGTGCATAAACAAGGGCATAACATTGCTGTGCGACAGCGGTGATCATACGGAGTATGCGAACCGCGGTATATCAAACGCGTCGTCAGTAAATATTCGAAAATATACAATAAAAGCTTCCGAGATACTCTGGCACTTGTATTTTATCACGCACTGATACAGAACCTTAAAATCGTGCATGTTTTGTTTTGAATATCTTTATCGTGTATTTGCTATCGCGCCCCCTTCCCAAGTAATGCCCTCGAGTTTTAATAAATGAAACGAAGGATAATGAACTGCGCTACTGGTATTGATTTTAATGTCACATCTAACAGTCTAATTTTTAACCTTTTTTCAATTTGATATTGATTTTTGTTTTAATTCTCGGCATCACGTGCGAACGCACACTCATACACCCAGACATGCTTTAAAGATGGGGAAAATGAAGGGACACGCAGGTCACCTGTGACAGGCAGAGGTGGGCACCCTCACGAGGGCGTGCGAGGGTGAGAGTTTCCTCACCCTCACCTCACCCTCACCTCACGATATTTGAGGTGAGGTGAGGGCCAATTTTTCTGGTGATGTTTGAGGTGAGGTGAGGAAAATTTTCAAAAAAAATTTGAGGTGAGGTGAGGAGAATCTTTTAAAACATTTTTGAGCTGAGGTGAGGTGAGGAAAACCATGGGAAAATTTTTTGAGGTGAGGCGAGGAAAAATTTATGAGCGCGCACTTTATGAAAACCTTTCCTGCGCGTACACGGGATATCTTTCCTTCTTTCCGCAGCTTCTGTCTCTCATCTGGGCGGGGACAGCCCTCCTCTCTCGGCGCTGATCTGACGCCCTTTGCGCGTCATTCGCATACCCGCAACTGAACCTCAATTTCCGCGCAACTTTTACGGGTATAACAATCGTTCCACGAAGCGTTTTTTATGATTGACTAGGCCAAATCCTCCAGCAAGGAGAAAAAAAAAACGTTACATTGACTAAGCAATTTCATGAGTTCAATTTCGAAAATGTATTTCAATAGCAAATTGATGAAACTATTTGTATTTGGTGGCAAGCTAAATGTCCAGAAGAAATTTGTTTACCCCATATTTTTCCGTTAAGCCGTTTTCTTATAATGGTCAAATGACACATTTCGTGCCGCACCCTGTATGCACCCACGCTTGAGATATACGTATGCATTTACATTGGCAGTCACTCAAAGCCAACGCGCATCGAATACACAATCTTCACATCGAATACACAAATAGCTTTAAAAAATTGAGGTGAGGTGATGAAAAATGAAAATTTGAAAATTTCGAAACAAATTTTTGAGGTGAGGTGAGGAAAATTTATAAAAACATTTGAGGTGAGGGGAGGTGAGAAAAATTTTTCAGAACATTTTTGAGGTGAAGTAAAGTGAGGACAATTTTTCAATAAAAAGTTGAGGTGAGGTGACGAAAAATTTTCACAATTTTTTTGAGGTGAGGTGAGGAAAATTTTTCTCCCAGAAAACTGAGGTGAGGGCGAGGCAAGTGAGGACAAACGCCCACCTCTGGTGACAGGTGACCTGCGTGTCCCTTCAGACAGTTGGTGCTTATTATGCAGCGGTGCAGACCCAGAGGTGCAAGGGTGCAGACCCTTCTTCAGTTGGTGCTTATTATGTTGGTGCTTAATATTGACTTCATAATACACTCAGAGCGAATTATTGCGTGTAACAGCCGACGTTCATAACGGAATGCTCTACTATATATTCTTCAGGCTGCTTGTGCGAGAAAATTCATTGCATATGTTCAACAGATTCTGCCGTTGTATCCGGACAAGCCAACATGATCACCCGGTTATAACGATGCTGTGGACATTTTTTGGATTCTCTTAAGATACTTTTACTTACGTCCATCGCGAAGGACGTGCAACCTAGAGAAAACATAGTACAGAAACAAAGAAGTAAACATGGAATAGAAGAGGTAAACAGAAAATGATAACTTCCTTCGCTCTAACATCAATCAATATTGTTATTGCAGTTCGGAAAACAGAAGACTTGGAAGAACAGCGCCGACAGGAATGAGTAGCACCTGGAAGAGTAGACACCTGCCAATCAAATGCAGGTTAGTTAATGCGCTCATATTTCCAATGGTTATGTAGGGCTCCTGGAGTTGAAAGAAGACAGACAAATGCCAGCCACCGCGTGGTGTTCGAAATGCCTGCTACGGCATTCCATGAACAGTCAAAATCACCAAGACCGAGTAAAACCAGAAATATCGTTGAAAGCCGATGTCATCAGAAAAAAGCTGTCATACTGTAGTTATGTTGTGCGTATTGACTCACCCCAAAAATGAATCATGCAGGGAATAATCTATGAAGAAAGAAGAAGTGACCGCCCAAGGGCTCGCTATCTTGACACCATCGAAAACGATATTTTAGTGACTATGGCGGAATTGAAAGGAGCTGCACGAGACAGGAAGGCATACAGCAATGATCTAAATAGTGACCAAAATCGAACACAACCGAACGGATAAAATATTTAGGATGATTCAATTACGGACGTGTAAAAAGCGAATGAACGCCTTTTCTTCTCCTTTTCTTCTGTATCTCTCGTTTAGTCTGAATAATGTTACGATATCATTCCTGTAAATACTTTTATTGTTGTTTGAGTGGACTGATTACCTTGAGGGTATACTTTGAAACTGGACAGGCGTCACAAATTAGGTGCTCGAGAGACACTCAACAGACTAGAGAATTGTTTAATCACTCTATTTCTTTGTTCTTTATTGAATACTATTGATCATTAGTTCAGCGTTACACATCGGAGGTAGTGACGAAACACTCGATAAAATGTCGTTTGTGTAACATAGTTGTATGCAACCTGTCTTTCTTTTTAACTAAACTCGTTTAGTGTATTGTACAACGACAGATATCACAGCCCGGTTAGAGCGATGAATGTACAACGAACAGTTCTCGTTTCCTTCCCCATGGATACAGTTTCTAAGAAGCGAACGACAATCCGGGGAATAATGCAAAAATATCAGAGTACGAAATTAACGAAATTAACTACTAAATTCCAGCACGTTCCAAACCATTCTTTGCGCACTCAACAGGTGACTAGAACATGTCACTCCCCTTTCGTTCAAACTTCAACAGTTATCGCCTTAAAGTAACGATGTTACAGTTACTAGTTCAGAAAGTAACTAGATAAAGTTAAGGTTAAGTAACTCAGGTACTATACAGTTACTTTACAGTTACTTTGCGTACAAGCTAGGTCGAACAACCGTATGTGCACGGGAAAACAGTTTTCAAACACGCACGGCGGACTCATGCGATCTTGTTACGTTCGCTTCCGGCGAGGGATGGCGGCACCGTCGGAAAATTGTTTACTTTGTTTTGGGCTTTCCTCTCGCGCCCTAAGGAACTGATGTAATCCGCGCCAGCGTGCAGAACGTGCTAGCAAACGACAAAACCATTATTTTCATGCGCAGGGATCTGGAAAACTGCGGTAAGTTTGTCGAATGTGTTGATTGCAATCTATTCCTAGACTGGGTTACTGTAGGGAATACCATCATGTTGGCCTAACTATATCGCAGCCGTGCGTGCCGAGAGAAGCGATTTTGTTGCATCTCCCATAGACTCCCGTGTATTGAAAATGTGAAAAACATTAATTCACCAAAAAATCAGTGATCGCTTCGGGTCTTCAAAAGTGTGTCACTTCCTAGATGAACTAGACAGGAACACGCCTGTACGTATTTAGTGTAGAAATTTAGCGAGGTTTACGAGAACCCTGTGAAAAAAAAATTATTTTTAACTTTCTTTTTATTATTTTTTTATTGTTTACTTTTTATTATTTTTATTTTTATTTATTTATTATTATTAACTCAAAATGTGGAATTGGGCCTGTTGGTACTGCATGCTGGATAGAAGCGCTAAAAACAGACGAGGGCAACACACACGGAAGGCGCACGTAAATTTGTTGTTAGTGCGCCTTCCGTGTGTGTTGTTCTCGTCTGTCTTTAGCGCTTTTATCGGGCGGGCGGCCGGTATTATTATTATTAAACTTCACATTAACTTTCTCAAGAGGTGAGTCCGCTTTAACTTAAGAATGCCGTGCAATTCAGATGATGCAACGCAACTCCTTCAGATGATAGTTACGAATCTGAAGTGTCAGAACAAGTCGCATTTCAATTTCAACAATTTTATTTTTTCGACGATTTTATCAATAATCTTCCTTGAGAGCAAAGACATCCCTGGCAACACTGAAGAACACTGAAGAGCCTTTCAACTGGTGCAGTTGATGGAATTCCGCTGTTCAACAACACGACGAGCTTCCTTAAACTTCCTTAAGCTTCCTTAAACCCGGAAAATCATTCAGAGACAACATAGGGCTGCGGTTGCTCTGTCTCCACCTCTCCAGTTCCTCCTCTTTGAAGGAATCCTGGGGCTGAAAGATGTCGTTGTCGTGGCCTTCTTTGGCTGATCTATTGAAAAATACCTCAGAAAATCTTACAAAAGAAATCTCTCAGATCGCTGTAGGAATTTCTATGAGGTTATGAGACTAAATCTTACAAAATTTCTCTCACGGTTTCTTGCAGGGATCCTGTAAGATTCCAGGGAGGCTTTCCTACAGGATTTCTTACAGGCAGTGGCAATGCAGCTTTCTTACAGGGTTTCTTACAGGGTGGCCTGTGAGGCTTTCTCACAGGACTTCTTACAGGCATCGAGGCCTGCAAGAAAGACTGTGAGAAAGGGTTATGGGCCACCCTGCAAGAAGCACCCTAAGAAAGCTGCACTGCCACATGAAAATTGAAGGATCCCAGACTTACTTGCTGAGAAGTATTGAGAGTAAGTCGCATGCCGTCACTGTAAGGAATGTTGCAGAACATTTGTGGCCCAGCCAATAAATTCAGAAGGGCATGACCCAACGCATTGTACACGTACTTGAAATGTCCAATGCGACGACCAAAAAATTTATTCGTGTGATTATGCCATGTTTATGTTTTGCACCTTGGGAACGCGTAGGCTTTCTTGCGTAAAAGCACCATCCAACTTTCTCGAGACGAGAATGGGTTACGACCACGAACTCGGATCGGCGTTAATTCCCGCTGCCTGCCACTTACGAGTTTAAGCCTAGAAGAAACAGCATTTCAAAAAGCACGGTTACAACAACATGTGTTTGCTTGAGAGATAAGCATAGAAATATGTAACAAACCGTTTGCCCAAAGCACAGTTGCTATAACCATCTCATTGCATTCTACCTTCCGATCCACAGAATACCTGCGAACAGGGGTAAAGACGCATAAAGAATGGGAATGCATAGCACGGACGATTATATACCACAAGCGCACGTGCTATATACCTCAAGAGCGACGAAAATATCCTGAATACCAGGCGATATTTGCTTGAGATGCGTAGCTGCGTCCATGCGCTTCCTCGTTTCAAAGCAGACTAACTAACTTGCTGGCAGTTGGAATAAACGCATCCACTAATGCACGATGGAATGTCATAACAGGTTATATAATGAATAGTTTCAATAGGAACGACAAAGCGGAGCAACCATGACACTTCTACCTAAGAGGGATTATTCACAAACATACGAAATCGCACGAACTATTTTCCAACACGGACGACATATCACCCTCTGCGGCAGGTCAGTTGTTGCTTCATGTTCATCCGACAGGGAAATATCCTTCAAAATTTATCTTAATACTGAAGAGAAGTTCGTGAGAAAGTCAGTCCTGTATGAATCACGCTGTTTTCTCATAGGAATCACAAGGCCAGACCCTGAATTATCCCACAGGATATTTTCTCATTGGTGTGCCTGTGAGGATATGTATACGAATCTGCATCCTCTGTAGGAAATTCTGAGAGACGAAGACGCTTCTGTAAGAAATTCTGAGAGAATGCTATGTTTTTATGAGATTTTCTGAAGTATTTTTCAATAGGGATATCGAGTGCACCACGTCGGCAGGTCAAACGACATCTCGATGGTATTCACTCAAAGCGAATTATTGCGTTTAACAGCCGACGTTCATAACGGAATGCTCTACTATTATTCTTCAGGCTGCTTGTGCGAGAAAATTCATTGCATATGTTCAACAGATTCTACCGTTGTATCCGGACAAGCCAAGATGATCACCCGGTTATAACGATGCCGTGGACGTTTTTTGGATTCTCTTAAAATGCGTTTACTTACGGACCTAAATTTTGGGTGAAGAACACTCTCACGTATTAATTGCGTTATAGCAACTTGTTACCGAACATTGGTAACGAGTTACCAGTTAACAGTTACATTTTCAATCAAAGTAACTACAGTTACTTGTAAGTTGTAACTTAGTTCCTCCCCATGATTGCTTCAAACATTTTCTCGTGCATGTATACCTTTCTGCGCGCAGTAAACACGAAAAGGGGCACCTGGCAACCTTGAGGTGGCCGTAGTGAAAAATGAAAACTTCACTCTGTGTATTTATTCTAGCCATTTTCTCTTTAGTTTCTTTCTATCTCTCTTCTGTTTCTTTTCTGTGTCTTTTTTTCAACGAGAATTTTGCAGTCTGCATTACAGCTGCGAGCTTTACTTTGATGTAGAGAGCACGGAAAAAGGACTGAGCTCAGATTTGCCAAACTTCAACGTTTCTTTTAGCTCCATCTCTTCCTTTCCTTCTTTTTTTTTCCCTCCGTTTCTTTTTTCCAAAGAGTCCTCGTCCTTTCGTACCTTGTTCCTCATGCAAAAGAGAAAGTTAGAAGGAGGCAGTGATAACAGAAAAGATGGAGGGAAAAAAATGTAATAAACGTCGGCGGATTTCTGCTGTAGTGTTCTCTTCGAAAGGCCCCGCGAGCAAAAGTCGGAAGAGAGCATGCATGCGACTTCTTTTATGTTCCAATTCCGCGCGTGCTTGTCATCATTTCAGCTAAAGTATCTTCGTGCCGAGGGACATGTTGCTATGGCGACGATCGTCAACAATTTGCTCTGCGCGCACTCGGCGGGGCCCCGGTTACGAGTGCTGGAAGATGCGAGTGGCAAAAGGCGGTGGCTGATTGGACTGTGAATGTGCTCTTGAGAGTGCGAGTTCTGCCTTGTCCTTTTTCCTTGTTCTTTTTTAATGACGTGTTTCTCTTCTTCTTCTTCTTTATTGAACTGGATTGAATGTAAAACGCTTATCCTTTCCCCTTTCTCGAAAAGTTTTACCACATTCTCTGTGAAATCACGGCGACAAGGCTTTGTGGTTTTGAATATGCCCTATATAGGTGAGGTAACCATGAATGTCATCGGTTTATGTTGGCTATAGCTACTATTTTGAGTTAAGTCTTGTTTCAGATTACGGAATTTCGACCGCTCGTAGCTCTGCTCTTATTCATGTTTATCTCCCCAGCCCCAACGCTGCAAATGAAGAGCAGTTACAGGGTTTTGCATGTCGTAGATTAGTATTGAGATTATTGAGAGAGTATTGAGATTAGTAACTTAAGAACGATACGAAATGTAGTCCGCCAACCCCAACAGAGTTACTGCGCCGAAGAAATTATACTGGAGCGCCATCAGGTCCGGCCTATAGTGGTCATAATCTAAGTCACGGCGCGCTAGATTTCGCGACATACACAGTCATGTGGCTATAGGTATTGCAGCCAATAGGAACAAGCGCAGGGCGGGGCTTAAACGTGTGTATCTTACACTGAGCACGACTATAGAAAGGTCGCAGCCAGTGATTTCCCCAGAAATTCACTGCTGGGGGGGTGCCGAGCTTTCAAGGGGGGGGGGGGGGTAAGCTTGGTGATGGTTCCACTTAAGGAATTTTTCTTAGACACGGAAAGGATCGTGGCACAATGGTGACACCCCTGCACAGCTTTCCAGTTTTATTTGTACATGTCATTACGCTAGAACACAGTACATTAGAATACAGATTCATTATGATCGGCATTTCCACATTAAGATGCTTAATCACACAACCGACAAAGAAAAAAGACTAGCACCTTGTCTCACGAAGCTCAATGAATACCTAGCACACAGAGTGGACAAATGCATGGTACGATCATCTGCATGACTGTGGTCCTACAGCCCAAGTTTGACAGTACAGGATGCAATTCGCTGCGCCGGACTCTCTACCAGAAAGTGTTGGTGGCCGAGTTGGGTGGGGTCACCTGAGAAATTTCAGGGGGGGGGGGGGTGTTGCCCAAATGCAGGTGTAGGGAAATCCCTGGTCGCAGCAGCTACGATCTGCAGCAGAACCGTATAAGCCATCCAAAACGTGGGATCACTTCGCTAGTCTCCATCAATTTACGAAGAAAGCCAACGTTCAGCACTGAAAAAAATTGAACGATATATACAACTGACTAGACCGCGCGCGCGCGTCGACTATGTATTGCCGGCATGCAGAAACTGGGACGCCATAGCGCACACATGCTTTAATTATGGCGACATTTGGGAAGAGTGGCATTGGCATGACAGCCATTACGCCCCTGCGGGGGTTCTATGGCGTTCATTAAACGCGTCAATCATCGGCATTCCTGCGTGCTTCCCCCACTATTGCCACCCGCCGCATCCGGCGCTGGTGACTTTGCAAAAAGTATCTAACCGCCTCCGTTGCTTTTACTTTCGAATGCCTGCCCTGTGGCAGGCTAAGCATTCTTTCCAGATATGGATTTGTTTAAACACCCATAAGAATAACTTGCAGTACATCTACACGGAAGGTCAGTTGGACAACATGCATGTGTAATTTCGACCACCTGTGTGTCTTTAACGCGCGCCACAATTTTTAAAGTTCAAACACCTGTTTGCCAGGAGACTGCCTGTATATGAAAGCGGGTGCTCAGGATGCCCGCATACAAGACTCGCGTGTGATATTCTTTTATGCGTATTGTAAGCCTTTCATGTGGCAGAGGGCCCCTCAGTTGATCTGTGAAGTACTTATTTTTTTATTTAGTTACGTATCTTCTTATTTTGCTTGTTTTCTTGTTTTACTTATTTCCTTATAAGTACATTCCTACCTTATTTCATTTCGTTCTCATATCACTCATTTAATGCCTCATATGTACTTTAGGTTAGGTTAGGTTTGGATACTGCGCCCAAGTCGTGAAACACTCCGTGTCGTCGTCATCCTCTATAGATTGAAGCGAAGGCCTCAGGTCCTGAGCCGCCGTTATTTCGAACGTTCACTGTTCTTCTACTAAAAATCTGTATCCTTTCACACGCAAAAGTAACCGTTCGAAAAAGAACGTTTCTCGGTTATTCGGCTTGTCCGTATTTTTCGGCTATTCTTCGGCTTGTCCGGACGCCATGAGATCGCGAAAGCTTAGCCACTAGTTAGTTCTCGAAGATGGAACAGGTTCAGAGAAATGTTCTTGTACCATGAAGAACGGTTATTTTGAACAGTATATACGGGCATTTTTGATCATTTATAGTTCTTATTTTTATTCTTTTTTTAGTCTGTGGAAGCAGCACTGATTCCATTTTTCCAAGTTGGCTATGCGGCACTACGGACATCCAGGCGCATGCAACTCCTGAACAACTAATGACCTAAAATTCATTTATTAAGTTTTTAGTTGGGTGTTTTCGGGAAAGCGTGAGGAAGCATACATATAAGGAAAGTCATTAGAAAAAATGACTGAGTTTCTCGACATGGCAAATTTGAAACACATGAGCCACGTCTATAGCTATCGCAATCCTTGTACATATACTCTTTTTTCCAATGTAGGACTTCTATGGCTTTCAAACATTGCAATACTATCTATGTAAGCTGCTAAATACATTTGATAATGACCTTACCAAGATATCCAAGCGTGAATTGTTAGGCCATTTTTGCCCATTAGAATAATGTTTCTCGTTGTTTGGCAGCTTCTTCTTTCCTGTTGAGCCGAATTCACTACTTTCTGCTTTGCTTTACTCACCGAACTTTTAGTTGCAGTGCGAAAACCTTTGCGTTTATTGCTAACTAGAGTGTTAGTTACAAATTATTATATTATCATGTTTGTATTATCATGTATTATCAGTGTCATGTACTATGTCTTTCAAATGCATATATGTATTGTCCTTGCTGATGGTGGGTGACTGAGGCCTCTGTCAAGTCTCTTACAGACTTTCTTGCCTCAGCCTCTCTTCATTTGTTTCTGTGAATAAATAAATAAATGAAAAATGAAAATGAAAGCAGAATTGGAGGCAATCGCTCTTTAAATCAACCTCTTATGGTAAAAAATATCCTTAAACGAGCACTTACTTCGATATATAAATCGCCAAGCTTTGGTATGCAAATGAGCTGAAACCAGAACTATGCACTTCTCGAGCGCAGAACGCACATGACCTATAATCAAACTCAAACTCAACCCACTTGACCTTCGGCTTATCTGTGCGGGAAAGCGGTCTATCTGGCCATCAGACCTACTCCAGTAAGCTCCATCATCACAAAACACGTGGTCCTATGACGCGAACTCCCGTCGCTCCTGTAGCCTCGAGAAGTGCATGGTTTCGGTTTCGGCTCAATTTTTAGCTCAAAATGTAGCGACTTATATCTCAAAGTACGCACTCTTTTCAGGAAACTTAAAAAAGAGGGGCGGATTGAAGCAATGTATTGCTCCAATTCCGCTACCTCACATTTACTCGAAAATATCTTATCAATGAGTTAATTAATGAATTTTAGGTCATTAGTTATCCAACAGTGGGCATATGCTCTCCGACAGGATATCCGCCTGGCCACATAACCAGAGGCGGGGAGTAATGCATTACCGGTAGTGCATTACATTTGGGTAATGAGTAATGTTAATGCACTATAATTCGGGAACAGGTAATAAGTAGAGGTACGGAGTAACGCATTACATCTGGGTCTTGTGTAATGCCTTATAATTTGGGAACGAGGTAATAAGCAGAGGTACTGAGTTTTCTTTTTAGTTCCGTGTTAGCGCAGCGAAGCAACTGTGACTATGAGCGGCGTACACACGCGGACAGATGGAGAGAGGACAGCAGGAAAGAGTGGGGGACATGCGTTTAGTATGCGTCCTGGGCCGACTTCAGAGGGAACTGCGCCGACATTCGTATTGAAAGTATTCGGAAAACCCAGGTAAAAACCACAGACAGGACTGCCGGTGCCGTGATTCGAACACGTGTCACCTCCCAGTCTCGGCGTGGAAAGTGATCATCCTAACCACTATGCCACGGGAGCTGGTGGGTACGGAGTAATGCATTACATATGGGTAGTGAGTAATGATAATGCATTACATTTTGAGCGAGTTATGCGTCATGGCATCACTCATTACTTGGACTGAATGTTATGGCACTGTCTAAAGCGAACAGTCAAAAATTGCGCCATGTCGGGGCATGGAAAATCTCTGTTTTTTTTTTTTTTCAACCTGTCTTTCACAATGGCCAGGAGGAGGACCACGTGCGGAAACCACATCCTCGCAGCTCTCATAGTTTTATGATAAAAATTCTGTAGATATATATATATATATAAAAGCGCCCTGTATATATACTTTTCAAAGTCGACCTTGGCCGTCACGGCAAGTGGTTGCCAGACGAAAGTGAACGATCAAACTGAATTCCTCCGCTGCCATCACCGTGTCCCTCTCTTTTCCACCTGAGTGTTCCAACGAAAGACGAATTTGATTATGAATAACGGAATTTCATCTAAATGGAAATTGCGCCCAGCCTTCCAGCCGTGCATCACGACAAAAGGTCGCCGCTCGAGAAATATAATCGATAAAAAAAAAAAATAGAGAGAGGGCGAAAATTTTCCCTCCGAGAATTATCAGCGCAGTTCGGTGCGATATCCTGAGCGCGCGGGAACTACGCATGAAAGCGGTCGTCTTCTGTGCCCCCGTAATGAATTGGGATAGCGTACATGCGTTGAAATATCACTTCTCTTATTTAGTCTATACTGCAAGCCCCTTTCATCCTAGTGATCTATATCCATATAATACTAAGGCTTCATTTTTCACGCAGGGTGCAAGATCAGCCTCGTCGTGTTGAAATGCCCCGAGGGAAGGTGTTGTGCTGCCCTTTTCATGCTTGGCGTCTGCGTAAAATGGGAACATGATGTATTCGTGCGGAAAGGAGTGATCAAAATTTATGTCCACTAACGAGCAGGCGGAACTGTTGTGGAAGAACGCTAGCGAATATAAGAATGTGAAGGTCATGTTCGCTCGAGACTGAACGCACGCTCGGGGAGTGTGACAGTATACTGTATGCACTTCGTTCGTAGTATGCGAAGTAGGTGAGTAGACGATTTTACAAACAAACAAACAAACGATTTTACAAAGATGCGCGCGCCACCAAGCGCGCGGCGCAAAGCAGCATGGGAACTGTGAGGGACACTGCTCCGTCTTCTGATTCGGTTATGGTATGGTAACCATAGTTATGGGGGTATGGTTTATCACGGCTGATGCTGTTGCTGCGCACACCGGGAATGTTGTTGTTCTTCTTCTACCTCCGTCTCTGGCCGTCTCGGGATGCTCTAAGGCGCTCCAAGTTCCCATGAGTCCTTGCGTGCGTTTTTGCCAGAAGGGCAGTACTAGTACGTTCCCATGAGACCTTGCGTACCACAGGTGGCACATTATTTGATCCTGCTCTTCGTTTTTAGGGCGAGAGCAGTACTATTTTTGAAATGTGATGTGGGCAAGCTTTCGCTTGTCCCATCCTACAGTTGGCAATACGAGGGCAGTACTATCTTTGGGGCGTGATGTGGGCAAGCCTGCGCTTGTCCCATCCTACAGTTGGCGAAACAAGGTCTGTTCCTATCTATTTTTCCAGCCCGATCCAATCCAATCCACTTCGTTCTTCACGTCGTGTCCTTCTCAAACACACGCTACCTCAAACACAAAACATGACAGGTTTGAAGGAGGGCCATCTTGCAAGAGCAGATCACCGATCAGCATGAGTCTTACACGTGCTTGTCTGCCGGATCCTGCCGTAATGACCAGACCACTAGTGGTTTTGTGTTGCACGCTTTATGCATCATGCCACCTGTTATCATGTGTTATTGGTTTTAGAACCCCGTTGAATTCGCCCGTACGCGATGGTGTTGCTAAGCTTTACTTTCGCATTCTGCATCTTGGACAAACTCTGCAACTTACGACGGCATACCATAAATTTTGAAGAACTCCGAGGCTTTAGTTTTGAGTTCTTGTCTAGTACATACATGGTAGGTTGCTCTACGGGTTAGAGTTTTTCAACCCTATCGTTGAACATGTGCTCCACTTCAATTCAATTCAATTTTTATTACCCCATGAACCCCATGAAAGAATCAAAATCATCAATATGGGAAACGAACAGCATCAACCTAACACCACTGCAACCGTAACCGGGATATGTTACATTCCTAATCGCAGACGAGAGATATCCGTAACTTGCAAAAATATCAATATCATGTTGTCGTGGAACATCATTAAAGTCGCTCGTAACACGCCACAAAAATGACTCTGATCGCGATACATACCAAACATAGAAAAAATATATGAAAGAAATCGGGGAGTATCTTAGCGCTTTAGCTGGGACATTGAACCACTGAATTGATGAGATAAGGTCGAGACAATCAACCAAAGAATAAACTATTGGGGTTTAAAGTCACGGAATTGCACGTTATTGTACAACAACAACAATTCTATTTTTCTGTAATAATGAATGAGGTGTTTCATCGCCAGGGGCGATATTCTGGACGTCATTTTAACTGTACAGGTAACTGCACAGTACACACGGATAGAACAAGAAGGCGAAGGAGAGACACCGAGCGCTAAGCTCACCGGTGCGCTCTTGAGACTTCAGAATTTACCATGCTTGCACGCCGCCTCGAAACAGGCAGGCAATTTCATTAATCATGCGTTCATTGATGCCTGTAAGAGCAAAGGCGTTCTACCGTGTATGTGTGTTTTTTTTTTTCGTCTTGTTATTGTTGTTTGTTTGTCCTGAACACTTCAATAAAAATGCATTACGCGGCTATATAGCGCGGGTATTTTGCGGCTAAGAACACCTTACAAGAGAAACAATACTCCTCTTTAAATAACTTCCATCTTAGTAACACATTTCGTGGTGCGCCCTGCCTCGTTCGAGAGCATTTCTTACAAAGTTCAATGCTGAAAGCGCTGCGTTCGGAGTCTCAAATGGTGCCAATGATGATAGTTCATAACGACCCGCGCGAATAAATAACAAATCTTTGCGAAGGACACGTACAGTTACTGGAGTAAAGGTGCGCCCACAGTATGTACTGTTGGGAACACGGTTAGCTGAAATCATTTGTCAGTAGTTCCACGGCCGCCCATATTAGCTCAGTTGCGCTTGAAAGTGTTGTGCGAATATTGTATTTGAAGGGGGACCATGTGCTGCACCTGTTTTTTTTTACTCAAAACAAATAGTCATGCAACACCTGGACATACATCACCGAGTGCTGATTTTAGACAACTGTGTCCCCTACAATACACGCAAATGAGCTGTTGAGCTTGAACTCCGAGCACCAGCAATACTGATTTCAATATCCATCCTCTCAGGACACTGAGAACATCCGATAACGTGCTTCAAGCTTGTCCATGTCGTATATTCCAGCGTCGAGATAAACGTGTGGGCGCCGTCCGGGTTCTTCAGCGGCGATTACGTGTCCCAGCGTCATCTTCTTTTTCTTTTCTTTTCTTTTTTTTTTGTACGTCTCAATTTATTTTCTGCTCCGCTTAAATGTCGGGTAATAAAATTGACACCGGCGCCTCGCTACTCCTCTAAACACTCGACTAAATTTAGGAATCACGCAACCGCTCCATTTCTTTCTTTCTTTCTTTCTTTCTTTCTTTCTTCTTGCGCTCTCTTCACAGATATTTCGCTAAAATGAAGAATGTCAACTGTCAAGCCACACAATATCGCTCTGTTCTGCATAGAAGGTTCTGCACGGAAGAAACGCGGATATTAAGACACACATTACACGTGACTATTTTGAAGAGATATTTCTTTCCCTTTTTCTCTCCCCCTTTTTTCTCCCTTATGCATCCAGAGCGTTTCCTTTCATATTTTTTTTTTTTTTACAGCGCATTGCTAATCTTACGCGTCTTCGACAACTTTATCTTCGCTCTGATCATGGTTGATGACCAGCTGTTAACCCAAAGAACTGGAGCTTGTATCAGTTCCAGTGATGGCACCCTTGTTTCCGGCACTTTATCTTCATTGTCTAGATTGTGCGGTTCCACATTTTGTTCTGCTTCTGTGCACATCGTCTCAGGTTGTGTTATACGGCTTGTTAATAGTCTGTTTCTTTTGTCTACGGGTGAACGGATGCTGGTATTTCTCACTGACACCGTGAAAACTGCTCGCACGAGGGTTGGTTTCCAACTGAGTTCTCATCTGACGGAGAGCGCTCGAGCTGCTTGTCTGGTTGTTCGGTTTTAGTGTTGACTTGATCGTTAGCGTCACTCACTGCATGATGGGAGAGCGGGAAGGACAGTTATCTCCGTAAAAATATGCAGTCCAGTCTATTTTCTTCCAATAAATACCTTTAGAAAATGTTGAATACATTAGGTACTATATGTCCACCATCTGGAGCGACTTCTTCAGACACGTTGGAGATCCTCAGATGCTCATTGTTTTGTTTTAGCAGCCTTATATGTTAACCGAGGTGTGTGATGTCACATGTGGCTTTGACGATAGGCCCCATTCGCGTCGCAGTTTCTTCGTGGTAAATTGGTTGAGAGATTTCGCAAAAATCACATGCTTCATTTCCTTCCTCGTTACGGCGTGCCGAATTAAACGGGACAAACTTTGCTTTATACAGCTGTCCTTCTAAGAGGATATGCAGCAAACGTGAGGAGGCTAGCTGTTGTTCACTCGTAAACTGCCAAACACTTCCCAAGCAGTGCAACGTATTGGACCAATATTGGCAATGTCGGCCCCATATTTGTCCAAGATTTAACCGATATTGGGCCGGTATTGCCAATATTGGTCCAATAATTGGCCAACAGGTTGTGCTGCTTGGATTAGTTCAGTACAACGGTTCAGTTCCCGTATGACTGCGCGTGTCTCAAACGTGATGAGAAGGGCAGTAGAGATCTGCCGTTTCCAGGAGTTGCATGAGTAAACAGTATATGGCTTAATACTTGCCCCACCACCTTCGCCTCTCTTTTTCTTCCTTATGCTCCATTTCAGATTTTTTTCCGGATTTTTAATGATAATTAATTATAACCTCAATATTTTTCTATACTTATAGAAACATATTGAGACCGGAGCGACTATGTCACAGCACATGGCTAATGGAATCTTAAAATTACGTCTCCTCATCTGTGACCTGAACGAAGGGCTGCGAACGTTGAACGTTGAACGTGAAGTGAACGTTGTACAGTCTGCCGATGGAGAGCACGTCAATCACCCAACAGGTTGACGACGTCAAGAGGTACTCCTTCTGTCCAGGGTCCTTGTTCCATGTTCCTCGTGTAGTCTGATACCCAAACTCAGCAGCTGCATTACGAATCCGGGTACTTATGGATACACCGTTCAAGTTGCATGGCGTGCTTTTGCGAAGGAGCTCACATGCTATTTCGGCACACTGCAGGAAAAGAAGCGAGTCAACGCCCCATAGGTGCATCCTGCATATTACAGTATGAAATGCGTGCGGGCTATCATACATTCATCCGTCACTGCTGTCAGTACGGGTGCGCGTAGTCCTACTCAAAATTGCATTGGACACACGGTCTGAGATTTATGAATACCATCTCTCCCATCCTACACAGGAATATTATTGCGTTGCATAATTAAAAAGGGTTTTGAGTGCACGATAACGTACACGCGTTAGCGGTCAGAGAGTCAGCGGTCATAGTCATATACAGCACGTGATGCCATGATAGGTATCATCTGCCACTGTATAGCGTGCGTGGACTATCACCGTGTAACATTCCTTGTCTCTGTATTGGATTATTTCCAAGTCTCAGAAGCGCTCATGCCAGACGTGCTCTCTCCCACTAACCTTAACATCCAGTGGGATTACTTTCCGACTTCTGCGAAGTGGACGGTCGTACATCCTGTTATTTTTTTATTTTTGAATTTTATATTTCCTCATTATTCCCTGCACTGGTCTGCAGGCAACAACACCTTCTACTGAGTGTCGCCTGCAGTCGATCACGGCCGCACCACTCACATTGGCAACCATTCTCGGCCCTGGGTCTAACCAGACTGACCATCGTCAAGTTCTTGAGTATTTCAAGATTTTTCTCCGGGACACTGGTCTCCTCTCTACCCTATAATCTGCCTGCGTACCTGTGTGCTGTGTGTGTATTTTTGTGTGCTGTGTGTGTATTTTTGTGTGCTGTGGTTTTGCCTACCGTTCTGATGTCATACTGACTCCACTGACTATATCCCTATTTAGCATCGTTCATCACCTCATCATCAGGACACATCACATCCTGCCCCATTGTGCCTTGGGGTAGTGGGCCGCACCTTAAGTGGCGAATTTCCCCATTCATTATCATTAACTTATTTGTTGTTGTTGTTGAGTTAAAAAGCGGAGCGCGCGAGCTGTTTTCTGGGGATGCGGCACTCTCTCTCACACACACACACACATTCACATAAATGGGGTGATGATGTGGTGGGTCAGTAGTGCTCTCAAGCAACACCTTCTGCTGCTTTTTGCAAATTTCCTGTTTCGCCAAGTGCGTCCTTTGACCGAGAGGAGACTGTACTAGCGACCACCCCGTATACATGACACCTTATACTTTCGTCCTACATAGTGTTTCAGTGCATCGTGCGCATACGTCGGCAAAACTAACTCATGAGCATGCCCATTCGTGCTCACTGCTGCTCAGTGCGGCGAATGAGTTGAGCGTGAGTGAGCAAAACGGAGTCAGTGAGCGTTAGTGAGCAAAGGAATAGCTGAGTGGCGAGTGGAGTGACCTCGAGTGATGAAACAAAGATCTGAGTTGGAAATGAGTGAGCAGGAGTCACAAGTGCCGACCTGTGATTGTGCGTGCGTGCGAGCGTGCGTGTGTGTATTATGAAAAGTAGCGGAGAAACAGACCGGCGCTATACCCGTATATGTCGCGGAAATACTTTTTCCGTTACCAATTTAAAATGTAGCGCAATCGCTACCCCGCTACTGAAAAAGGTAGCGAATACGGTAGCGCCGCAATGTACAACACTGCCCTTTGAGCACGGCTGCGCTTCCAATAATTCAATTCATTGGCAGATAGAGGTATGAAAAGACTGTGAAGTTTCGCTAAGCTCGTGCGATACACTGATCCGTCGGAAGTACCGCCGACATCATTTTCACGATTTTGTTTCAGAAAATAGAGCTTTGGTTAACTTTTCTATCCATTTATGTTTTTTTTTTCTCATTTATGTGTATTCCGTTTTCAACCAAGGTCGGCTACCGAGTTACAGGTACCATTATATCGTGGATGTTCGTCATTGAAGCCTACAGCCCTGCAACCACATAACTTAATGTTTTTTTTTTCTTTCTTGTTGTTGTTGCATCCGTTGCCGATGTACCAGTAGATCTTGGCGCGCTCTTATAGAGAACTTCACCGCATGGCACTCAGCTAGCCAATCATAGTCCCGAATGACATCGCTCTCTCCCCTGATTTGTTGAAAACGGGAGGCGTACGGCTTTTTTGTGACACCTATATGCTGTTACGTTAAAAAAGGAGTACGTCCCGCGATTTCCACAAATGAAAGGTGGTAAAGGTATCATTCCGTACAACGGATGACCTTTACATTGCTGTGTGGTGAAGCTCTGTTTTAATTGGAGAAAGGTAACCAGCGGTAAAAAAACGGGACAAAAGAAGTAGAAGAAGGCACACGGACACTTCTCCAATACTATGTACCAACAGGCCCAAACATTCACTCTTCTGTTTTAAGAGTGAGTTTATAAAAAACCAAAGCCGCACTAAAAGTAGCATACGTCATCAGTTCCCTTCCTTTTTATACCACACGTACACTCAGGCTAGTGCTTATTTATTCAGAATCTATCGGAACTCCCATTTTTCAGCCGCACATCCTTTCATGCCTCTGATCCCCCACTACACGAAACAACCTATATTCTCTTTGTCCGATCGCAACTCACCTATCCATCTCTTTCGTCCCTTTAACCTTTCGTTTCTCCTTTCCTCTCTCTCTCACCTCTCTCTCTCTTTCGCCATTCGCTTTCTGCCACTGCTGTAACGAAGCTGTCAGTAATCACTACTGCAAACACAGATCTCTTCTTGACTTGACTCAGCAATTCTCTCTAGAGCCATACAAAGCCTCACGAAGGATTTTCTTCCCACTTCAAATTCAGCAGCGTTATTTAAACTTCTCCTCCTCTTCCTCTACCTTCTCCTGTCTTATCCCCCTTCCCCCTTCCTTCTTGCCGTATGCAGACCGTCGTGATATTGAACTCTGCGCCCTCTTTGTGCTGACTTTTATTATTACTGCCGCATTCTTTGTTTCTTTTTTATTTCTTCTCTTGTCTCTTCTTTACATTTTCTACGCTATGGTATTTGATGTGCAAGGTAGGGCATCATTGCTGCACGAAATGCAGCGAAGCGAGTGGCTCCAAGTCCTTAAATTGTTTCTCCCGCTTTGAGATTTTGCGAGCTCCGGGTTTTCGAATAGGAGCGTGTCAGACGCAGTGCCGCGTGCTCCTGTAGGCGACGTATTTATCCCGCGTGCCTCTCATTGGCTTGGTGCGGGCGCTTGCCCGCTTGTGCTTGCTGCACTGTGTGTACTTGTACGTCTAAGAGTGCAAGAGTGAGAACTGCAATAAGATGTCGTACAAGATAGTCAAGACCAAAAGGTGAACGTCAAAACAAATGAAGAAAGACGAAGCACCAGTAAAACATTTAATCGCAAACATTTTCGAACGAACCTCAATGTGTTTATCTTGCTAAGGTCCTTTTCCGTGATGTCCATCGATTCTGCGCTAATACATCTATCTGAGTTTCTCATAAATGCTGCTTCAATCACGCATCAACCACTGTCTGTTTGTACTCGCAGCGTGCAAGATTTATACCAACGTGCAGAAACCTTTCCGTCAGCTTGATTAAAGGTCTTTGTAACCTTAATGGCATATGCCACTTGTTGGCTTTTCGTTAAATGCCGTTCGTGAGATCTCCAGAAAGTCCATAGAAGAACTGCAGACAACACATTGAGAGCGGGCTGTGCCCTGGCTCTGCGCGGTCGCTCCGCGGTATATGCTGCTAAACGTCTTTCTCGCCTGTCGCGACAACTTGGCGCAACTTCATTATAGCGACGGGCAAAAATTTAGTCGCTCAATTAGCAACAACGCTGAACCGGAAATAAAGTATTTAGCGGACCGGAAACAGTTAGCAGAGAGCGCGCAACTGTCGCGTTCCGTTTGCGGGAATTCAGCAGGATAACAAAGTTACAGGCTACGGGTGACGTCTGAGTTTGGCATTTGCTGTTCTCTAGAACCATTTGTGCCTGCGAATTGGTGGGTGACGTTGATTTAACGTAAGTGAACGGCGTTGTAGGATTGGACGTCAACGTGGCTGGCGGAAATGAAGAGCAGTGATAAGCTTGGACGTCTAAATGGTTCTGATGCAGCGCATTGAGTTTATAACACTTGGGACCATGGAAGGAAATAACTTTCTACACCTGCTGGCGCTGTCTGGTTGAATGCTTCGAGGGTGTCCCGCACCATATCACAGTGCGGCGTTGCTGGAGAGAGAGGGAGAGAGGGGAAAGATTGAAAGGGAAAGTTTGTTCAATGACGTCATTGAAATATTTAAATAAACAAGAGTGTTGGACTCCAAACAACTCTGCCGCAAGCCGTTTCGCTCGAAATCTATTTCCGGTGTTGTTCGTATTTTGCTGTGACAGCCAGCAGCGCCTCCGCGCCTACGGGGAGAAGCAAGAGGAGAATCTCCTCACCGTCCTCTTCCACACCTCCTCTTCACGTATCCTTGGACGCAAAAAATTCAGCAGCAGTAGGAGAGACACAAAAGTCAGGCGTCAGGGTATAAGCCCACATCGTCTCTCATACGCCTTTATGCGCGCGAATTTCAAACCGTGTTAATGTTCTGAATGCCGAGAGCCAATTATACAGCTGGAATCGGCGAAAAGTGGAGGAGGGACTCGGGGAATTAGGGAATGCACAACCCGTGTAAACATACAACTACGAATTGGTGCTTGGAGAGCGAACTAGATCTCTCCCTGTATAACACTCAAAAAACAACACTGAAGCTTTCTGAGCAGTCCAGTGACGCCCTAAGTAAGCCGAAAGGAGGGATAACAGAAAAGCTCTCCTTTTCTCTCTGCTCACCTTTCGGGGTGGGTGTGGGGGGGGGGGGGGCGGATATATTTATTAGAACAGAGAAAAAAGGACGAAAGGTCAGCCACACTGTGTACTGGCTTGCTATTCCGCAAAAAAAAAAGAAAATGAAAAGAAAAAAAACATGGTCGATCCATTGATGGATTCGACGGAAACGCGTTAGCATTAAAACTTGAAAACCCCTTTGGAACTCCCCTTCACATCGCTACACATCCCTTCAACGAACCTTCACAAACGTCACACAACCCTTCACACGACCCTACACAACGCTAACGCAAGACAGCATCCGCAGCCAAACGAGCCTTTCGGGCTTCCTCCGATTCAGCATGGCGGCGATGTCTCGCTGTCTCAGCCTTCTTTCGCCGCCGCTCCTCCGAACAGCTTTCATAACCCATGGCGTGACCATGCTGACACGTCCGAACCTGTCAATCACCACAGCTGCACTGGCCGGTGCGCAGCGCCGCGCGTTCGCTACGCGCCCTCCCCTTCCCTTTCCACTCACCGCGCATGCGCATCGCGCCGTGGCTACAGACATATCATGCCGCGATTCTTGCGTACCGAGGACTGTAATGCTAACACATTAATAATTAGGAAATAAAGGATAAACTAACAAAAGGTGAAAGAAGGCTTACTGCGTAGACCCTCAATAGTCAAGTAAGGTCATAACTGGTTCCCTTGCAATTGCGCGTTTTCTGCATTTCATTCTTTCAGTGTTTATCCCCCTATCCCGATTTGTGCCCATGTGCCATATTGTAAACTCTACAGGGTGTTTCACGAAAAATGAGCCAAAGTTGTAAAAAAAAAAATGTTAATCGCACACCAAAGAGACGGACTGCATAGTGTCGTCAGTGGTGCGTTACCAGTGGCCGGGCCTCTTAGTCAGTTGAACTTTCTCCCCTTCTCCCCATCAAAATTGCTTGGTCCCTTGCCGAATCACCAACGTTCTGCGCTCAAAGCTCTTTTGACCTTTCTGGACACAATCGAATGGGCTCATTATTTCATTCCCCACATCACCACCAGCAATGGGGTAGAGTATCGCCCCTGGCGATGAAACTCACCATTCATCATCTTACGATAAAGTTGTTGAACTGTCGATAGTAAGAACTATCGACAGCACTATCGACAGTCGACTACCGATAGTAAGAAAACTATCGATAGTCGGCTACCGGAAAACTATCGGAGAGCGGATAAAAATAGAAAAAGAAAGTGCCTCGATCCTACAAGTTTTATAATACAACTGAGAGCAGCTTTCCCTCCGACGCTGACACTTGAGCTACTCATGCCGCAAGGTCCAACCATACCAACCGCAGGGTCACGTGATACCCTCTGCACTGGATTGACTGGCATTGTAGTCTCGTGAGTGCGTACGATTTTATGATGAGCATCTTCTTTCGCTGCTTGCAGTGCAGTATTCATACATTGCAGCATCGCCATCCTCCTGCTCACCTTCATTGGCATCACCATTCAAGGAGTTTTCCACCAAAGTAACTGGTGCAAGTGATGTGGAGTTGCGGGCCTCGCATTAGTAAAGCCAAAATTTAAAAGAATCCAAGCAAAAAAAGAATCATAGGTGCTTCTCTCTCACGTTTCTATATCTCGTCGTAGAAACTCGGCGAATCTTTGCTACTGGAGCTAAGAAACAGTTCCATTCATTCAACATCCCGGCTTTCGCTTCCACCGCCATTAACATATGGTACATCTCTTCCTCCCTCAATATCATTATCGAGCCCATATTCGCTTCATCGAAATGGAATTTGTACCAACCCTTTTCCGGAAACCACCAGCCGTTCTCTCTTTTCTCTTCCCCTTTCATAAAAACGTCGTACCAACAGGGAGAGAAAAAAAAAATCAAATGAAACGACTGCTTTTTCAAAAGCGCACCGCAGTAAGACTAAATTAGCGCATTCAGGCCCAACATCATATACTCCTGACGACTGGCAAGTCTGAAGAGAGACGATTTTCAAAAGCAAATGCCTGTCCTCTCTTCTGTGCACACAGCATCAAAGCGTCCAGATACGTGGAACATAGACTTCTGTTTGCTTGCTGTCTATGTATCATTCGGCGAGGACTTTTTTTTAACTGCATGTCTGTTTGTGGGCCTGGTCGTCGTCTGCTTCGTCTGGGCTTCAATTGGTGCAATCCAATAGCGGCAAGATGGTATCCTTTACAGAGAGGACGGCGTTTTCTTTTTCATCGTCTTTATTCATAACAGAAAATTTCGCGGTTACTGTTTGATGTAGAGATTCTTGATACAACAGTGAGCACTTTTTTTTTTCTGGTTTCATTGGTGAAAGAGAAAGGTTATATTAATAATAATTGGGAGCAGATCGATTTACACGAAAGTGTGGAGTTTCTGATTGCCTGTACTATGCATTTTTTTTTTTCGTTTGAAAATGAACGGTGAATTGCAATTACGTTTTGCAGAGGAACTGAGACAGGAAAATTGAAATATGAAGTGTGGAAAGAAAGATAAGGCTACTATTTTCCGAACAGGGAGCAAGAAAACGTGTTTGTCTTTTTATCATGCGTTACAAATGCCGGATGCTGCTAGAGGATCTAAAGGAGTCAGTGATCTCAGTGAAAATTCATTGAGTGTTGGAAGCAATCTTGACCGTTTTTCTTATATTACTATGTACGCGCTTACAAATAAAATACATGTGACGAAGGAGACAACAAAAAAAACGATACAGTCACTAGGAGAATACGTGTCTATTCTCTCGTACTCAAGAAGCAACTGCTCTTCCCATCCGTTCTTGGGATCCCCGAGCTTCACTTTATGACCCTGTCCCCCTTCGGGGTTAGACGGGGTGCAGGAGGGGCCACCCAGTCGGCCAGCACATCTGGACGGGAGCCTCAGGCGTTACATACATATATACTATAAACCCACTTTGGGAACCGGAGAAAAGGTCCCCGGAAAAAAGGTCCCCGGAGAAAACATCCCCAGCAGAAAGGTCCCCGGAGAAAATGTACCCGGAGAAAAGGTCCCCTCAGGAGTCTCTCCCATGGAGTTATACTTTATCGCTCGCAACTCGAATGAGTGACTATTAGAGCGCGAATTTTCACGTCTTTTTGTATTGTTGACATGGTCTTGTACTTGAACGCTTAAAACGAGATTATGGCCCGAACCAGTGGAACTGATTAGCAGAGTTCCGCAGAGATGAAGCAAGTGGTTGAAGAAGAAAGAGAGAGAGAGAGAAAAGAGCAGCGTGGGGAACTTTCAGCTACCGAGCATGGAAAGAGGTAAATGTATTGTAGCGACGACTACTTCGGCACCCAGTAACTCGACACCATGCATATTTTCATGATTCAGATTTAAAAGGGCATTTTTAACTTTGGATTTTTCGAGGTCTTATTTTTAAACTGTTTATTTCAGTGTTATCTCTTGGATCGTACGTATGTTCGCTTCTGGCTGTTAGCTCTATCCGCTGAACCAGATCCCAACGGCCAGGACACTGCCCCGTCAGGTGTGGTGGCCATTGCCACAAAGAGCATCCTCAAATTAGTGGACAAGCTTTGACATGCGTCATCCGAAACCTATGAGCAGGCCATGTTGTCGAGGGCAGAATATACATCTTCTTCCTGTGTTTGTATGAATAGCGTGTCCGCCCATTTCATCGAACGCCTTTTCGTCGAACGTCGTTTCGTGGACGCCTGACCGAGGTAAGGTGAGGAGAGCCTTTCACGTATTTCTCACGTTGGGGAGACTGACCAAGGTTAGGTCAGGAGAGCCTTTTACGTATTACACACGTTGGTGAGACTGACCAAGGTTAGATCAGGGGAGCCTTTTACGTGTATTTCACACGTTGCCGCAAGTAAAAGCGGCAGCCACCGATTCGATGAAACGGCGTTCGATGAATCGGCGCAGGGGTTTTTTTCTCTGGGGACCTTTTCTATGGGGACGTTTTCTCCGGGGGCGTTTTCTCCGGGGACCTTTTTTCCTACACCTACGAACTTTAATGTGAAACAACTGCTTTTCGTGAAAGGGCTTTCGGAAGTGAGCCACTTGCGCCCAATTTTGTGACGCGAGCTTCTTTTTCCGGGCTGGTAATCATTCGCGAATAGGACCTTTCCTTTCCCCTACCTTCTGACCTCGGATCTGGAATCAAGGAATAAATTCCGCGCCAATGTTTATACGATTTCATGTCGTTACTTATTCTTGCCACTTTCGCTTTTCTTGGTTTGACAGGGCATTTCACAGTGCATTCCATTACGGTACGTTTGTCCGTGGATTGCATATTCCAAGTACCTTGTATCGCCAACTGTAGGATGGGACAAGCGTTAGCTTGCCCACATCACGCTTCAAAAATACACCACAAAACAGCATCCGCCTGAGATCCCTCAGAAGCCTTCATTGGGATTGCAAGCGCCACCTATGGAACGCAAGGGCTCATGGGAACTACCTGGGAAAGTACCTACTTACCGTGTTACCTGGATGAAATAATCGTCCTAAGCTTGCTCGTGCATGTCGCCAACTGTAGACCTTGTATCGCCAACTGTAGGACGGGACAAGCGTACGCTTGCCCACATCACGCTTCAAAAATAAAGCGCCACCTGCGGCAAAGCAAGCGCCCCCCTGTATTGGCATCAGAGCGGAAGACCAGCCACACAAGGGCACGCAAGGGCTTATGGGAACTTACAGCGCCTTAGAGCATTACGAGACAACCAGAGGAGGAAGCAGAAGAACAACAACATTCCCGGTGTGCGTAGAAGCAGCGTCAGCCGGGGTAAACCATAAGTCCATAACCGAAGCAGACGACAGAGCAGTGTCCCTCAAAGTTCCCATGCTGCTTTGTGCCGAGCGCTTGGGGGCGCGCGCATCTTTTGAAAATCGTGTATTATATCGAAGCGAGATTCTATGCTGGTAATTCCTCGACAATTTCACATGCTACGATCTTCGACAAGTACTTCATCATATTTTCACACAGTTTGGGCGAAAAGCCTTGTGCTGCTGGCTGCGTATTAAGAACATAAATAAATTATTAAGAGAAACGGAAATATTGATCAGCCAAGAAGCTCCTGGGACTAAGTTGCTTTTGTCATGTAATCGCTGCAAGCTATACAACCTCGCGCTATGTGCCACATCAAAAAAGAAGAAGTATGCGCTACCCGATTGCATAATATATCGTGGAATAAGGAAATAGCTCGCCCTTTCACCATCGCCATCACCACCACCACCACCAGCAGCTCGTATTTGTCAGTCATCCTACACTGACTCCTGCAGCGCCATTGAAAAAGTTACGAACCCTGCATGTGACAACATCCTGGCGTGCTGCGTCAGAAGATTATTTGTGCTCAAATTTCATCATGTGGCGCTGAGATTTCTCTGCAGTAGATCCCCTCGTATATTGGGATCAGCGGCAACGAACATGCTGGCCATCTGGCGTCTGCAGCCCACGTCTGTAGCAACCCATGTCCGCCAATACCCGATGACAGCGACCGACATAAGCTCTAACAGGCTTTAGTCTATGCAGAGCACCCTAGTGGTGGTGGTGGTGGTGGTGGTGGAATTCGTGAGATCGTGGTAAATCGTCTGTCAGAACTACGAATGACAGGGGTGTCCTACGGAGGCCTCAAACAACGATCCACGGACTTCGGACTGGTCCAGCGCTGACTAATTCGTTTTCTCTCAAAATTTGCGCCGTGGATGCGAATTGCAGGCACTGCCATCAGCATGAATCCATCGAGCGCGTCATAAAGCACTGCCGCTCGTACGAAGGGGCGCTAGCCACAGTTGCCTCGCGGCGCTAACACGCAATAAAAAATAATAAAAGAAAAACTAAGGGGCGCGCCAGAAATTTCTTGCAGACTACAATAACGATATCCTACAGGCCATTTTACTCCTCAGTGGCGCCCTCTCCGCGAAACGCATGGGGGCCCAGAATTTAGGCCGCTTTCTTCGTGCAACGTGGCTGCCTTGGAGACCTCTCTAATGACCCCGGCCCAACTCGGGTTTTAGTTCGGAAGACGCTGAACGCCACCGAGCCTGCCTACTTCACTGCCTTCATCATCATCTTGTCATCATTTAATCATCATGTCAGCTACAGTCGTGAGGATGCCCGCAGCTGTGAGGCCAACAACGGCAAGCTGTTTCCACCACCGCCATCTCGTATTTGTCCATGAAAATGCCCAACATTCTGTTGTTCATACCGAAGACGATAGGAGGTCGAGGTATTTTCAAAGCGGTATGTTAATGAAAGGTGCCATCGATATCCAACGATTGAGGACGGCCAAGATTTAATACAAGTATTAATAATTTACTACAAGTACAAGATTTAATACAAGGAGTATCTCCTCGCAGGATAACAACAACAACATCAACTTTAGTTGATGATGAATGGGGAGTTTCATCGCAAGAGGCGATATCATACCCCATTGCATGTCCTGGGGAATGAAAGAATGAGCCCCTTGACAATAAGGATCGAAGTCCGATTATGCTCGCAGGATAAGAAGTCCTGATACATGGAACATGCAGCGCCTGCACCACATTTATAGCTCCCGTTCAATATTTTTCTCGTTTTCAGTGGAACGAGAACAAACAGGAACTCTTGTCTCACGTATCCAAATGCTATTCAGCACAGGAGGTCCAGAAATGAAAGGATATCGGTGGATGTAAGTTTGTGATGGAGCTAGCCGAAAGGCAGATAATGGTTCCACACCAGCATCATCATCAATGTATCCCTCTGTATCAGCGCGCCGACCGTTGCTGTGCCTCCCAGCTCTTCGTGGTTGCGCCGTACATTTGTCGATGAGGATCAGGTGCAGTCAAACGCTCCGATGAAAGCAGTGATCAACAGCACGACGTGGTGGCGATGAGGGCTCTCGTGTCACCAGGCCGCCCCCGTGGGAGTTCGTCGTATCATGTGTGTGTGTGTGTGTGTTGGATTACGGATACGGAGAGAAATTGTGGCTGGGGAATAACTGACGGACCTTATCTGTAATCACAGACTCGGGAGGGCCAAAGGGAGGCGACCCAGTGCAGAACCAAGGTGACGGCGATGCTTGGGGCCGCTCAGTCTTGCAGGAACAGGACATTCTGTGTCTATCTCTCTATGCATACCGGGACGGAAGTATTACCTTGTGAGGGTCGCAGAATTTTTTGTGCCCTTCGTATTGGACGAGACTTAGAGAAGAAAAAGAAAGCAAAAAAAAAAAAACGGAGATGTTGGCCGCTCCGGTGCAACCAGCTACTCCAAAGCAGTTGGTGGATCTTTTATCAGAACGCTAGTCACCCCCTTGGACGGCCCAGGACGCACTTTCCCCCAGGGCGTCAGTCGTGACGTTGCCCACATACGTGAGGCCGACAACGGCAAGCCCCTTCACCACCCACCACCACCACCACAACCACCACCCCCTTGGAACATAGTGAGCCCAGGGGCGGATCCAGACCCTGGGTTTTGGGGAGGGGGCGGTTTCTTTGTTGAAGCGCGTAGTGAGGAGTGGAAAGAGGGAAATCCCATGTATAAACTGACGTCTCGGGGGGTGGTGACCGCCCAACCGCCTCCCCCTCTCTTGGATCCGCCGTTGGGGGTGGGGGGGGTGATGTAGGGGGAAGGTGCGGTCAGCCTGCTCTGAAGTGGCGGCTTGGTGCACCCAGGGGAGGGAGAAGGGGGAGGGTGAAAGAGGGACGAGAGAGATGATGGTGGCAGAGGAGAAGGAAGGGTGTACTAACCCTCTTGCTCTGGGATTAGGGTAGTCCAAGAGGTCTACCCACCACAGAAAACATGCGAGCATCCCTCAGTAGTCTTCATTGCATGGAGGTAAGAAACTAAGGAGATGCCCTAAGCGCCTCTCCCAATGCAAGCGAGCGTGCTGTGACCCGCGCATGGCATTGTGGTTAGTTGCCCACACACGTGACCCATAAACGTCACGGCAAGACGTCATAAAACATGGCGTCCTCCATGTCCGCGGCGTATCTTACCTGAATACAGAGACGAGCTGCGGCCGAATAACTTGTTTCCGCTTTCATAACATCTTAGAAGTTATCACACCCGTTGAAACACAAGATAGATCATCTCAGTGTGGAAGCAATGGATCACAAATCGCTAGAAGACGTACGTACGTCATGGTGACATTGCCTGGCTTCTCTTCTGTTTTGCTCAACTTTTGTTGTGATTTATCACGCGGCAAATGTTGAAACAACCCATAACCTTCAAAGTATTGTGCGAATGGACTCCTTGAAGGTAAGACGTTTGCTGAAGATGAGGTTTGCTAAACTTCCAATCCTCCGAGCAGACCGCCATAACGCTGAAACATGTGGGGATCACGTGACCGGGCAACTAGATGGGCGTGGTATTGCCAGGAGCGACCGCTAGAGGGGTCCCACGGCCCTCCGATCTTTAGCCCTCTCCTTAGTTTCTTACCTCCATGCTTCATTGGGATGCTCTCTGTACCACGGTAACCGCCAGGATTCTTGGCGAAGTTACCCCATGTGGATCAGCCGTTGGGTGAGCCTTGAGCCTCAAAAGATGACCGCCAGCACCCATGTCTTCCAGAAAGCGCGCCAGGGCGCTAAGTGCGGGTTGTCTTTGCTGATCGTTCCACCTTGCAGCAACTTCTCCGCGTTGAGTGGTCGTCGGTGAACCAGTTGGTCGTCGGTCGACTGTCCGTCGTTTGATCGCGGGAGAATTGTGCAGATGACAATCGGTATTCGCGATTGCGACTGGGAACTGACAGCGGGAGGACAGCTTCCCGCGCCGTTTCCCGACAACCATCGCTTCCAACGTTCGATGCAGCTCGCGGTACGGTGGAGTACACCCCTTTCAAGAGCCTCCACCTGCTTCGTGACAGCACAACCCGACGTCCTTCCAGCAAAACCTTTCAGGGCGACATACTCCCAATACGGGTCTTGGTGCGGTGCTGCTGTATAGTGCCGAGGCAAACTCGATCAGGCTCGACACAAAACCTGGAACGCACCCTCGAATGTACCTCACACCTGAGCTCTCAGGGTATTAAGCGTCTGTCTGGACTTGTTAGCCATCAACAATGCCGAGCAATGAACACGACGGATGTGTGCTATCGGCAAACGAAACCCTCATGAATTGCCGCCACGGAAAAAATGTACAGCCACGGAACAACACAACATCAGGAGTGTCATTGACCGACCGTATCGGCGTATCGACTCGAGCAATCAAAAGCGATCGACCCGGTGGCCAGCCGTCTATCACCAAACTCGTCGTCACAGTTATCAACGCGATCTGTCGAAATTTCTCCTCTTCGGGAGACGTGTTGACCAACGAGGATTGAGGCCACGATCAGTCGTGACCTGGCATGTAAGCAATGGATAACTAGTCATCGCACCAGTAACCTGTTCCGTTGATATTATGCCGTCGATCAATTGGGTGGTCCAGTTCTGACCTTTGCTAACAGGCCTCAGGAACATTACAGATCTCCGTGGTTTTAAACAAACCTCCTCGTCTCCCCTACATTTTCTCTGGCGACATTATCGTCGCATTCAGTCAAGAGACGCGGTACACTCCTTGTACATTGCCCCCATATCGGGAGATCGAAGTGTATGCTCCAGCTGAATTATGGAGCATTGAAGGAAAGGCTCCAGCAGTACGATTCGAACCCACACCGTCTGATTGCCGGTCAGAGATGCTACCAATTACACCCTCACCCTCAACACATTCTGTCTTACATTCTTGCCACTCACTCCCACATTCACACAGACGCACACACACGTGGATACACACACATTGAATAATGGCAGTTGAACTGGCCGTTGCGAGGCTACATACGGTCAGCGTTGTGATGATCATGTCTTAAAGAGAGATTCCAGGACAACCCGAAACTATCATAATGGCTGGGTAAATAGGTTCGACACATTCTTCCGCAATGAGAAATAAAGTTAGTTTGGCATTCGGGGACTCGTTAGTTTCCAGGAGAGCTGGGAAGCTCAAAACGAAACCGAAACTTCTGAAGGTTCCCTCTCCTTACCTCCTGTACCGTGCGTGACGTCACCGGTAGTCTCGTGTGGGCCACCCGCGGTTTTCCCAGCCGGCTTTTGCCAGCTTCTGCCAGCTTCTGCCAGCGGTAAAAGCAAAACCCACAGGA
This sequence comes from Ornithodoros turicata, assembly GCF_037126465.1. Taxonomy (NCBI): domain Eukaryota; kingdom Metazoa; phylum Arthropoda; class Arachnida; order Ixodida; family Argasidae; genus Ornithodoros; species Ornithodoros turicata. The sequence goes on along the minus strand of NC_088206.1, from coordinate 9,402,202 downwards.
TGCCGTACAGGAGGAATACCCGTGAGGTGAAGCCCAGTGTTGCTGGACTGCTTTTCCGAGGAGGAGCGCTAATCACTCGAAGGAAAATATTCCTCTTCTCATTATCTGTGCCACTTGGGGATGAGAAATTGTAGTCACTGAAATAATCACACGGTACGGATTGATGTCGCACTGTTACCTGGACACGTTTTTCGTGCGGAGTCTCCCTTTAAATGGCGGTAGCCAAGGTCGTGCTGAAGGCTGGGAGGTGGTGGGTTCGAAACCTACCACCGGCTGTGCTGTCTGATGTTTTCCGTGGGTTTTCCCAAGACTTTCCAGGCGAATGTCGGCACGGTTCCCCCTGAAGTCGGCCCAGGACGCATACTATAACCCCCGCTGTCCCCCACTCCTTCCTGCTGTCCTCTCTCCATCTGTCCGCATCTGTACGCCGCTCATTGCCACAGTTGCTTCGCGGCGCTAACAAGAAAAAAAGGTCTCCCTTTAAATGCGTCCCGTTGCAAAGAAGGAAGTTGTTCGACGAATACATTATGAATGTTTCATAACACCCGATGTTGTAAAAACCGAAAGATAGGAAGCTGCTAAGATTTCTTCGTTTCGTTGCCTGTTCGCTTTTTTTCTTCCTTTACAAAGTACACAGTACATTTCTAACTTGACAAATTGAAAGCAGCGTACAGAATTTATTTGTATCCCCCTACACACGATCTTTTCTCTGACCTCGCCCCTTTTTACTCTTGTCACACTATATACGTTCTTTTTTCTCGACATCTCTTTCTGTACTCTTTTTGTAGGTAATTCTTCTATTTCGTCATGAGAATCTTTTTATACGCAGCGCAGCGTATTTTAAAACTCGGAATCAGCCTGCTCGCCTTTCCTGCGACTCGACGCCATCTTCTTTTTCTTTCGCGTACCCGTCCAAGAGGCTCAATCTTCCGCTGTAGCTCTGCTCTCGACAAAATAACTGTTCTGAAAACCGCGATGCTATCGATTTATATCAGAAACTCTGTCCAATCACGGATTAAATATCTGTAGAGGTGAAAGAATTTTCCTCCGACTGAACTCCTCGTCCTCTTTATAGAGAGGCCTTTGGGGGATTGGAGCGCGGGGTCAGGCGAGCTCTTTTAATTGATCGATTGAGCAATCCAAAGTTCAGGAAGAAGGTCATCGTATGTTGTGGTTGCCTTATGCGCTTTCCTTAAACTGCCACTGCGGTCTAAAGAATGATGTTTATCCTATTTCATTTTATAAATCATGCCTCAGTGCGCCAATATATGAATGCTTGCATGCGTGAATATCCGATTTTTTCGAATACCGGATCAAATAATTCCATATATTCGATTCGATTTCTGAAACGAATACGAAATTCTCTATTCGAATTTCGAATCGAATCGATGTTCCTTTCAAACCGAATATATTCGAATATGATGGAACAAAACCCCGAGACAGAGGAAGACGCAACACGAGTCAACAAATTCGGGATCGACAAGATCGAGACAACAACACGTCGACACTTCGATGGCAGAGCGTCGCACCTTCAAGACACGCCTTTACACGACGCTGAAGCTTAAAAGAAATGGAGCTGCAGGTGCCCACCAGGGAGACCTAGAGCACTAGAAAAACAAGTTTGAAAAACTTGTTTTTTTCAACAAGTTTTACAAGTTACAAACAAGTTTTTCAAACAAAGTTTGAAAAACTTGTTTCTCTAGTGCTCTAGGGAGTCCACATAGCTCCAGACACCATCCAGTTAGATGAAGAAGAAGAAGACACCAAATCGAAAATTTGTTGTCGCATTTTGTGTCGCATTTGTTGTCGCATTTGTGTGCTGTGTCGACGCAACACAAGACAACAAATAGCGTAGAGGGATATCTCCCTCTGTCTGCAGGGTTTCCTTCCTTCATGTATAGCTAGCCCACACGTGATGCTGGAAACAGCACAAGAGAGGGCATCCAATAAACTGGGCGCTATATGATATTCTGCGATCCGTATGAACGTATCGCGTGTATACATTCTGTACATATGTTTATACCCGTGCATGTGCTGCATATGTATCCGGCCCGGTTACATAAGTATTCGACTCGAATTCGATTCGGAATTTCGAAAGAACACGCAAGGCTCTATAGTTTCGGATTCTTCCAGGGTAGGGGACGCCACCGGGACCTCTGGCGTGTGTCTCAGAAAGCCAAAAGCGCGCCGCGCCTTCCCGGCTCCGCTCTCCACCCCACGTCGAAAGACTGGCAGTAGCTGTCGTGGAGAGACGCAGATCGACCTTGCAGGCAGGGATCTGAACCGTTATTTTTTACGGTTCGCTTTGGGTTCAGGTTCAGCTCCGCAGCAGCGCAAAACATCGGTTCGAACCGGTTCAGGAAAGTGAATTTTGAGCAGAAGGTCGTGCGCTAAAAGCAAGCAAATCCTTACGATTCTCAACTACACAAATTTACTTTTGTTGTTGTTGTTGTTGCCGACACAGCAGTGGCTCAGAGCAACACTGCGTGTTTCAGATTTGCATTTTAGGTGCAACGTTACGGTAGCACACTGCACTCTCTAGTTCACTCATCGTATACACCCTGTTACGTCCTGCTCAGGGACTGACCGTTATTTTCACAGTCCGAATGGAAACAAAACTTGGGGTTGCTGGACGACAAAAATCGCGTACAAGGAAGCCTACAACTGCCAAAAGGAAGAAGAGAGAGAGAGAGAAAAAAATAAACAAGATCAATTGCGACAAAGTCCTTTCTGACCACATATATTCCGGAAGTGTGTAACGTGCCGCATCCATGGGCGTTTCTTTCTTTTCTTTTTTTTTAAATGGAAATATTATAACAACTCTCGGTTTAGTCAGTGTTTAGCCTGCCATTCGAAATACCACATCCCACATCATCATCATCATCCATTCATCTACGTTGTTGTTGTTGTCGAAATACAACGCAGGAAATACAAAATACCTCGCGCACTTGGGTTGCAGTTTGGTTTTGTTCAAGTTTAGAATTTCTTTGGCAACGCGGTACAATTCGCTATGTAAATCGTAGTTCCGATCTCTCTCAGCGCACATTACGTCTGAACCGTTTCACGAACCAGTAACCGTTTCTTTTTTTTTTTTTTTTTCATTTCCGGTTTGGTACAACGCGAGAAAAAAAAATTATTTTGGTTCGGTTCAGTTTCGGTTCAGCGAAAAATACCGGGTTTTAGAGGTTTTCGGTTCGGGTTCAGTTTCGATTCCGATCCCTGCTTTCAGGAGCAACGTTGCCAGACACGTGACAGATTGCGCGCCCTACGACGTCATACTTCTCAAAACGAGAAATTAATGTTGGGATACATGCGAGCTGTACAGAGAAACGATGTTTTGGCAGAGTACAGTGGCGGCACAACGTGGATTGCAACGGCATAGTGGCACTTTAGTTTGTGGATTTAGTGTGCAAGGCCACAGACAACTACAGGACAACGGTAACACATAGAAAATGCTGGTACAGGGGAAGGTGGGACAAAGCGGTTATACTCAAGTTCAAGAATTTTTTCGAGCATGTTAATGCGCATGTGCATACAAAATTCTACACTTAAAACGGGCTTTGATCTTTTGGCAAAACATCATTCGTCTGCCAAAGTGCGGGTAGATTAGAAATATTTTTTATTAGAGATATAGAGATATAAAAATGTTTTGCAAAGTAACCAAGATTTCTCACTTTGCCCCACGGGGAGGGCAAAGTGGAAAATATTGAGGGGCAAAGTGGAAAGTGTGTACATTCTCTTTCATAGTGAATGAAAACTTACTTTGAAAAGCACATAATGAGTAGCCGTAAAATGTTGTGGTCTTGCAGGCCACAGAAGACCTATTTTCGGTTCCTGGCGTCGCACCTCTTTTCCCTGAGTTGCTTGAATAGACCTCTCCCTGTTTGTAAACAAATGACGTCATAGTGTTCGACAGCGCCACCAATTTGGTAGAGTTGAACTACGCTCGAAGCTAGGGGGCGAACAAGGTCGATTGCGCCCGAAAGCCACGGTCTTGAGGGGATTACGGGGGTCCCTGAAAGGGACCACCGTAATCCCCTTTTACTAATCTAACTTTTTTAATAACTAATCTAACTAATAATCTATAATAACTAATATAATAACTAACTAATATAATAACTAATCTAACTTTTTTTAAAATCTACTTTTCTTTGTGAAACACAGCCCTCCCCTTCCGATTTGTTTCGGTTTCAGTCTGTCTACCAACGTCATGATGACGTTTCTCGGGTAGAGGTCTATTCGTTAATTTCTGGGCGTTTGAGGCTTACGTGTCTGTGTCGTCCCTAATTGTGGTCTGCCTCGGCCAATTCTCGTTGTGTACAGTCCATCCAAGTTCGAAGCCGTCTGTCACCAGTCCATACAGGGACACGTCAGGAAAATATATCGATTTTTGCTAAGATATCGATTCGGTTCTAGTGAAAAGTAGCGGGAACAAAACGAGTGACTATTTTACAGTTTGCTCCTTTTCACTTTGACCCTCACTGGTTGTGTATCAACGAAAACTACTCCACGTTTGATATAACTGCAAAAATGGGAATTCCTGCCGTTAGATCTTCACACCGGAGCCAACAGTTTGTTGGCGCAACTATATAATTTGTTTAATAACTTGCAGATTTTGTGTGAGTGTGCACCATTTTAGTGAGAGCAGTGAAGAACCGTTATTCACTTAGTAACATCCAACACGTACCTCCGTCCACCACCACGAAATTTCGTCAGCACACGTACCTTGTCCTGTTCGATGAGCATTCCGCGTGTGGTGATGATGGCGCTACCAACAAGCCACAAAGAGAATTTTTCCGCATTGCCCAGCCTTTCCGCTTTGCCTTGCTTTCCGCTATGTTTGTGGTTAAGCTCAGCCTGCGAATGGAAAAAAAAGTGGGTTATTTACAAAAACAGCTCTTTTACACTCTAAATGCCACACAATAATTTACAGGACAAGGAATGACCGAACTGAGGTATAGCATATGTGTTATGTGTTATTATATCACTTCGTCCCTTAATTTATTTTTATTTATGTATCTAGTAATACTGTGAGCCTTTTCGGGCCATAAATTAAAATTAAATAAATGAAATCATAAATCAAATAAATTACCAGGTAGGCCGTTCCACTCCACTAGTCTTTTCTAATAAGAAATAACTTGAAAACATGTATTATGCTCTGGAAGGGTCCTTAACATGCACCATGGGACTGACCACAGTGAAATTGAAGTGAATAAAAAGAAAGGGAAGGCGACCTTTTTTTTTTTTCAGTATTAATGGCCGTTACTTTTCGTCCAATCTATTTTTGCATGCAGTTCCAAGCACGGACCTTTCTGCCTTTGCTTCAGACAGGCAACGGTATAGAACAATAAGAAAAAAAGGTACATCAAGGTGTCAGCGAAAGGGTTATATTTCATGCTTGTAAACAAAAGTGAATTAAAAATGCTACGTAATAAATCACCGCGAAGACGTGTAATGTATCTGGGGGATACGGTTCCCCCTCCTTTGGGGAGACGAGGCAAAAACGGGAAGCTAGAAAAAGAACTATGCCAAATAACGCGGTATAAGAGACGATATATATATATATATATATAGCAACGGCACATTGATTAATACGCAGGCGAAATTGCTCCGAAAGCTTCAAAATGTAGGAGGCAGGGAATCGATTATTTCCTGGGGACGTGCCGGCTCTCCTCTACGGGAGGAGGCCAGGCCAGATGGGAGAACTTATGTGCCTCGGACAGTTTATACATATAGTCATGAATAGAGGGGGAATGTGAGCACTATTAAGAGCCCATAACTTTGTGTACCGCGGCGTTTCTCTTCTTCTTCTTCTTTTTTTTTTTTTTTTGCAATCTGTGCGACTGTTATAAATTGTTCCGCTCTTTGTAGGTATCGGAATTCTGTATAGTGCATGACGAGGTAAGATGACGGCTTCTTTTTTTTTCGATACTTTTCTAAAACATTCATTTGGTGTGTATTGTTCTTCTACGCGACATGGCGCCGGATGTTATGCCTTATTTCATGTTTGTGAAGGGTGCGGTGGTGTGAACGAATATCACATATGCTAAAAGTCCAGATGGGCCTGCACTCTTGTGTACACCTGCCTTATGTAATCGTCGTCCCATATGCTGTTGTTGTGTACATAAAACGAAAACAACACAAATGGTTTGGTGCTAGTGGGGAACGCTTCGTCGTGCTCACGGATACTTGTGCAAGAACCACTGCATGAAGCTAAGCAAAAAAAAAAAAAAAAAAAAAGAAAATTCTGGCAAAACGGAGTGCCTGTTTTCTCTTTCTCTTCCAGTTTCTGAGTCAGTGTGCGTTTTCCTCCGTTCGTTTTTGTGGCTCAAACTCAAGGGATGCTCCCTCCAGGCTTTTCTTAACAGCCAGAGTCCTATTTCTGCACTTAACGCGAACGCCGGATGAGGGGAGGAAAAGTAGAGTTCGTAAAATTAGTTGTTAAGTTGCTAATCCAACCAAAGTTCGTGAAAATGTTATTTATGTAGTAGTCTTCGTTTTCGCTGCGCATACACATAATGTGGAGTAACCATATGCCGATCACTAAACCCAATTATAGCGCGTTTTGTTTATCATATCTTATAATATCCAGTATCGTACCATGTGTCATGCGCGTTGACACAGACACCTCGCTTTGACTGCGAAACTCCGTGGTATATAATGAAACAGGTGTCCAGTTTAGAATGCCATCTTTGTGTGCGGCTTCGTTTAAAATTTCAGGACGCTGCAGTAAGTTGTTGAGCCTCGATTAGAGAGAGAGGGGGGGGACGTATTGCGAAAGTAATTTGAGCCTCGTCCTCGCGTGCGTGCAACGAAATTAATAGAGCCTCATTACATCTAGGCTTAGAGGCAGCCGCGACGTGTCGTTTTCGAAACTGTCACGACGCGTGGTGATGTAGCGATGGATTGACTATGTGTTTTATACTTTTATAAATAATGGGAAATGGGAATTTAAAGTGTGTGTAGGTAGAAATAAATTAGCAAACAAGGAGAAGAAAGCAGTGGCGGTTGACTTAGATTATGCAAACGTTATGCAAGGGGGGTTACGCAAACCAGCCTCGGTGTTTTGTCGCATGCACTGTGCGCTTAGTTAATCCGCCAGTCGTTAATTACACGGCTCGTGCGTGAAAAAAAAAAAGACGTCATTTTTTACCGTATTATTTCTCTTCAGTTTTTACGCTTTTTACCGTTTCTTTCACTGATTTATTAAACAGCACGCCATGGGAAAGGACGTCAGCGTGCCTGAGCATCCCCCACTTTCGTTGGTACAGAAATATTTACCGCTGATCAGAAATTAAAGAGCATTACGAAATGCTGCCGTGTGGAAGCAAGGAAAATTGGACTGAAAAATCCGAAGCCCGGATGAGGGGAAGTCACGTGGTATACGCAAATCGGAATCCAATTTACTGCCAGTAGCAATGCGGTCTAAAGTCTCCTGAGAGCTCTCCCATGGGGAACACACTTACTCAGTCTCACGTTGAAAATGTTTCTTTTTTTTTTTTTTCTTGCTCCCCAGGAAGACAAATCGGACATTGGGGATCACTCGAGCAAAGGCCGAAACCCGCGTTTCCCCACTTCTTTCTCTCTCTCCCTCCCTCCCTAAGATCCAAGATTGAGAGTGTCAAGATGGCGCGGCGAGCGGCTCTCTAAGTCCCCGGATGAAAGGGAGATGGATCGAGATCTAGGTAGTACCTGCTACTTCGATCCTTTCCTCCTCCCGGTGGCTTCGTGTATAGTAGTGTTTTGTCGAAGTGGGTGAAAAAGAGGCTGTCGTTTGTCAGTGGGCTGATGGGTGTTGGGGAGAGATGTTAGCTGTCCGTCACTGTCGGTGTCTGTGTCAGATTTTGGTTGGAGCGGGCGTTACACGAGAAGGGGGCGTGCATCCAGCTATCAGACAGGAACAGCCAACATTATGGGGAATCGTGCAGTTGTGTTCCACTATTGGACGAAGCTTGGAGTTATACATTTGAAGCGAGCGAACCTTGATAGGTTATTTATGAACTATTTCAACTCAAAATTTTCATTTCACTCTCGCCACCCTCTTCCAAATACTGTTGTGGAGTCTCGGTAGATAGGAAGGTGTTCACGATAACGGTTCAAAGCACACGACGAGCCAATCGGGCTATTTTCTCTACTAATAAATCGAAACCCATTCGAAAGACGCAGTCTTCAGCGAATCCCACGCTTTGAGGCTACTTCCCAAGTTGGAAGCAATAGGTATGTATGGACCTTGCAGATGCAAAGTGTCAGTCTTTGAAACCAGATAGTTCTGAAAGAAACAAAAAAAAAAGGGGGGAGAGGAGGCAAAAGGTAACTACACGTAACAGCGCGAAACAGTCTAACTATCAATCACATTGCCCGTTACAACAGGCCTCTCCACCCTGCTTTGATTACCGGACCCCTTATCATATCCATCATCATCTCTCATCACTTACAAGTGGCACTGGTGCAGCGCCCAGCCTGCTGGCCGGCATCAGCCCCATCTCATCATCGTATCTCTATTTGTGTGTGTGTGTGTGTCCGTTAGTAACAATTGAAAAGCGCTGACGCGTGTCAGTAACAACTGAAAAGCATCGACAGCCTCCTAAATAGGACGACAATCTCTCACGACAGCTCACTCAACAATCGTTAACCTGCCCAGCGAAAGCTAGCCGTTTTCATTACTGCGCTTACTAGTGCGTGACTGCACTGACCTTTCACTGTTACTAGCGGATAGCGAGGTACCTGTACTTGCTTCCACTTGAAGAGCGGTGCTGTCGCAAGGAAACTCGTAACTATTTCCTTCCATTCCTGTCGCCCACTTGATCCCGGTTTCTGTCTCTGCCAAATGGAGATCTTCCCCCACGGCTCTCTTTGAGCACGTGTATGTATAGAGTTAGATTGTCTAGACAACTGGATGTGTCGGAACTCTGCGTATTTTGGTGGTACGTGATTGTATTCATGGCCTGGCAGGTGGGACTCGTTCGATCTTTGGATTGCGTTTGGGCTTTGGAATCAACGGTGACGGGTCATCTTGGGAAAACACTCTCATAAAGCGGTGGTGGTGGAGTGCTACTTCCCAACACCTCTGCCTGCTGCTGGTGCGGCGGCATGTCGCTCGGGCAATCGTGCGGAAAACCCGGGGAAAACACCCGGATTCGAACCGGATTCGAACCGGATTCGAACACCGGATCCGGACCCGAGCCACCTCCCAGTATCGGTGTGGAATGTCATCATGGTACCCAATAAGCCCCTGGAGCTGGTATACTCTCATAAACCGTCTCCCAAATCCCAATAAACATTTTCCCATAAAGACTCCCAATTACTCCCATTATTATTACTTTTTTTTTGCTTTCTTGAATGCGCGTCATAGCACCTATATGTTAAAACGACAGTCGGGACTGGAAGCGAGGCTATAAAAACACGCGGTCACACATTTTCATATCATGTTCAGAGCCATGGTGCGAAGCATTTCAATAACATTTGGGAGCTAATTATTTGTCATTAAATTTACTGTCAGTACCTCGCTGACTGCTCAGTGATTCACGTCACTGTCAGTAGCTCCTGATTTTTTGCACCGTCATGCAGTGAAGGCACCAGTTCCTGATGAAACATTGAGTTTTGCGCTTATGATTCCATCTTATCATATCGTCGCGCAATCCCCAATCACCTCTGTGATGTCCTCACAAGGCTGCGATGCACACCCGTGATCGTAGATGCGTAGAAATCCAGCGAACCGGTAGAGAAGTACGAAGGGATTTGCCTCAGGACAGGAGCCGCGGATATTTCGAACAGAGACCGTTCTTCTTCTGGGCACCGTCCTCATCATTGGCATGGTATTTAAAGGGTTAGGTGTGGCGTGTACCATTACGTGTTTAAATACCATGCCAGTGATGAGGACGGTGCCCAGAAGAAGAACAGTCCCTGTTCGAAATATCGGCGTCTCCTGTCCTGAGGACACTCCCTTCGTTCACCCTTGTGATGTACGTCAAGTTATAGCTATGACGTCATAGCGATACGGGGGCGCTGCTGTCCTGTTTGGTGAGCAAAACTCGCGCGATCATCACTGGGAGTTAACGGCACGCCGCAAAGTGGTGTAGCTATTAGATGTGCTACGCGGTGCAGAGAGGTCAAGTACGCCGTACACACCGTGAGCCTGCTCTATGCGCATGCGCAGGTGCGCCCTATTGTTTACAAACACAAGTGGGCTCGTGCTTACGTCTTTATGCATGAACAACGTTGTTTTGATGACCATGATTGGGGAGTTTCATCGCCAGCGGCGATACTCTCGAACCAGATAACGTCGACCATAAAACCTCGGACCAGATGTGAGTATGAGGTCCTCGCTTATGCCCAAAATTACGAGGTTCTGTTGAATGAAATTTCCATGGAGTATGTGCAGGTAATGGACAGTCGAATACAGCTCTAATCTCAAAATCAGTTTTGTACGAAAATTTACGGTAATGTGATAATTTGACATCCAACCGAAACGGGACCACTCTGAATCTGTTCTAAGCAAAGTATGAGAAATCACACGTACACAGCCGTCAGGCTTAAATCTTGTCTGCGTTCCTCGCCTTCAGCCCTATAGGCCCCTGTCACTAACGCATTCCGCTGCGCACTCTTCTTCTCTATGTATGTAAAGCGCAGAACTCAATTTCCTATTCCGCACCGCAAACAAAAGCAACAAGAAAGGCGTGATTTCATAGAAAACCGCCTTTTGTTCCAGGCGTACGAGGAAAATTTGAACCACAACACAAAAGCCCATTAATATTTACTTCGCGCACTCAAAAATTTATTTGCGGTTTAACGCTCATCTCCGCCTAGCATTTGTTTGTGTGCACATCGTCCTGCTCGTGCCAGTGACCTCTTTTGTTTTTTTGTCTTTCTTTTTGCGCCACTTCAGTCTAATCGTTTTTTTTTTCCTTTTGTTCTTTCCTATTTCGTAATGAACGTTATCTCATTTGCATACTCTATTCCTTTCCAAGGAGAACAGATACCCCCATCCCCCTGAAGCTGTTTTCGAGGGGGGACACGTCATATTCGCAAACGCTTGTTCGCCATTTCATTATCAGCACTGATGAGCTAATGGGAGAGGCTCAAAGGGAATTCACAGAGGCAGAAAATCGCGAATGCAAATGGCGGAATGAACGAGGCCCCGGCTAACCTTTTCTTTGCACAGGCGGGAACCAACCGGGCTTTGACTTCGGCTATTTCCCTGGAATGACGTTTAACTTTGAGCGGAGCGCCAGCTGGAGGGGAGTTTATTATAAAGAGGTAGCCGGCGAGGGGAACAGCTTCGGGGGGTTTCCGGGATGTAATGTTTGCGACTGATTTGCGTCATTTTGCCAGCGCTATTTGCCGAGAATAATCTGTGCCGGAACAGTGTGTGTGTTTGAAAACGTTGTATTTAAGTAGAGTAGCTGGAGGTACAGGACTGCATCGACGCTATACAAACATCTGCATTCTGATGGCGTAGGCTGTCGTGAAAGGTGACTGCTATACTCTGGTGAACACGTCGTATGTCAATGACAAGATGGCTAAGAAGCAAACGAGCTGGTGAAGTTGATGCATAAAGTAAAACCCCGAGACTAGGGAACATGAAGGGACAGACACAACACGAAGTCTCAACGTTTGGAGAGTAAGGGCTTAGTTTCAGGCGAGCGGGGCCAGCGTCATTGCAGCGTCATTCAAACGGAGAAGCCGACTCTCCGCAGAAGGAAGGACATGGTGACAACAAGACTTTTTTGCGGCATTTGATAGGATACCTGTGCTCAACCCCCTTTTTACAGTTTTAGAATGGCAACTTGAAGCGGGCAAAATGGGCTTATAGCTTGTATTTGCCGTAAGCCCAACAAAGAGCGGGTTTTAACAAAAGTCTGATATCAAGAAACTGAAGCACGCCAACAGTGGGGAACTCAATAGTGAACACAAGCTCCGGGGCCGCGGACAAAATTACATTCTTGCATTGAACAATAACACTCTCATTGGTAGAAACAAAAATCAGATCATCTACTAACCTTCTTATAGCGACATCATTTGATGAGAGAGACTTCGTGTTGTGTCTGCCCCTTCGTGTTCCCTAGTCTCGGGTTTTTACATTATGCATTATACGTCGTATGTGTAAACTTTGATAGAATTATTCAGCCGTAGTCAAAGCAAACAAACAAACAGCAGAACAAACAACTGATTCGTTTTTGCAGTTACTATAAAAAGTTTCTATGCGTGCAGACAAAGGACACATGCGCAGAACAAGCTTTTGAGCGAAAGCTTTTTAGTAATACGTCGAGGGAAATGCAATTAAGCGGGTCATTAAGTGCTGATTTTAGAATTATAACAGCAGACTACTAAATACTCGGAAAAGAATTGCGTATAGAAATATTTCGAATGCCTCAATGGAGCAAATACCACGATGAAAGCGCAAAGAAAGCTTAAGAGAAAATGCAAGGTTCTAAGTTAATTTCCGTTCTATTCCGAATAACTTGTTTTTCTTGAGAAAAGGTCACATAAAAATGGACTACAGCTACTCCGGTGCTCACGTTTTTCATTCTTTCGTTCTTTTTTTCCCTCCTCTTCGTTTCTTGCCACATTTCTTTGATGCGTTGGAGCGGCGGTAGATTAGATCCCTGCTGAACCGGCGGGATCAGAAATTACTTGTGACAGAGTGCACTATACTGGCAACATTGATTTTAAAGGTCAAAGAGAACTGCAAGTGAGAAAAATGAGAAATTTTGGGGTTCTTGGCCCTTACTTCTTAGGCGGTGTGCACTGAATGCTCTGATGTCACTTCTTACAGATATCGAGGCGAACAAAGCATATCCTGATCCCCTGCATTTCGGTTTACTTTCTTTAATCTCTTTTACTTTCTTGGTTTCGGTACCTGCAGCTGATAGACCCTATCACATACATCTTTCTGCAATTACTTTGCTGCTGTTTTTCTTTTCTTTTTTTTTAGTTCGTTACACTATCTTGCAGCTTAAAGCGCTTATCTCAAGCTCATCCTCTATCTCAATGTTTTTTCTTTTTTCTTTTTCAATTTCATTAGGATTATCAATATAGCTTACGGAATTAGTCGAATATTATTTTAAACTAACACGAGTCGAAAGGGTCAAATATGTTATAAATAAACCACGAGCACGCATGTGTCAAAGTGTATTGGTTGGCTTGTGATAATTTGAGAGCGGATTTGCCTTTTCGTTAGGAGTCATACAGATGATTCCTTTTGATGTTCTTCGCATGAATCAGGTCCAAGCGGGCCGACTAGCGGACTCTTTTCTTTTCTTTTTTCTTTTTTTCGATTAGTGCTTGTTTTGAAAATAGGCGCCAATAAGTGCCTAAATGGGCACCTTACTCGCTGGTTCGTGTTTATTTCATAGTTACTGCAGAAAAAAATTAAAAAGAATTACGAAGACACGCTTCGCAGTGCTGCATCACAGAATATAAGTGTCTCCCCTTGCCTGTATTCCATGTACCCGGTGCAACACCACGTCTGCCCTTGCAGCTGTGCTTAGTGGTTACCAGGGCTGTACCAGCTACTCGCAAAGTGCAATTAGCTTACAGGTACATGGCTCTAAAAGTAACGATGTTACAGGAAAACTTACTTAGACAGAAACGTACCTCAGTTAGTTGCAGTTACTCGTTTTCAAGGTGACCATGTGTAAAACTTTACACACAGCGTATCATACGTAATGCTCGTTGAAAGCAAACTTCTGAAACAACCCACAACGTGATCGGCAGTCATAGTTCAAGAGTTCAAAGTAATTTTATTCAGGAGTACGTATAACGAAACAAGTAATAAACGTGACTCTGAGGGCAAGCCCTGATCCCCTACAATACACATTACACACACTATAAATAAACAGCAATTCAAGCTTATAATACTGATAAGTTTCTTCTTATAACACCAGGACATCTCTTAAAGTTATCATTGAAATCACTCTGTAACGCTCCACCCCAGGACCTAACAATCGCATGGAAATTCTATTGATAACGTAACTTTCCTCAGGGTACAAGTTACTAGGGAAAGTAATTAAATTACGTTTACGGATACGCGTTTCAGAAAGTAGTTGGTTACAGTAATTAGTCACATAAAGAGTAATTACTTAGAGTAACTACCTTTAATGAGTTACTCTACAGCTCTGGTGACGCTTCCTCTGTTCCCGACGATATCCCTCACGGGTACAGCTTGGGACAAAAGTTTACGGAACACCGGAGTGTCGCATTTCTGCTTTGGAACGACACTCTAGCAGCAAACACGAGCGGTTACTCGTCCTGATGGACAAAATAACCGGTCACCCGTTTCTTATTCAGTCTCTTACTGACATCTAGCAGGGGGCTGCTTCGATGAAGAAATACGCCAGTGCCATGTCCCGTAAACTTTTGTCCCAAGCTGTACCCGTGTTGGTAGCGGCATACATCGTCAAATTGATGGACGTCGTGAGGTTGTCTTCGGCATGTACGGCAGTCATCTACGGTCGTCTTCGGCAGTCATGTAGTGACTGGCGACAGAATTTCACCCCAGAACACGTCAAAATGCTGCTTGTTTTCTACTGTCTTCATGTTCTCAGTGAGTGCTGAAGACTGGGCGGTGGTAGGTTCGAATTCTACCAGTGGATGTACTGTGTACCCACACGAGCAACATCCTTACGGAACATTCTAGTGGAAGAAAAAGCAAAAACACTGCTCACAGAGACCAAGTTCCGTCCCGTGTTATGTGAGCATTCACACGATGCGGAATATCGGGAGTGGCGTACTGCGCACTTAGCAGACGACACTTCGCAGACGACACCGTCAGCGTCTCTCCTGTCGTCTGCTACAGAATATCTTGTGACTGTGTTGCAGGATATTCCCCACGGTTAGCAGTGTACGTGAACACTGGAAGATTCTAGTGGAAGACAAAGCAAAAACACTGCTCACAGAGACCAAGTTCCGTCCCGTGTTATGTGAGTATTCACACGATGCGGAATATTGGCAGTGGTGTACTGCGCACTTAGCAGACGACACTTCGCAAACGACACCGTCAGCGTCTCTCCTGTCGTCTGCTACAGAACATCTTGTGACTGTGTTGTAGGATATTCCCCACGGTTAGCAGTGTACGTGAACACTGGAAAATTCTAGTGGAAGAAAAAGCAAAAACACTGCTCACAGAGACCACGTTCCGTCCCGTGTTATGTGAGTATTCACACGATGCGGAATACCGGGAGTAGCGTACTGCGCACTTAGCAGACGACACTTCGCAGACGACACCGTCTGCGTCTCTCCTGTCGTCTGCTACAGAACATCTCGTGACTGTGTTGTAGGATATTCCCCACGGTTAGCAGTGTACGTGAACACTGGAAGATTCTAGTGGAAGAAAAAGCAAAAACACTGCTCACAGAGACCAAGTTCCGTCCCGTGTTATGTGAGTATTCACACAATGCGGAATATCGGGAGTTGCGTACTGCGCACTTAGCAGACGACACTTGGTAGACGACACCGTCTGCGTCTCTCCTGTCGTCTGCTACAGAACATCTCGTGACTGTGTTGTAGGATATTCCCCCCGGTTAGCAGTGTACGTGAACACTGGACGTTCAGCGCTCGCGCTCATAAGGCTATGACGTTTTTCGCGTCTTCCGCTGCTGCGGCGAATGTCGCTCGTGTGAATACACGGGTACTGCCTGAGGTTTGCCCGGGTTTTCGAGACTTGTCGGCACAGTTCCCCCTGAAGTCGGTCCAGGACGCGTACTGACCCCCCCTGTCCCACCACCCTTTCCTGCTGTCCTCTCTCCATCTGTCCACATCTGTACAAAAAACGAAGAAGATGCGTGGGCGGTGCTTTGAGTTCAATTCCAAAATAAAGATGCCGTGGGAGCAGAGCGGTTTTGCGGACGCCGGAATCTCCATAATAGTTTTCTTCTCATTTCTCTCGCTGGCTATGTGGAATCTTTGCAGTGCAACCGAATAATTTGCATTAGAATATATATATAACAGAAGCACGCTTTTTCCGAGCAGCAATTGTCACCAATGTGCACGCCATAGAGTGGTATATTACCGTAACGCTACCAATGCTAGCGGCATCGCTCGTATAGTGCCCGTAGTGCAACATTGATCGTGCCTATTTTCCGAGAAAAGTCATGCCTTTTTGGGCCATTCTTAGTGCATTTTTAGGCGCCTAAAACACTGGTGTTTAGTGCATTAAAATCCGCTCTCTAGTGATAACATAGGTCACACAAAAAAAAAAAAAAAAGAAAAGAAGCTGCTTCGGGTGAAATTTGCTTTTCTATGATGCTCAGGGCCACCGTGCCCCATACTAAATTCGCGATGGCGTTTCGTTTTTCTCGATTATATCAAAGACCACGAGGCTTTGCTGGATGAACTTTTCCATGTGGCACCTGCACCTTACTTGCAGTCGAACACAACACTAACCTTCAAAATCAGAAAACCATAAAAATACGCACAAGTCTCTCGTCACAGAGACTCTGGGTGAAAAATTGAGCGCTACACAAAACACGCGCTAGAACTCCCGCTATTGGTCTACGCATGGACTGTGGAAAACCTCCTCACTTCATCTTGAAAATATAATTGTTGTTGTTGTTGTTGTTGTAGCGCCAGTATCGGGTGACCTTCTATACAGCCCATATGTCGTCATTCAGGAGGTAATTATTCAAGATCCAATACACGAGCTTATCCTTCCATTCTCCATGACATGGAGTATCCGTATATAAATATGTAGCTGTCGCAAATTTCCTCTTGCGAAGGCTTCCTGCTGCTCTAGCGATTAGCTGCCTGATACAGGATGCCTCGGTGGGCGCTCGTTAGCTTGCCGTACCTATTTCGTAATGAAGCTTATTAAAATCTGGTAACATATAATGCTGCCTTCATTAGAACCTGCCATGGTACTCGAGTGCAGGAGGGATCCCATCCCGCGACTCCTGATCCTTCTAATTTTCGCGTCTCCTTTTTCGTTTTATTTGATCATTATTTTTAGTTGGCACTCGCATGTGCGGACCTACCCGATATTTTCTTTTAAACCTCTTAGCGTGTCAAAGGGACGTTCTTGTAAAATACACAACGCTTTCTTTTTTTCTTTTTCTTTTTTTCGATTCCGATTCCGCGTTGGAAATGGTGAACATGAGAGAACTGATGTTCTGAGGCTGGAACAACATAAAAGGGACAATCACATACAAGGCCTCAAGTTGCCTAAGAAAGAGGCCTTGTATGTGATTGTCCCTTTTATGTTGTTCCAGCCTCAGAACATCAGTTCTCTCATGTTCAACATTTGCCGCTTGCGTCGATCCCTGTCGTATGAATGTGTGTATGAATGTGCAAAAATGTAAGAGTGAAAGGAGGATAAGTGAGAGAGACTGACTGGTTTGTCCCTTCAGATGACGCACCCTGGAAGTCGCTGAGAAGGCGTGTTAGCTTAGCTCAATTGGTAGAGGTCTGGACCGGTAATCCAGAAGATGTGGGTTCGAGTCCTACAGCTGGCTAACCTTTTCAGTGACTTTCATTTTTCATCGTTAATTTCATTGTTTGCGGCCCACCCATGTGAAACGGCGTTCTAACTGGAATACTCACCCCCCAAAATTGTGTTTTCTGCGGAATATGTCCTTTGAAACCGTTCTTTTTGTAGAATGTATCATTGGGAAGGGTGTTTTACGAAATGCTCTTCTGTATATGGTGTGAAACTTACACCACGGATGTGTGTGCCGTATAGGGCAAGTCGTTCACACCCGAAAGTTGTAGAAAAATTTACTGCGCAAACAACGGTGTCGCAGGTCTGGTGTTCCGCTTTCCTGTTTTGAACTGGAATTGTACTGATGACTGTTATGAATACTTTTTTCATTTTGATTTTTCATTTCTTCATTTAATTAGTATACGAAATTACAATTAGGATGCAAGGTTGAATTTCCAAAGTTTAGAATATGAAAGCAGTACCTAAAATAAATACGTTGAGATAATTGTGCCAGCACCTATAACACGGAGGACATCATATCGTATTGCACGTTCGTATTACTGGAGGCATTGAAAACATAAGGTTTTTTTTTTTTTTTCGTCTGTGTATTTGAGAGCGTGCGGTCGCGCTTATTAAATGTGGTGGTGGTGGTGGTTAGTAAAATAACAAGGGGAGGTTGAATTCGCGCAAGCGAATTCTGCTACCCCCCAAAAAAGGAAACGGTACGATCGCACCACAGATGGTGCGAGCGCACTGCAAAAGTTCACCGGGGCGAGCGTCTCGACCGCGACCCGTCAGGACCGAGCGTGCCTTTCACATTAAGGATCATAGCAATGTCCACGCACCGTCTAGTATAGGGTTTCTAGTACAGATTTCACAATGAAATTGACAAGAGCATTGAAGGCCGCGTCCCTGTGCTTAGCGTCCCATACGCCTAAGACTTTCTCTATGCTGAATGTGCTGAATGCTTAAATGTTTGTATCAACACGCGGTTATCATTGTTACCATCCTTCGATAATGGTAATGGTGGCGTTAAGCTGTATTTTTGTAGAATTCGGTGAATATGACAGTAGCGAAGTTTAATGAAAACTCATTACTTAAAAGTTTCTATTTCGCGTTATAAATCAACCTCGCAAATGTATAAGTGCCATCTGTGAACACTACGCACTTGGACGAATTTTCCAAAGAACTCGCAAACTTTCGCAGTTTCGCGTTCTCCAAGAGTAGATGACGTCACAGTGACGTCGACGTCACCATTGCTTGGATGACGTCACTTTTGGAGATACAATGTGAGACACGTAGATTGCAATGGCGTAGATTCGGCAATTGTAGATTGCAACATGTATATTGCAATGACATAGATTCAGTAGGATTCTGAAGGCTCCAGATTTACACCGCAGTGGCTTAATGACCACAGTAAAGCATTTTTACTGCAGCGTCAGAAGTCGCAGTTCACAAACCAATTGTCATCCGTCGAGGTGGTAAAGCGTTTTACATAAGAGATTAAATCACTATAAAAAATAATATTTATATAGGCGAAACTTTTAAAATGAACTTGGCATTTTGTGGGCATTAACAGTTTTAACTGTTGGTTGGTTGGTTTGCTGTAAGAAAAAAATAAAAGGGAGAACTTTGGCGCTGATGAAGAGAGCCGGCTAGTCCAGTTCAATTACATATGCAGTAAAGTAAATAAAATGATAATTAAGGAATAAAAATGAAAAGAAAATAGAAGTCGCGTGTCGCAATATGTCTCATGATTTTCACAGTGCCGTTTTAACTGTGTCCAGAAATTTTCAAGCTACAGCGTTTAACAGACGATTTTGAAATGGCGAAGTACACATATTTCCCCACATTCACAATCAGCAATAAGGTAGAGCATCGCCCCTGGCGATGAAACTCCCCATTCATCATCTTCAAAACCAATACACATACACTCTATATAGTACCAACAGAAGTTCTCAATTTTCAAAGCATCAAAGGCCTGTTCCTCTTTCCTTCCGCGCACAAATCCCGCATGGCGGAGCTGTCACAGCCCAAGGAGGTCTCCCCATACTTCAGTGAGCCTCTCTGATAAAACTGCGCATCGTATTCTATTAGCAGTCGCTGGTTCGAGATTATTTCCTGGGTACTTATCCTCATGCAGACGATAAAGAAGCACGCTGAAAGATTGGCCAGGGCTTAGGTATTATTGTTTCTGCTCCGGGATGCCGGCAACGAATTTCGTCCTCTAAGGTGATTGTGAAAGACGAGCAGGGAAGCATCCTCACAGGGCAAGTCAAGCAAAATATATGCGACTCTATATAGCAATAATAGGTAGGATGCGAGTGTACGTACCGCTAATATCAGCATGCGTATCGTATTACTGAGTCGGAATGCGATCGCTATGATATTGGTTGTACTGCACTAGAGCAGTTTTTACTGAATAAGTTTAGATTAATATTGTGCGTGTATCGCTATGGGTTTCGGGGGAACATGTCATCGGAGTAGTTGCTTCTGAGCTAGTGAAAAAGGCATTCCTTTGAAATGTTGAACGCGTGGTCTGATATACAGGGTTTCTCAATATATTGTAACACATTGTTTACCAGCTCTGTAAAAAAAAAAAAGCGCCGTTTGCGCGACTGACAACCAAATTTTCGTTTGCGATGTATACGAGTCAAAAATCATTTCAAGAAGTTTCAGGTTTCAGGACTTATTCGCAAAATTAAGAAAAAACTGACAGCTTCTCCCGCTGTCATTTTCTTCGGCTGTCTGAGGGATGATTTTCGCTTCGAAATGAATTCTGGGTTCAATTGAATTTGAACTGTACAGAACTGCACTTTTAATATGAACCTTAAGCGTCTACGAAAGTATCAGCAACATCAACAACGTATCTGGTTTAGCTTGGAGTTGGAGTTGGACGGACTAAAAATAATACGCCTTCGCCATGTTCAGGGACGACATTTTGCGCCAACTGCATGTCTTGTGCATGGAAATTAATCTATACGAGTAGTTAGTGGACAATTAGCGGATGTAGCGTTGTAGAGAATGCAGTACACGTTCTGGGAAAGGTATCGCGCACATGGTGGTTGAAGTCACAAAGCAGCATGGGGCAAACGTGAACGAGAACAACGCACATCGCCGCCACCCGGGAGTGTTCGCTATTTCCCTTCTCTTTCCTCCCTTCTATCCTCGGGTCATAGCATGTGTTTCCAATGGGTACCCAGTCACACCGGCCTGCACGGAAACACCCGCGCAGACGCCTTAACACGTCGTGCCCATGGGGAGTACTACCACTTTCAGCCTCAGCATGTCGATTACAGATGCGCCGAATCCGCCACAGCGGCACTCGGCAGTTTCAGGAGGACGCTGTCCGATTGAACGATCATCTCCGGTCCATCGACCCGTCGATGGATTTCGTTGCCACACACCACCACTGCTCGCGTCGAGAAGCGTCCATTTTACACCGACTACGACTTAATGTCGCCAGGACACCTCTGCTTCTCTATAAGATGAGTCTTCTCCACTCATCCAAATGCCCCACTGGCGCTGTTGAAGCTGATATTCCACATCTTCTCCTCGACTGTCACAGATTCGACACCCTTCGAGCCACGCTCAGAGGACGCCTACTCGAGCTGCGGTGCACAGACTTTTCTCTGGCCACTCCGCTCGGTCCAGTACGGCATCCCACACAGCGGTCTGTGACCACAGCAGTTTTTACGTTCCTGAGCGACAGGTCTCATGAACAGGCCTGTGAACTCAAGTCGTGCCATCTCATTCTTTAGTGCCCCACTCTCACCCCTCACCCTCAACGCATTAACCTCATCTTTTGTTTTAAACTCATCTTTGTCTTTAATCTATCTCATCCTTCTTACACCGTTTGTTAGTTTATTCTTTATTTCCTAGTTCTTTTCTTTTCGGTTTATTTTATTCTTCTTCTATTTCTTTTTCTTCTTTTTTTTGTGGAATAGCAAGCCAAAGTCCCGTTTGGCTGACCTTTCCTCCCTTTTTTTTCTGTTTGGTCTAATATATATATCCAACCCTTCTCTTTCTTCTCGTTACGCAATGCCTGATGTGGCACCAGGGGACTAGGTATGTGCTTTGTATAGCCACAAAACAAGGGTGTCATATACCGTGTACCGGTTCGTAGAGGATAACGTACCAGGCAAACGCAATGCATTCTGGGGAGCTCCTTGTCACACGTCATTGTAAATGTCAACATACACGTGGCCACAAAAATGGCCGCGGCCATGAGAATCGGCCAAACCGTTTGTAAACAACGTGATTGCTGTTCTGTGCGTCGTTTTACAACTCTAGAAAGAAGAAAAAAAAGCTACTCACGGGGCAGAATTTCCGCCCCGTATAACACGAGGTTCATCATTCCTGCGGTGCCGAAATATCGGGAGTGGTGTGCTCTGCACTTAGCAGACGACAGGATGTGCGTCTTTCCTGTCGTCTGCTACGGATCTCGAGGCTGCACCGCAGGGTGTCCCCAGCACCACCTAGATAAAGAAAGTCTGCTTACTCGTCGACGTGACGTAACAACTAAGAGTCAGCCAATCATGATCGTGTTTTCAACGGCGTTAGCCAATCACGAACGAGCTTTCAGAGGTCGCAGCCACGGAGACGAACCACGTACGGCCCCGCATACTAAATGGCAAAACAGTTTTTTTTTTTTTTTTTTTTAAAGCGCAAAACTGTCCCGTATCTTTCTCAAGTCTGATTTTCTGGAAAGCGTGTTGTACGTTTTGTCTGCGGATTCAGGTCTACAGATTCCAAGTTAGCTGCAATCATTTGCGAGTTCTTGAATTCGCAAACGGCGATTCGCAGTAGCAGACGAATTCTGACTTTATATGTCAACGTAGCGAAGGGGGGAGAGGAGGCAATAAGCAGACCTTCTGTATTTAGGTGGCGTTGGTATCCCCCATCGGTTAGCAGTGCACCAAAAGACATGACGTTGAGCGGGCGCGCTCACGTGGTAGCAGAAACCTATGACGTTTTTCGCATAATGTACTGCGAGGAATGTCGCTCGTCTGAATACACGGTTAAACCACGAAGGCCGCATGGTGCAACACGTTGGATGGGCCGCAAAAGTCCGGCACTAACGGCATCGTGTGCTATATTTGACACTCGCACAAAATCCCTGGAAACCGCTGCCGTGAACGCTGGCTCGTTCTGCTCTTTGCTGCGATGGTGGCCGAAATAGGGCTTTTACTTTGTGTGTGTGTGTCTTGGTGATTTATTTGGAGGCAAGCCTGCACAGTGATGGCGGCAGTGAGCCACTCTCACCGTTCGGGTCGCCATCTGCGTCTTGTGGCTGGGAACCGTACTACAATATGTCATCGGTAACAGAGTGGCACATCTTCAAGGTGCAGATCCCTTACTGCGTTTTTTCTGAATCACCCATTTATGGTGGATGTCAGGTTTCTCAAGTTATTACTCCGCAGTACAGTAAATATGAAATGGAAAAGGCCACACAATATTGCCCACGATGGAGGAAAGTATCTCGGGTTACTTAGAGACAACGTAAAACACACAGAAGTATAGGCACTCTAGTGTGGCATAGCCAGTTCTAACGCGAGGTGCACGATGTTTGTAAATACCTTACTTTGATTAGCTCTTTCTTTGCTTATATGAGTCGTGGCACATCGTTCCCAAGTTGCACCGGATAAATGCAAGATACGAATACTTGCATCGGTACGATCCTGCAGTTTTAGAGCAGAGGGGGCTAAATAGACGGCTAGGAAATCGGCATCACAAAACGTGTGGCAGTGAGGCTCACTGTCGCCGTCACTTCGTTTCTTTTTTTAAAGGCTCGCCTGCAAATAAATCACACACACACAAAGACACATTCGCAAAAAAGTAAAAGTCCCATTCCGTTGTGACATTAGATACTCGCACATTTTGAGACATTTGAGCATTTTCACTGCATCTGCAGTACGCGGTGATTGTCGATAGCATCGCGCCTTATTTTAGACAGGAAGGGAGTTGCCTCAGGACAGAAGCCGCCGATATTTCGAACAGAGACTGTTCTTCTTCTGGGCACCGTCCTCATCATTGGCATGGTATTTAAAGGGTTAGGTGTATTTAAAGGGGTTAATTTAAGGGGTGTATTTTAAGGGGTATTTAAAGGGTTAGGCTTCGCATGAACCTTTAAACCCGTCACACCTAACCCTTTAAATACCATGCCAATGATGAGGACGGTGCCCAGAAGAAGAACAGTCTATGTTCGAAATATCGGCGGCTTCTGTCCTGAGGCAACTCCCTTCCTACATTCTACCGGTTCGCTGGATTTCTACCCATCTACTTATTTTAGACAGTATCCCTCCTCCTTTTATTTTACATCTACAACGATTCAGAAGCCTTCATACGTGCCACCGTGGGCACGCAAAGACGCAGATATATCTTAGTCTCCTCTCGTTGTAAAATGACCGAAAAAATGTCGTCTGCTTTCTGAAAACGTCAATAACGGCATCCTGGACGTACGCAGAATGTCCCTACCATCTTTCTTGTTATCCTCCCGAAAAAAGCACGCGCGCGCATCCGCAAAAGAACACGTATGCATAAAAGCTACGGATACTCTTTGCGGTGTAAGCCGAGGACCTGCGATGCATCCCACGCTTCACTAGCCCGCGAAAGGTATGGGCTGCCGTGTAGGGACTTTTCGTTTTAAAGCAATCCTGCGTCGAGGACAACCTTCAAGTCCAGCCGGGAAACTGATGTTCTTACCTTAAGCCAGCTTTTAGTGAGCCTTCGCTCTGCAGCTTTTTTTTTTTACTTTCCCCCTACATATGTGTCTCTATTCAACTACGTACTTTTAGTTCCTCTTTCCCTTTCCCTTCTTTTTTTTTTTTTTTTTCTCGGGGAAAATCGATTTCGCTCTCATCGGTCTGTATGGACTTGTGGTTCAACGCCGAGAGTTATTCTCTTTCAGTGCTTCCAGCGCCTCACTATAACCTTTCTTTGCACGAGTTTGGTTCATTTTTGTCTTTTATTAGTGCCGCGTTCCACTGCAGTGGTGCAGTAAACACGAAATACTTTGCATCAACGTCCCCAAACAACACGGAATAACCTCTGGACGTACAAATAATGTCCAAACGGATTCGTGCGTCCGAATCTGAGGGATATTCATCGGACATATACGAATTCGTTAGGACATCACTCGTACATCCAGAGGATATCCGGTGTTGTTGGCGATATGACTCAGCTCCTCAAGTTCATTCAGCCGATGTGATCGCGGCTATGATTGCTGTGGGGGAAAACGTGGTAGCAATAGTTCTCGCGAACGCCGCGTCAGTTGAAAACGTACGCGATAGTCCCGTGCTGTGGGATGAGACAGTCTCGTGACAGCGAATTTCCTTCTTTCGAATTTCCTTCGAATTACGAAGATGATGATTTAGATGTCGACAAAAATAACGGTTCATTTCCCGTGTAGTGAACAGCTCTCCGTATACTGTTTCAGAGACTCAGAGTGTCACACAAGCACTCCGATAGTATAGGTGAAAAGTGTTTGTTCTGAACAGTCTTGAAAAGAGCACTTTCAGGAATATTGCCACCGGAACATGTTTGAATAGCTGTAACTTGCCACTTCTCCGAAATGGAATCACTTCGCAATTAGCTTTGGGCTCGTCGTTTGTCACTTACATGGCGCGTGCGCCTGACATCATACGGCGCTGACGTCACAAGTGTGGCGAGCGGGAAAGCGTCGCGAGTCGTGCCAGGTTTCAGGTTCGTTATTCTTCGCTGGTTTGCATAATAATTTCGCGTTCTCAAACCAATAGGTGACCGGTACTTTCTAAGAATCATGGGAAAAGGGTCGACTTTCGTGTGTACGTTAGCAAACGACGCACGCTAAGGGTGCTGGAGGTGGATGTGTCTGGCTCTAGAAACACCTTTAGAAAACGGTAAAGCGCAACTGCTAGGACCTGACTTATAGACTGTGTTTTTCTGTGTGAGGACATAAACTAAGTTACTGACGGTAAGCACGCGCGTAATGTAACGTTGAGTGTAACGGCTTCAACAAGCAACCTTCAAGCGTGTGCATCACGTGTGTAAGCAGCGATTTTCAGCTGCCGCCGAAAATTAAAAAAAAAAAGTGATAAAATCAAAATGTCAAAAATTCGTTTGTGATGTTGTGGGTCACATATTATTCCATACATTCATATGTAGGAGAAGTACGCAACATTACCGTCGCTGCGCCAATACCTGGCATTGTAGTCCTGAAGGGAAAGGGTCAGCCCTTCACAGCAGCGCGAAAGCCACCTATACTGCTTCAGAAGCGACAGGGAAACCAATTTTAAACACGCAGCGATCATAAAGCACCTTGCCGATCGGAACCTGTGAAGTGCTTGATACGGAAGCGAGGACGCTGACGTCATTTCCGCACGAAATTACTGGTGTAATCGACGATAAAATAGCATAGTGTGCACCGTTATCGAAAGCACAAGGCATCCATGCATTTCCTAAAGAAAACGTGCACAGTAAAATTAGTTAAGAAAAGGTAACGTGCACAGCACATTCTGCACCTTACGTTGTATTCCGTTATGTTCAACAGTCACGTCACCGGAAGCAAATTGGAGAAGTGACACAATATGTTGCAACGAACATTCCTTTCTGCAGCACTTGTCGTCTCCTTTTTCTGCTTTCTCGTCCTCTAGTTTCCACTTATGCTTCGAAACACTGAGCATCACTAGAGAACTTGTACGAGGCAGTTTCCCCTTCTTACAACGGACTGCTCCGTTCTGCACCGACAAATGATGTCCTGTTCAGATGTGTGCGTTACTGTGTGCGCATGAAAGATTCAGCTTCTCTGCAACCTCCTAACACAGGCTTCCCCTTACGATTCACTTATTATGTATGGCAGACGTAAGCTGATTTTGGCTTTCATGCGAACCCATGCAGCACTCAGGTCAGTCTCTGCTGGGACTGAAAGGATGCGGCTGGCAACCTTGAATGTCTTTCTGCTGAACGGCAAGACGTTTCTTACCCTCGTGTCGTTAGGTCGAAGTGATCAAATTTACTATGGATCCTCCAGAGATAGAGTTGAGAGTCCCGTGCCGAATACGGAACGAGTGTACGTAAGGCCTTGTGTTGTAGGGTTAAACCCCGTGAAACCCGTTTTTATCCCCGATTTGCAGCGCCGTCACTTGGGGTAAAGTCTGAAAAACCCCGAAAACCAACTTGGCATAGTGGCAAAGCAGCCACCGCTATGGGCAGTGGAGAACGCTGAACACTGCCCAAGGCTGTTGCACGTATTGTGCTCCTCTAAAATGCGAGAAGCTCCCACTCTCTCTCTCTCTCTCTCTCTCTCTCTCTCTTGTTTTTTTTTTTTTTTTCTGTTTTACGACCCGATACCGCCCTATTTTACTCTCTGTTTACCGCTTCTGAAATAATACCATCGATTTTAACCCCCGATTTCAAAAAATATATAAAACCCGAAACACAAAGTCCTAAGTATACTCCGAGAGAACGTGAATCATAAGTGACGTCACAAGATGCTGCCTAACGGGCTTTCTGTGGCATGGACGGTGACGTATAGATGGTGCCCATCTGCGTTGCTCTAGAGGGAGAATGCGCTTCAGGGAAGAATACGCTGAAAACACGTCTGGGAAGAAGAAGGCAGAAAATGGCCCCCGAGAAAAGCGGCATTTGCAGTCATTTTTGTCGCTTCACCAGAGACGCGCTTTCTCCCTTTCCCGTAAATGAGATAAAGAACAACAGCTACATTTTCTCCCTCGCATTTCGGGGTAAAGGGAAGTGCCTGTCACTGCAGTCGAGGGCACTTTTTGGAGTACTGCGCACTCCTGGGCACCCCCCACCCCCGTGTGCATAAACGCACTGCTTTTTAGGATACGTGGTTTCTGTGGTTCGCGGGAGCTTCGGGCTCGCTAACGGAGAGTAAAGGCGCCTCTTCAAACTGTCGCGGCACGCGCCGAAGCGGTAAGGCGGGTGCGCGAGCCGCTCCCGGACGCAGATTTATTTTAACACGATTTATTTCGGAACGATTTATTTTGGACGGTTTATTTCGGCCACCACCCACCTCTTTCACAAAGCTTCAGGCACAGTCGGTTCTTTCTCTGCCTCGTTCACGCTACGCCTACCAAGTACGGCCGTTTGGCTGGATCCTGGGCGTGCCAGTCGTCAGTTGAATTTGGCATACAATGTCCTCCCACTTCGCACACGCTTACACAGGTTTCATGTGTGCTACACGGACCATTGTCCATGTTACGATATGGATGCGTCGGCGGAATATTGCCTGTGACGTTGTCATGTGCCACTCCTACTGTGGTGTTGGGTGGTGCCGCAAATTTTTGAGCTTCCAGCAGTCGAATGGACAACGGTAAGATTCCTGGAGCATCTCCCAGTAGCCGTTCTATGACATCAACTATGGGAGTGCGGCCATCTTCCAGGCACGTTCGCGTCATCCGACAGCCAGCATTTTACGGGCTCGCGGAGTGCTCTCGCCTACGCTTGACCTGCCCCCGTCTCTTTCATCACGATAAGGGTGTGTGGCAAAACAAGTTCTACCAAGCACACTAGGACTCTGGTGCCTGCCATGGCGACTTCATGTGGTGTGGTGTGGTGTGGAGAGTTGTTATCTGGCACTTCTTGAAGTGCACTCACTGTCCTAGATCATTAAGTGTCCTGAGCACTTCAATTGCAGTGATGTCTTTTGTCGCCTGTCGTTTCGGCCACATGTCCAGTCTATCACTACGGGCGTGGTGGCATTCAGGGGCCGCAAGCAGGTGATCTAAGCTTGTCACGAGCCACTGTCAAAGGTGGAAGCTGCCATACCTTCATACCTGAATGGTCCTACCTTCCTGGGTAGATTACCTACTTGATGACAATACGCACATTCTGCACCACTGGAAGACTCTATGAGATCGGATTGGTGGTCGGTAAATCAGAGCTGCTGCGACAAACATCGTCAGTAAGTAACATCGTCACCAACAATCGTCGGCAAGTAATCTAACACGACAAAATAAATCTAAATCTGAGCAAGTAATTAACTCAAAATGCGCAATGCAACAAGTACATTGTACGATAACGTATCACCACGTGAAGATATGTCGACAGTCGTTTGCACATGACTGTAGTAACAGTTCGTGGACAGCAACATTACCAACATAGATGGGTAGAAATCCAGCGACCCGGTAGAATGTAGGAAGGGAGTTGCCTCAGCACAGAAGCCGCCGATATTTAGAACAGAGACTGTTCTTCTTCTGGGCCTGTTGTCCCGTTTCGTCCACGTGTTCGTGAACCTTCCATTTTTCTGTAACCGGTCTGTAGCCTAGATCACTACGTTCACATAATCCCCTCCACACTCTAACAAAGCAGCCATTCACTCCGTCCGTAAAAGCCCGTACGGAACCTTTCTTCCCTCCGGGCTGTTGATCCACAATTCGCATGAACCTTTAAACACGTCACACCTAACCCTTTAATTACCATGCCAATGATGAGGACGGTGCCCAGAAGAAGAACAGTCTCTGTTCGAAATATCGGCGGCTTCTGTCCTGAGGCAACTCCCTTCCAACATTACCAACAGTTTGTCTTTACTGTGCAGTTAGTTACTCAATGTGTAATTAGGTCGTTCAAGGCAGCGGTGCCAACTCCATGTATGCTGATGTCTAGTCGAACGTGACGTAACTAAAAGGATCCCTCGGAACACAGCTAACCTTTCAGAAACGGCCAGCTATAGCAGAAACTGGTACTTGAAGTCTTTCTCTGTTTGAAATCGTCTGCAGCAACTGTCTGAAGCAGACGACAGCGTGATTGCATATGTCTGCGTAGCGAAATGGAGAGTGGAGGTATCAACGCTAGACGGCGCTGCACGTGCTGTTACGGTTGCGCAAATGCGGTCATGTTTGCTTCATAATACTTCGCAATATATTGAATATGCGGTTTCACGAACTCCTACGGTGACAGTACTCCGAATATTTAATTTACTCTCACTGTTTGCCTGCTAAAAATATATTGTAGTTACGTATATAGTTAGTTAGTTCTAGCTATCTCTATCAAACAGCCGCAAGGCCCACTCCTTGTAATGTACTTGTCTACGCGTCCCGGTTTACCTCACTCAGAAACTGCCATTAACTCACTAAAGACGTCAAACTTTGCTTGCGGCATCTCAAATAAAAAAAAATTTAAAGACAGTTGAGGTCCTTTTCATGAAAGATGCCAATATTAGACGGTGCTGTAGAGCGCCCTCTAACGTGGAGAGGGAATAAAAGCGCGCTGTGGGCGAAGAGCGGTTTTAGCTACCTTTACTGCAACACCTTGACTCTGTCTTCCGCCCTCAGCGAAGTATACTTTGTTGTGCCTTCTCGTTTCCCGTGTCTCCCCTCATTCGCCACCGGAAGACCAATCGATATCGGCACAGAACAATGGCGCTCACCTGAAGGTGCCAGACGGCGAGAACCGCGTCCCCCTTAGCTCTAGCTTCTACTTCTTCTGTTTCTGCAACTGCAGATCGAGGAAGGAACGATTGAAGCCAAAATATGGCGCTGCTGCTGCTGTGATCTGGTCTTTCGTCGTTTGTGACGTCATTAGATTTTTTGTACTTTTCTGTTTCGTCTTCCACGATGAGGGTGCTCAGAAAGGAACTAAAGGTGATTATATGTGGCTGCGTGTGGCTTATAGCAGAGGAAGAAATCAATTTCGGGCACTTTCCTTCGTGAGCTGTCCTGGCAAATGATAAGATGGATGTATCGAGGTGTTTCGGACTAGATGGCAGTTTCAGTGGGTCTGATGGAATTGAAAAAAAAATAATAATAATAAAGAAGAAGACGATAATTAATCTACGCCCACGTGTGCAGTATAATTACATATTTTGGGACAGCGTTCTACTTAACACAACTTCAATTAAGTTATACATCATACCTTGTGAATCTGTTTTGTTTGTTTGTGTGTGTGTGTGTGTGTTTTCTACAATGTGATTGGGCTTGTTTAAGCCGAAAATTCCAGTATATACGAGTGCGTCTTTCTTCTTTCTTTTTCATACAGAAAATCTTTGCATCACACCCTATTTATTAACAATGTCACATGACAATATCGAGGGGAAGCATTTGAATCACTCACTTACCGTTGTTTCAACATGATTTAATTCAGGAAGTTGTACATCTAGCTACGTGTAACGATTTTGGCTATACGAAAACAAGAAGTTTGGCCGTAAATGTTTTATTATCTCCCTTCCTTGTGGAGTTATACGCGAAAGTTTTATTCACAATATAAAGTACGTGATATTTATATGCATAATTAGTATTATTGCCTTTTTTTGCATATGTACGCACATGTATGCCCTATGTACGTGTGATTGGATATATGCATATTCACGTAACGTTGCAGTTTTAACCGTGACGATACGACTTTCCTCAGGGATCTTAAAGACGGTGTACAGTGTGCTGAGATTTTGGTGTACGTTAAAGATTCCTCGGATGGACAAAATTAGTAATCGTAGTCGTCTTGCGACGTATGGCCACGAATTCTCGGCTATAATAAGCTTTAGTCAGCGAGTATCTCCTTCCAAAAGCAGCATCCCGTTTCACCTCCCTTTTCCTATTTCGCCTTCGTTAATCATGTGACTGACCTTTGCGGGTTGCTCAACCTTCCGTAACTTAATGCAAAAGGCAGTCCACGTGACCTTTATGCCTACGCGTTGACAAGACTTTAGCGCATAAGCCTGACTTTCCCCTGCCGGCCTGTTCGGGAAGCTGCAGAGGACATGTGATAAGGTTCGAGATCAATGACACCTGTAGAGATGTCCTCACCTTTTCACATTACGTTGGTTGAGAAAAGGGCGCAACCCATCACGAACTAACATACAGGAGTGTACAAGGTGTCTGAAAATACTTTCAGAGTCCTTATAGTAAAGGGTCAATGTATTTAGCAATACTTGTGACAATACAGCCTACTGTACAAATGGAATCTGTCCATTTCATTTCGCAAACGTCTTGCTTCCTCGCCTGTTTAAAGAGCGCGACTACGACCGATTCCTTCGAAGAATGAAAACTTGACGGACAAGCGCTGATTCTTAACTCTCTAAAAATTAGTTGACGGAACACACGCGCGGGAAAAGATTCCAGATAACAACAACTTTATTTTAAGACGATGAATGGGGAGTTTCATTGCCAGGGGCGAAACTCTACCCTATATTGCTGGTGGTGATGTGAGGAATGAAATAATGAGCCCCTTAACAATAAGGATCGAAGTCCTATGGTGTCCAAAATTGTCAAAAGAACTTTGCGGGCTGAACGCTGGTAGGCTGCATTTGGCCCGGGACCAATCAATTTTGAGAGAGAGAGAGTGAAAGAGAGAGGGAGGGGGGAGGGGGGGGGCGAGTGTCGAGCTGATTAAGAGACCCGGAGAGCGCGGTTCGGGAAGGCTGGTAGTGTCCAGATTCTAGATAAGGACATGTTTCTCATACTAAATCTTTAGAAAGCATCCTTTTTTTGTTGTTGTTGTTTTTTTTTTGTGTGTGTGTGTGTGTGGTGTACAGTCCGAACAAAAAATATATTTACGGCACATGTGGATTGCCGAAAGTATGTGTTTGATTTGCGTAATTAAGCACACGCGTTGCAGCTCGTTATTGTGAGAGAATTGAAAATTGCGTTGTCTTCTCAGTCTCACATCCGTGCGTTCTTAGGAAGTTCGGAAAGGTACTTCGACAGCAATAGCGAATTCGCGAAGCCGACACTTCTGCCTGTAAAGGGTACTTCCCCTCTTATACACTCAGTATGTGGGAAAGCCACCTTGCCGAACTCTGACTCTGTGGAAGCAGGGGTCGAAACCGGAACTGAACCGTAACCGAAAACCGCAAAAAACCGGTATTTTTCGCCGAACCGAACCCGAACCGAACCGTAAACATTTTTTGTCTCCCCTTGAACGAACCGGAACTGAACCGAAAAAATATGATGCGGTAACCGGTTCGCCAGACGGTACAAACGCCTATACCTGCCGTCGACTGCCGCGCACCAGCTCCCTGCATCGCTCGGAATCTTGCCGAATTTATAGAGCGGACAAATTGATAAACTAAGAAGTGGTGAGTCCATGCACCTTCTACAACCTCACCTCCAAAAGGTTCACGACATCCCTGTACATTTTTGCGATTCGAGGTGTAAAAAAAAAAAGATGTGCTGCACGACAGCTACACTTTGCATTGTTGCCTCGGCTGCTTCCTTTCATTCAGCGTCGCATTGTGAAGGCGACGTAAATTTTAATAGTCCACAGTGATATCCACAAGCAATGCAGATCTCTAGCGACCACGGGAAAGGGTTTGGCGTGTGGCCCAGAGCATGGAGGAAGAAAACACAAGAACGGCCTCTCTCCCTCTTTTCAACGCGGAGCAACTGTGCGCATGGAACTCTGGGGTACTCCTATTTACCACGAGACCGCTTTCTTCCCTGTTTTCCTTTGGAAATTAGTGATAGCCTTTTGCAATGAAGTCTAGTGGTACGCTGTGTGCCATTTCCCAAGAGGATGGAAGGTGGAGCAAGCCATCGCCGGAACCTGATATTACCACTCACATGTCGTACACTGATTAGCACAGCACACGTAAACCGGTTCGAACCGATTAATATCGGTTCAAACCGTTATTTTGGTTCCTCTGAACCCAAACCCGAACCGAACCGATAACCTCGAACCGGAACTTGAACCGAACCACAAAAAATAACGGTTCCGAGCCCTGTGTGGAAGTGACCTGCGCACTGGATAGCGCAGTAGGACAGTACAAAAATAATTATTATCGAGGATCATTACGAACTCAACGTGTTTCTCAATGCAATATTGTTTATATCCCACCAATTTCAGATAAATGTTGCAGTAGCTGCATGTTACGTGCAATTTCGCGCGATTTACCTACGGGTATGTTTATTGAGACACGTGATTATACTATCGCGATTCTGTTTTATATACCGTTTAATTAACATAATTAATTAATTAATGAAAAATCGATGTAATAATTACTGCAAATTTTAATATATTTTTGTCTTTTTCTTTGATTGCCGGTGAACGGTGCCTCGAAAGTGATAGGTTGCAATACGTCAGCGAGCGAGCACCGGAAATTAAATGCGAATATTAAAGCACTACAGGACACATTCCAACTCAAACTTCTGCGATTTCGAAACTATATCTTTGTGAAGCGAAAACAAACAAATACTGGTGTGACTATAGCGTTGCGGCTGCTCCAGGGGGCGCTGAGGTGGCTGCGGTTTGAATCAGGTTAGGTCAGTTCAAGCTAGGATCCTCTAATGCACGGGCTCACACTAGACGGCATCCACCTGTGTGTTTTTAGCGGACATTCGCCTAGCTCACCGGGTGTGTTATTTTCGTATTAGATTTTTAAAAATCGTCGTGATGCACCACATTTGGAACTTTTTTTTTATTCTGTGTTAGCGCCGCGAAGCAACTGTTGCTATGAGCGGCGTACGGACGTGGACAGGTGGAGAGAGGACAGCAGGAAAGAGTGGGAGTTACTATGTGTCCTGGGCCGACTTCACGGGGAACTGTGCGGACATTTGTCTGGAAAGTCTTTGGAAAAAACTCAGGGAATACCTCAGACAGCACAGCCGGTGACAGGATTCGAACCCGTGTCGCGATCATCCTAACCACTATGCCACGGAAGCTGGTACGTTTCGAGCTATTATTTCAAACTATTATTTATAAATATTTCAAATAACGCCCGTAGAAGCTCCATTTTCCGACTTTACCACTCACACTGCTATAAGTATAGATCAGAGTTCGAGGTAACTCGTTACTGTAACTAAGTTCCTTTTTTTTTTTTTGTAACTTGTAACTTAACTCGGCACTTCTGCGCCGTTGTAACTATCACAGGAACTCATTCCTTTTTCAGAGAACTTTGCCAAAGTAACTTAAGTTAAGTTCCGAGTTACTTTTTAAACTCGCTTTTCACTCACGTCTACATACTTTCTTGCTTTCTCTCCCGTTCCTTCATGACATTTTTTGTCATAAAACGTGATATTCAATCAATGGCAGTATTTTATTCAGGAAGTAAGAACCGCTCCCATTGAAATGAAGCTGAACCATTGTGCGCCCACAGGGAGTAAGATGCAAAACCGTTCGAATAGACCACTAGCAGAGAAACGTCATCCTGACATTGGTAGACAAACTGAAACCGAAACAAATCGGAAGGAGAGGGCTGGGTTCCACGAACGGGCACGTGTTCGCTGCCTCCCATTGAAAGAAAAGCAGAACCGAGGCTTACGGGCACGACCTTGTTCACCTCTAGCTTCGAACGTAGTTCAGTTCTACCAAATTTGTGGGGCTGTCGAACACTATAACGCCATTTGTTTACAAACAGGGAGTGGTCTATTGTTGGACATAAACGAAAATGATCTAAGCGTGTTGCACTCCTCCTCCGCAGGCAACTCAAGGTCTAACTCAACTGCTCACGCGCGCTGCACCTGCGTAATGCTATTTTGTGTCCGAAGTAACTTGGAAGGTTCTTTTTTTTTTAAGTAACTCAGTAACTGCGAGTTACATTTCACGCTGAAGAACTTCGTTATTAACTTAGTTACATTTTGCACACGGTAACTTAACTTGTAACGAGTTCTTTTTGACGGGTAACTTCTCTAATCTATGGTATAGATACAAAATGCTTCGACCAACGTTCCTAACTCCTTCTGAGCAGCTTTGGAGCAAGATGTAGAGGGTTCCCAACAAAGTTGCTTTCTTTTTTTTTCCGAGCCCTTAACGTTTCTCCTAATGAAAAGGCCCCGCTCGGTGACCTCTGGCCGTGGCTGCTGTTGCGTGCTACGAGAGGCAGCCCATTAGGTGGAAAGTCCGTTCCAGTCACACGTCACTGACACTCGGGGAGACGTCGTTACTCTAGCTTTTGATGAGGAAGGGCCCTGGATGTCGCGCTCAAGCCAACTTTGGGTGCTGCGCTTAATAAAGGCAGACCGTCTCCGGTTCCCGGCCACAAGTTTTGCTTTGAACGTGAAGACGAAAAGTGCCGGGATAATAAGGGACGAGGGAGGTATATGAAACATGACTTCTCGGTGTATTTTGTGCTAACTTATCTTCGCTTGTTATCACATGCTTATCTTACATGTTGCTTATCTTCTCATGTTGATGTATTCCGCCTTAGACACACGGAAAGTGCTTACGGCTTTCGACAGCTTTCTTTTTTTGTTGTGCCCTTTTGTCGGACGGGCTATGGGTGTCAATCCATTAGATATCAGTTACCAACCATCCTGAACGACCTTGCATCAGTAATGCTTTAGCTTTAAACGATGCCAACATTTAAAAAATGTTAATGTATTAGTGCAATTTCTTGCTTAGATTCTTTTTTCATCTGCATGCTGTGTGAGAGATTTTTGTTGTTGTTCCAGGCTTGGACAACGTACTGGGTGTTATATTGTGTAACCTATATTATGCAGCTCTTGCTAAAAAATGTACGGAGAGCTATGGCCTCGTCAAGCCTTTCCGGCTTTTTTGCCATGGTTACCCCGCACCGTTTGGTGTAAAATAAATTTCATTCATTCATTAATTCTTTCTTTCTTTGTTTATCTCTTGCGTTCATTTTCTCTCCTGTGTGTGCAGCACGTGCTCGTATATATATGATGGTCTTCAGGTGATACTAATAGATGCATCTATTCAATTCAATTTTATTTCATTCAGCGCACATGTTGCAATGTCTGAGAGACCCAGCAACGAATTAGTTATGGTCCCCGTCGCCAATTAACTTTGCCTTCGAGATGTTCCGAGAATAGTTTAATGGTTTTCTTCCTTGTATTCACTTGACGATCGGGGAATATTGAAACTGAGAGAAGTACGGTCACCACAAGTGATAAAAAGATAAAAACATTAAATCTACTGCGTATTTATTATCGTACAAACTTTCATGCAGTGCTCTGCATGTCGTCAAAGTACAAAAATAATGAGGAGATTAAGAAAAGGGACGTTTTGAAAAGATTTCATTCTACATTTTTAGCACAGAGGATTCAAGCGCTTCGAGGACCGAAAGAAATAAGTGACCTATGCGCATGACCCAAACATGGTTTTGCGTAATACGCAATGCGCTGTGCCGACTCCTTATTTCTCTGAGTCCCTAAAGCCCTTGAATGCCCTACTTTAAAGCTCCGTAGTATTCAAATATATGCCCTATTCTGTAAGGTACTTCTGCAGCTACCTGTACTTCTTCGGATTGCATATGTATCGCATGCTCTCTGTGATATTAATTACAGAAGTTAAAAGTACATAAAAACATACTGTAAACGTATTGTTCGCGACGTATTAATTTTCGCGAATCGCGCATTCAGTCATTTGCGATGTCATTCGCGAGAATTTAATTTCGCGATTCCGGGGCTGTTTCTTTTCGCGGGATAAACGTCAAGCTGCGTTCGCGAGTACAATTTTTCTCGATTTTT
Organism: Ornithodoros turicata; assembly: GCF_037126465.1. Classification (NCBI taxonomy): domain Eukaryota; kingdom Metazoa; phylum Arthropoda; class Arachnida; order Ixodida; family Argasidae; genus Ornithodoros; species Ornithodoros turicata. Next base: position 9,365,428 of record NC_088206.1, on the reverse strand, counting down.
TAGCGGTCGCGAAATTCGCGAAAATTAGTACATCGCGAATAAAAACACGTTTACAGTATATAGTTCTCACAAATTATAGGAGATGAAACACGCAGGTGCATTCATTGCCACTGTAGCTTTAAAGGGAGTCGTGCTCACTGTCAGCCGTGATGTGCAAAGATGTTTCTCGGTGTTGCAGAAATAAACTGAGTTACCCGCTGCTTTGTTCAATTTAGCTTTAACACATATCATGATTCACTGAGCTTTTTTGTACTACTAAGCGCATTGTACATACCATTAATCTTTCGTTCACATCATGCATAGCACGTTAGTGTAGATGAAAGATGAACATCAGAACATCAGTTCTTTCACGTTTCTTCTCTGTGCATCGCGTACGCAGTAATTCTTCTTTTATACTTATCGGCTATAAATGTTTTGTACTATGGTACACACTTTTTTGGTGTAACTTTCACAGCATACAGAAGGTATAAAACGACGATAAAACCTGAGACAAGGAAAGTGTCGAGAACGTGTCGTGTTGTTATTTTCTGTTCCTCGTCTCAGGTGTTATCGTTGTTTTACAATGCACCATCTCGCCTGCACGCTTGCACTTCTACCATAGAGAAGAGAGCTTTGCAACGCAAAGCTCCCTTCTGTATCTCATTTCAAATCGCGTATTCTACAGAAAACACCGTTCGAGGTGGGTATGTGCATTTTGAAACACTGTTTCAGCAGGGTGTTTCGCAAACAATATTTTCAGCACCGTTATTACACCCTTCAGTTGGGTCCTGCAAATAAAGCGGATCGAGTGTTTATTCACAAAAACATTCTTTTTACACGCTGAAAGGTGTGAGTAAAATTTACTTCGTATTTGTGCTGCACACTACACTAGAAATCGGAATCGTTCACGCCGCTTATTGTACAGCTCCCGTCAACCTTAATAATAACACGTCGGAAAAAGTTCGGTCTCATTTCCGAGCGCGATAACAGCTACCCTGGGTTGAGACGAATGTCGGCACAGTTCCCCCTGAAGTCGGCCCAGGACGCATACTAACCCCCACCCTGCCTGCTGTCCTCTCTCCATCTGTCCACGTCTGTACGCCGCTCATAGCACCAGTTGCTTCGTGGTGCTAACACGGAATTAAAAAAAAAGCTACCCTGGGTTCACTGGGGGAATGTTAAGTGAACAAAATCCTTGCGTTAAACTGACGCAATAATTTTTTTGCATTAATATTTCCTCATGCCCGAAATTTTGCTGTAATCGCGCTCCAGAATGAGACGATATATTTTTTTTTCATCGTTATTATTAAGGTTGACGCGAGCTGTACAATATGCTGATGTTAACGCAAAGAGAGAAACATCCGTCTAACTTTCAAACAAACTGTTATCCTTCACACGTCTTTCATTCTTCTGGTGATCTATTGTTCCTTTCTTTTTCGAGAGTAACCCGTGTTTTTCTTGCGCTCATTTTCTCTCGTCGAAGAAGAGAACGATATGAAGTAATGTCCGTCGTTGCAGCCATGAAGGATTTCGTGTCGTCTCTTCTTTCTCGGGTCGTTAACGCGCTTATTACGGCCCCTCTATTACTGGGCCCGGGGGTCACGCTCGACTGGTCCATGTATAGCACGACCTATTGCGACCCTCTCAATTTGGCCGCTGATAGAGAAGGTCTCCCCGTAATGGTGGACCCGGTTCCATGATGTATTGCGACTGGAAGGACGCCTTGCGGTGCGCACAACATGGCCACCCTCTCCGTCTTACATTTTGTCTCGGGGAGCCATTCAAGGTTTAATATTGGACGCGTTCGATTTTTGTATCGTGTCATTGATTTTGACGCTGTGAATAACGGTATGACGTATTCGCCGCAGTGAAAACGTAATATTTCCCACTTGATCTTCAATGTTGTATATTTTTGATGTGTTATGCCACCGTGAATGAAATTAATAAAGTCGTGGTCAGGCCAAGAAGTGAAATGGAATTGAACAGCGGATGTCATAACGATGTCCTATGTCTTTCATTCTTAATTATTCCGTTTTTCAGTTCAATTCAATTCAATTTTTATTTTTATTTCGGATGGGAGAGAGTAAAAAGCCAGAAGGCTTGACGAAGACTCTGCTCCCAAGAATACATCGTACAGCAGCATTACGGAGAATTATACACAAGAAGCACATAAACAATAGAAATTCACTTAATCCCTGGATATAAATAAATGGCACATTCCTGTTTAGAAAAAGAAGAAATGGTCTACTGCGGAACCTATAAACTGATTAAAGAAAGACGCCGACATGTGCTGTAGTGACTGTTTCCTGTAGTTAGTTTACATAGCGGTACATCAAGTTCCACAGCTCTAAGTTGATAGGAACAGGATCGTTTCCGAACATTACACAAATGCAAGAATTCGGCACGATTGTTACGAACACTTAGAGAGTACGCTAATGTCAATTTATAATTAAAAACTGTGGAATTGGTACAACGTTATACGACATACCGTCTCTGGATTGCATAAAAGAACGCGAACCGGCAATAATCTTCAAGGCTCTCCATTGCAGGACAGATAGTACATTTATGGTTTCTGTACCGACCGCTGCGAAGCTGGATTGAATTGGATTCGATTCGACCACGTGATCCATGGGCCGCGGATTACGTGAAGCATTGCGCCCGTAGAGGTAACGTTGAGTGTGGAGAAGCGCGGCTTTATTTAACGGCTCGTAAAAGGGGGAGTGCAGCCATTCGAAATTTTCTGCAGGTTGCAACCATGAAGGTGATAAAACACGGTTAAAGGCAAATATCTACGATTGGTGCAGGAAGTTCTCCAGGGGACGAAGATGGAGTGGCGCATGAACATGTGACGACTTCAGATGTGGGCCCAACTAGAGACACTAAATAAGCTACGCTTATTAATATTAATTACTTATTTAAAATTAATTAAATTAGTTAATTAATTAATTAATAATATTAATATTAATAGCGTAGCTTATTTAGTGACTCTAGGGCCAACAACAATAAATAAGGAATAATGATGCAGTGGGATGTTTCGCCGCTGAGGCGGCACCCTATCCCATTGCTTGAGGGGGAGAAGATGGTGAATGATGATGAATGTAATGATGATGATCTGATGTGATGGCGTGTGATGTGATGATGTGGGCACAGTAGAGAACAATTGTGTGCAATAACCCTTTCTTCTGTATGAATGGTATACTTTTATTAACCATGCCGCTCTTTTTCCCTAACAGCCAAGATAAAATTGGCAGTATCGACGAAACGAGTAGAGGAGGCAGCGCTAATCACAAGAAGACTATTGATTGATTGATTGTGCTTCTGACTTATTAGATGAGCTGACTTTTTTTTCATTTTTAACTGTTTTGTAGTAGCCGGCTCTTGTGTTTTGTAGTAGCCACCATCTCCATATTTTCTTCTCTAATTATAATCCAATCTAGTTTACGATTGGTGGTGATGTGATTAAGAAAACAATGGGGATGTAATAATCTACGATTTGTTGATCGATTGATTGATTGATTTTTAGTAACGAACAGCACAAAAGCAAAACAGACACATATGCATGGCTCCACTGAGTTCTATTGTCCGTACACTACACATCCGATGAGGCCAAAATCTCTGTCTACCTGCCGTGTCATTTACGCACTATCAACTTCATCTTCCGAGGTTGTTCAACCTCCCTATTACCTACACCCGAGCCTCTTCCGTCCAGACCCTGTTCACCGTTTTCGTACTTTTATTTTATTTATTTCACAGGAAAACTAGTGCTAAGTACAGAAGAGGAGAACCCCTGACGAGGTACCCGACCCTACACAGCACTCTAGTCGGTAAATTCAACAACAAACGCATGTGGTGACAATGAATGAAGAAATTTCTCACTGAATTTGTGGCTCACTGCCCCAAGTCATACTGGTTAGTATGAGGTATGAAATGGCGTACTGATGACGCTGAATCCTTGTCCTTGGTATAATATGAAGCCAGGTAATGTCTCTGCAACTCAATGCTAGGTAATGTCACTGCACAAAGGCATAGAAGTCACGATATGAGCCCAGTTCTCCTAAAAAGCGTAAAAGAGTCCAGTGCCTGCGGCAGCAGTGGGTGCAGCGCGATATTGGGCCAGGACCCTAGCTAGCAGCGATGCCAACGTGAACGGTGTTTCAGCGATGTTTTTCATCATTCCGGTGAGCGCCTCTGTTGCGTCACAATACACGCACAACGTGACAACGCGAAAACAAGACAGTTCAAGCGAGCGGAAAAGAGCCGGCGAAGAACAAGTTCAGGCTAACGGTCTCGGAGCTTCCTTGAAGATTATTCCATTACGCGAAAATAACCTCAGCGTGCCATTTCCCTCTACTTCTCCTATCAACACTGCACGTAATATAATCACGATGTGCAAGGGGGAAACAAAAAAAAAAGTACGCGAGATGACATCCAATCACGAGGCTTCCCATCACATCATCCTTCCATATATGACCGATAATTTCCAGCAGTTTCTTCGCGAGCTATCAAATATTAATTTAAGCAAGGACTCGGTCTATCGGAAATTGCATTTTTGCCCATCGTAATCAAAAAGATAACCCGGGGGCGACAAGAAGTAAATTTGGTCCACATGCTGCTTTTTCGCTGCCTTCAGCCTTCGAGTGCTTCGGAGTGCTGAAAACCCTGTGTTGCTTTAAATGGCGCCGCCGCGTAAATGTGTTTTTCGTTACATCCTCCGCTCCTGCAAGGAGAAGCAGCCGGAAAGACCATTAAGAAAGTTAATGAGAATGTGTTCTGGAAGGAATAATCCCCGAGGCGCTTCGCTCTTTCAAACAGCTCTGGGCGTCCGGGCTCTAAGCTGGTTTTCAGCACTTTGTATCAGAATCAAGTTATTTGCTTGTCCCAAGTGCGTTTAAAAATGGGGACGTGTTGAAGATGCTCTTAGCATGAAGTTCTTTTTTATTCAGTTTTTCAGCTTTTGCTTATCTACTTTACGTTACTTACTTACTTTTGCTTTTCTTTTTCTTTTTTATGGGGCGTTAAATAATGAAGAAAGGGGATAAGTGCTATAGTGGTGAAGCACAAAAATTCGTTGCCGAACACTGGCGACACGGTGTCCGGATTATCGTCCAAAAACCAAACCTATAAAAACTGTGCCGCATGCTTTTTTATGATGCTCAGAGTCACGATGCAAAATAATTGAATTAAACTTCGTAACTAATTATTGATAAACGGTTATAAGCCACATATTTTCGAAATATGCGCGACAAGTTTTGAAGTAACATTTCAAAACCTGGTGTACGGATAAAAGAATTCACTTTACTTGTCGGAAAAGAATATCTGCCTGTCCTGGACTGAATACTTCTGTCAATTTCATCCTAACTGCATCTTTATAAAAACGGCATAGATCCAAGCAATGTCTATGGAGAAACCTTACACTGAAGGAATCTCAGCGTGGAGAAAAGAGAAAACGACGGAACACAGACGACCCAAACCATTTTTGCAGGTTTGAGTCTTTCTCTCTGCACGGTATGTCGTTTTTCCTCTTGCCCACGCTCACTCTTTTTTTCACTATGGGACGGTTTATTTTTATCGCTGTTCACTAAACTCCACAAAAGGAGCCGCGGCCAGATTGTTCCGCGGTACGAGGGTCCGTGAGCTGACAACGTGTCCTTCGCCCCCTCCAGGATTCTCTTCGAAGGAGTTCGATGCAGAAAGAAAGTATGCCTATTCCCGCCCCTCTCTGACTTTTTCGACGACCGACATATTAAAGCGGGTCCCGCGGAACGCACTGAGCCGGCAAGCACGAACAAGAAGAACGCGAAAACAGTACTCCCGTTTTGCGGAACCGCCGCGAGAATCTATAGGTGTTCGGTGAGTAGAACGACTTTTCGTTCTTTTTTTTTTTTCTTCCACAAGAGGAACGCGCCTGTCTGTGTCCTTAGTGTCCTGTCTGTGTCCTTAATAGTGTTGTGCCCTTCGTCAGTACGCCAATTCGGTCGTCTGCTACTTTCGTTGTCTGCACACTGCTGTCTGTGCCGGCTACCGCTTCCAGCAGGCACCGACTGGTCAAGACTAGTCACATCCGCCGTTCGCCTCAAGTATCTGCTCATCCCAGACGTCGGCGAAACAGGCAAGGTATATTTAAACAGGTAGCGTAACTCCCATAGGCCCCTGTGTCTTCAGAATGACGCCATGATAGGGACGGTCAGCGCCATCCATCCGTTGCGCGGACTACTACGATTGTAAATAAATGACGTCAGAGACGACGTCACTAGTATGAATATTAAGTAGTGCATAATTATCCATGCACGTTTACATTGGCCCGGCCCACTTCACTTGCCTTGTATTCCCTTTTCCGCGCCCAGTCAACAATACCAGACGAGAACAGAAAAATAAAGCATATCGGATTTAATTAATCATATCAATTCCAAATACATACAGTTATCACATATTTTGACAACTCCAAACAGAAACGCATCGTGATGGCCATAGAGAAATTAGGAAGGCTCACATAAGGCCCATTTCTCACCTTGAGCTATACGTATACCTAGTGATTAGACGTTTGCATTTATTCGATAAGTGGCCGTTATAGGTCCATTGCAACAAAACACGACATCGTTGGTGCACAGTTGGTTCCTGCTAACACTCACACCATCATGGCCGCTCGTCCCATGACGAAATCTTTTTTTCTGCGGGCCCAGCAACATGGGATCATTGGATTCATCTGTTCAGTCATGTTAATCTTGGTTTACAGCACGGAGATGTGAACGTCGCTTCCTGTTTAACCCAAAGAGTGTACGAACTCCGTATTACAATGCGCGGACACACGGTACAGATACAGAGACGCACGGATAAACAGACCCAACTGTGACACATGCGCAAAGGAGTAGGATACGGAAATGTACTGGAGTGGTAGATGATCTCGTATATGTGCACGAGCGGGGCAACAGAAAGCTTTTTCTACATTGAAATTATGAATAACCTATTAGTACACACACAAGCCACGCCCATGTTGTAAAGTTTTTCTGTTTACAACAGTACCTCTACTGTCAACACCCAGGATCGCTCGCGCCTCTTGCTGGTGGCCTTGCCGATGGGTCTGATTTGGTATTTTCTCTTGTTTTCGCTACCAGTTTAGATATACCTTGAAACAGGTCTGCGCCCATTGTTTTCCGAGCCGAGCGAAAAACCGTCGTGCCCTCGACGTTTTTCCGTCAATAGAACGTCAACGCTTCATCACAAGGGTATGTATTTGCGACCAAGAATTGACGACGTATATCTATCGTCGGGTATCTTCGCCAGTGACTTTGTTTGTGTCATCCCTCGGGTGAGAGCTTAATGCAACTTTGCGTGCATTTTTAGTAGCTTCCTTTGTCATGAAAACATCTAAACTTTGACGTACAGCGATCCTTGCATCTTCCAGGCTCCCGGTAGTGTTTATTTATTTGTAATTGTATATTCCGTTATTTTTATTTATGTCGGCATTTTTGTATGTCTATATTATTTATGTGTAAGTCCTATTACATTGATGTTTCATACTTATTTATTTACTTCCATTCCAAATTTTCATTGTCGTTCTTTACGTTAATAGTCTACGATTCTTTACCGACTTTTAGTGGCGGTAGTATCGCTATGATGGATTGATTGATTGACTGATTCGTTTCTAAAAGCGTTGAAGACCAAACGCGCCGCGTGCATTTGCCGCTATTTCACGCACCTCTTATTCTGCATCATACGAAGTTCTTTTTTTTAAAGCAAACTAGAAGAAAGGGAGGCGTACCCGTGTTCTCTAACTTTTCAGCGAAAGCAAAGCCCAACACAGCCCTCAAGGTGAGCACTCTCCCACCTGCTAAGGAGCATTCTCCACATCGCACACGAAATGTAAAATGTGTAATTTAATTGCAATGTAATGCCACCTATAATGAATTTATTTACTCCTTCTACCAAAAAGAATAGAAGGAATGTAAAAAATAAAAAGTGCATTACAATAACTAACTACCTACTGATAGCCCCCCCCCCCCCATCTCCCACTCCTTCCTCCTGTCCTCTCTCCATCTGCGCACATCTCTACGCCCTCTCATAGCCACAGTTGCTTTGCGGTGCTAACACGAAATAAAAAAAAATAAAATAACCACTGATAGACTGATACCAAGATAAGTAGATATTGCGGGTGGGCAGTAATAGTAATACTTTGTATTATAATACTATTACTGTAATACTTTTGAGTATTTGTATTATGTATTATAATACTCATTTTTGAAATGTATTTGTATCTGTATTATAATACACAAAATCGAAGTATTACATGTATTATAATACTTTTGAAGGTGTAATACCTTCCCAGAGGTCATATGTAAGACCTCCTAGGTGTCACCAGTGCACTTTATGAGTAATTTTTCGTGTCCCACAAACATCTGGACACCAACAAGGTCCCTATTATTCCTTTGCTTCAAACTATCCCAAAGGGAGTGACCTCAGTGCCAGAGGTTACTGGGGGCTTCCTCGCATTCCTTCCATTTCAGCGTCGGTAAAGATGAGTCATCGCATTGCAAGCCCTTTGTGGTATGAAAGAGTGCGTCCAGTCCAGGCACCCCTATACGGGGTTGCACTATGGACAGTTACACACACACACACACATTTTATCGTCCAGGATGGACGAAATGAAGACTCTTCCACACTGAGAGCAAGCTGTTCACTGTGATCGAATTGACCAGCGCTATCTCATCATATTCGGAAAATGCATGCCCTATAGAGGACTACCCTTTGAGAATATGCTAAACATGTAAGCACCTGAAATAACACGTCATTGGAGAATGACTGGCTCGATAAGTAATGCGCAAATTATATAGATTTCTGATTTTCTATTCCTTTCTTTCTCCCCAAGTTACGTATCAATGTATTACTAGTATTACTCGTGTAATACACAGAAGTATTAGTATTATGTATTATAATACCTCAGAATCAAAGTATTACGTATTAGTATTATAATACCGATTTCTAGGAAGTATTATGTATCAGTATTATAATACAAAATATGGGTATTACTGCCCATCCCTGTGTCCCCTGCCACTTTTGCAGTTTAAGTGGATATGACTGGGAACGGCGCACAGCAAACACAATATGACGCCACAAATATGATCGGTCAATATAAAGTAATGACAAAATTCAATGCGCTGACATGAGAGAATTATCGCTTGCAATTTCGTCACCGTAAATATTTCATTTGCATCAACTCGTACAACCGCTTAGTCACATGGGTGGCGATGCGGGGTTAGTTGGTACATATTCTCAGAAAAAAAAAAAAAACAAGCAGCAAAAGGACGAGGACGGAAGACATTCTCCTGGGTTGTTCGAAGTACGCCGACAGCCGGTAGAGCCCTAGAAGTGAGCTTGGCTCGTCTGGATGCCCGCCCTTTCGACGCTGCGAAAATTTTAGGTCCTATATAGGCCAGCACACCATCAAGCGGTCGCATTGCAGGCTCTGCTGCGGTTTCTTGAATCAACTTTAAGTTGGTGAGTGTCTTGTAACTTGTGACTTTATACATTAGAACTATGCGGGTCTATAGCGTTGATTGTGATTGACAACCGTGACCCTATGTTGAGACTTACATACACATTGCGTGAGACTCCCGGCTTGACTGTGGCTTTTCGTTTCCTTTCTCCCATTCCCCTTTTTCCCATTCCCCTTTCCTTTCTGTTTTCTTTTTGCTCTACGTAGGTGTACTGGGGTAGCCAGTCCGACTTAGCCGTGACTCACTTCCCATATGCTTCTTCTGTCCATCATCATCATCATCACCATCACGGAAGAGAAGTAGTTTCCTTCTCTTTCTTTCTTTTTTCTTTTTCTTTTTTTTTTTTTTTTGTGCGATCTCTTAGTCACACCGAAAGTAGTGCTGCCTAACTCGAAATCGTTCCTATATCACCCTAACTGAACTGCTTTTTCTTTTTGTCTAAAAAAAAAACAAAGAAAACGAACCCCAAGTGGATATGCCAAGGACCGTACCGAGTATAAAAATCATGGCGAAACAAGGGGGAAAGCCAGCGCTGTTCTGAACCATTCCGAACGACGCACCAATCGAGACAGGGTTCCGCCGACACCACGACACAAACAATAGCCCCGCTCTCTTTATTCCCTTCCCTTCCCTCCCTTCCTCCCTCCCTCCCTCTCTCTCTCCCTCTCTCTCTCTCTCTCTCTCTCTCTCACTGTCTGTCGATGCGATAGATAATGTAAACTATCAGGAAGGTTGAGCGTTATATCGAGGCACGAAGCGAGCACATCGAAAAGCGCATAAAGTATGGAGTTCCGCTCTGCCCACCGGGACGCGACAGACAACGGAGCACGTTCCAGGCGGAAAAAGGAGAAAAGCGGGAAGAGAGAGAGAGAGAGAGGAGGGAGGGGAAGAAGGGTATCCCCTTGATATTCTGACCGCATCCCACGATTTCGAGGAAGTGGAACGTGACATCGTCGTCTTGAGAGATCGCGCTTGCCACGATTTTTTTTTTATATATTTTGAATCTTCTCTTTCTCGATCATATTTTTACTTCTGGCCGCCCGCTTCTTAGCCGTATACCGAATGTCGTCTTCGTCTTCGGACCCACGTTCGTTTTCCTAAAATGCCGTGTCCCTACGGTGATTTTGAGGACGTGAGTTCGGGGAGGTTGGCTGTTATCTTCTCCCCACTCTTTGCTTGTGTGACTGCTTCGCCGTTTTGCTGCGGTTTATGTAAGCAAGAAGAGCCTCTATACGACAATGTCGTCTACTTTCTAAGCTACTAAGGGTATCGACGTCGTGGAACCATCGTCTCGGAGACATTGCGGTGAGGGAAGATGAAGTCGAAGGAGGCATGCGACTAGGAAGACTGTAAATGAAACACGACACGTGACACTGCTGACGACTTCAGAATCCTGCTGGTTGAATATGTGTCATTGCAGTGTCTCGCGTTGTATTTTCTCACAATATTGTTTCTCTACGTGTGACGGCGAAGTACCATAAAACCATATTTTTACATCTCAATCAATCAATCAATCAATCAATCATAAAACTACATTTCTAGTTTTCCGAAGCATGACGTCAGGGCGTGTAAACAATCTCGCAACCGTCTGGCAGCAATGCTCCTCCACGGCCGATCCCCGTCTCCTCCGCCACCCACAGTGCTGTTGGCAGTCTTCCAGCGTGGGGCGGAGAGTGGAGAGCGGGAAGGTGAGCGCGCTGTTGGTAAGATACAGACGCCAGAGCTCAGAGCTCGCGATGACGTATGATGACGATTGCGATGAAGTTTTGCGGGTTCTTTCGATAATTCGCGGGAACGCGTTATGCCAAGGCCACCTAGGTATACAGAAGGCCTGCTTAGAGCCTCCTCTCACTCCTTCGCACGTAGACATATAAAGTCCGCCAGTCGCAACAGCCAGCCTAGACGTCAGCCAATCGCTGCCGACGATTTTGAAACACGGGCTTTTTGTGGCTACCAATGGCTTCCTATGCGGCTAATGGCGTCTCGTTTCAATAGCTACGGCCGCCGAAAGCAATGTCGTGATTGGCGAACTCTTGATCGTGACGTCACGTGGTCAGGTGATCAGGCTTTGTCTCTAGGTGGTATTGGTTATGTTCACTGACCGCATTTGTATAATATTGCGTTCCGAGTCTTTCAGCGAACCCTGTTTATAATACAAAATAAAATAATTATCACTTTTCACTCCCGGCGCTTTAAGGGACAAACTATAATAGAAGCAAAAAAAAATATATTATCTGCACTGCAAATAATCTCTTTCGCGAGAGAACGTTTTCGTTTTGTAAACCATCAAGACCATTATTGACCCGTCTCCCGTTGCTCTTTCGTGACCTCCTTGGTTACGTTTAATCATCAAACGGATACAAACACTAATGGAGCAAAATCACGGAATATACTTCATGGAACGGACTCTTGGAAATACTGTTTACTCGAAGGATTGGCGCCCCCTGACCGGAGGGTACACTTCTAATTCATAGTGCACATAGCAGGTGCGTCGCAGAACGCTTACATCGATTGGAGTACCACCGGCTCGCGTGTCGTATAGCGGTTAGGATGATCGCCTTTCACGCCGAGACTGGCAGGTGTCGCACGGAGGTGTCAGGTGTCGGACGACGGTTGGCACCGTTCTTCCTGAAGTCGGCCCAGGACGCATACTAACCCCTTCATCCCCCCATCCTGCTGTCTTTTCTCCATCTGTCCATATCTGTACGCCGCTCATAGCGACAGTTGCTTCGCAGCGCTAACATAGGATTTAGAAAATGCAACGTTGTCCGATGCGCTGGTAGATTGGGCACCTCATGCGACCCCTTAGGTATACCACTTTAAGTGCACGTACAGTCTCTCTTGAAGCTGACAAAGAGTAGTATAAGACGTAGGGTAAGGTGGGGCAAGATGAGACAGAAGTTTGCAATTGAACGTGAAATTTTTATTTTTCGTGTTTTTCACAAAAAAAAATAGCCATAGACACATTCTCAGGGGTCTAGAGCTTCTGACCTCTAAATGCAGAGCGAACGTAGCCGGTCTAATATAAACACAGAACAAGAAATTCAAAAAATGCAGACTGTCGCATATTGCCCCAACCCTCGGGGCAAGACGAGACATCGCGTGGGGCAAGATGAGATACGCCGTGGTAATGAGCCGTACAGCTTAGTTTTTGCAATCCAAGCAGACAAAGTGAAGCCCGTGGGCCCCTACACAACCACCCTAAGCCCACCGCACGCATGATGCGCAATAAAACCACACGAAACCCTGTGCTATTTTGCTCCACCGTCCTTTGCAAACAAAGCACCGCCCGTCTGATGTGTCGCTGGTCGATCGCTTTTGTGTGCGCTTCTGCACTGCTGGAAATATCATAGGCAATATGCAAAAAATAAATCTCTGAGGAACAAGCATAACGCCACCTAATAGTTAACCTATGCTTTTCAAAATCACATTAAATTTAAATTACATTAAATTGTCACGTCTTGCGAGGGTCGAGATGACATTTCAAGGATTGGTTTATTGAGAATTTTCTCAACACGGAAAGAGGAGCTAACCTATAACCACATGTGCTACATGCCGTGCAACGTGCTGTCCTACATGGCATGCCGTGCTCAAGATATCTTAGACAGCTTATACTTTCAGCGTTCCATTTATTTGGAAATATCTTTTCTGCATGTGAATATAACAGAGTTTTTGGTTTGGAACGTGTTTTCTGTGCTAGGGGGTGATGGTACCTGTACGCATATCTATGCGAAGTAACAGACTTTCCTTCCTATTAAGAGGACGTTACATAATTCACAAAGTTAAGTACTCAAATCCCCTCAAAATCTGCCTCAGAAGACTGAATACATGACACCCTGCCTGATCTGTGAAACGATGTGAAACAGGGAGGCTGTGTGCTCGAAGTTATGAAAGACGGCAGTTAACGAACATCAGCAGTTATATTTTAGGATCTGTTTCTTATTTGCATCAGACATATCCCGAGCACTGCAGATCAAAATTTTGCCTCTCTGGCATGGACAAGCTATTGAGTTTAGGAAGAGAAATACAAAAGTAACTGTCTTTGTTACGTTGATTTCTCCTATGTCTTTGGACATTGCTGTTATAACTTGTTTTCACTTTTCTTTGTCTTATTTTGCTTTGTCCTTGCAAAAATCCTTCCCGCTATTTTACCAACGGCGATAGCTGTCCGGTCCACCCGAGACATTAGGACGTGACACTGTGGCGCCCTCTGTGAGGCGCCGTCGGAATCGCTATACTGGATGCTTCAGACCACCGTGCTTCGACACTCTTCCACTGACTCCAGAATACCCCCCCCCCCCCCCACCTTTATACCTACGCTTCACAGCTATAGCTATAACGAAGTCGGCAAAACGCCTAACCATGCAGCGTGTGTTGCTACGTAGAGCCAGATGACGTTTAGGTTGCTCGCGGTATTTCCCCCTTGCGCTCTGCTTTTTGCGAAGTGCACTAGCACATGGCCTGTACTACGTGCCCATGTACTTCTACCGCACTTTCTACAAGGTTCTTTATCCTGTACTTGGAGTATAATCATGAGCTTCTTTGTCCATCTTTTGTACCCGCTAATGATAATGTAAAAGTATTTGTTTAAAAAGTTTGCTGCAGCTTCGGGTATTGTGCCGAATGCGTTTCAGTGCAGCACAGCACAGCACTTCAGCATAGAGAAAGTCTTAGGCGTATGGGACGCTAACCACAGGGACGCGGCCTTCAATGCTCTTGTCAATTTCATTGTGAAATCTGGACTAGAAACTCTATACTAGACGGAGCGTGGACATTACTATGATCCTTGATGTGAACGGCGCGCTCGGTCCTGCGTTGTCGCGGTCGAGACGCTCACCCCGGTGAGCTTTTGCGGTGCGCTCGCACATTCTGTGGTGCAATCGTACCGTTTCCTTTCTTTTTTCTTTTCTGCTTTGGGGTGTACCGTCTTTCTTTTTTGGGGAGTAGCAGAATTCGCTTGCGCGAATTCAACCTCCCCTTGTTATTTTACTAAACCACCACCACCGCGTTTCAGTGTGGTAGCTTCATGGCCATATAACCTTGCGGTAATCTTTTGGAGGAACTTTTCAGATGCTATATATTAATTTTTATTGAAAGCATTTTAATGTTTTGTGAAAGGCGTATCGCTTTAATAATTACATCGAAACAATTAATAAAGCCAATACTCATTCGACAGCATAATGAAGCTATGTTTAGCACCCCTACACGCAGCCCAGTCTCCTGATCCTTTCCCGACCCTGACTCCTCAGCGGAGAACTTTCATTCGGTGAAGCACGTTGTAGAGACCCCTTGTTCACACTAGCAGCTATCATGTCGTGCTCCTTGTCTTTGCCTCAGAAATGAAAGGTCCGTGTATAAATTGGGTAGTCGGTGGAGCACGCTGTGGCACAGCTCCTGTCCCTTCCTTCAGCGTTCGCGGATCAATATTTGCTATACCCGGACTCAATTTGAGAGGAGCCCCGAAAAAAAAAAAGAAAACGAAGGGGGAAAAGCTAGCATCGAAGTGTGCGCGTGGTTTGGATGAAGAGACGTTTCATTCGAGGGAACAAAATACGCTTTCCTCTGCACACGCTACCTCAATCGAAAGGCTTAGCGACGGCGCAGGACACGAACCGGATGAACAGGGGGGGGGGGGGGGGGGGGATATAGACTGCCGTGTTTTCTTTTCAACTTTAGCGTTTTCTTCTTGCCAGTCTTCGTGCGTTCGGTATTGCACAGGGCTGTGCTGCAGGTGTATTCGAGTGATTCGATTGCACGCATGTTATGACTGGCGACAACGAAAAGTAGTCGACGCCTTCTTTGAGGATTTATTCTAACACATCTTACGGTCTTCGTAGTGGCAGTGTTGCGTACACGGCATGTCGATATAAATTACGTGACAAGGATTTGCAGATGCAGAGCTCTTCCTTGGAAATACACAGTCTCGGGAAAAGTTACGTCAAAAAGTAACTGAGGTACAGCTCCAGTTGCTACACGAACAAAGTAACTAAGCTACAGGTGCAGTTACTCTCCGCAAATAGTAACTAGTTCAGTTACAGCTACAAGTAACTTAGATACTTTGCAGTTTACTTCCAGAATGGCAGAAACGAGGATTCCAGTTCAAAACATTTTCTTCTAAATTCTTTACTAGTCCAATACAGTACTCGAGCAACAGCTGCTGCTCCAAGTTTTGTCTCTGTATGTCTGCCCCTAGGTCGTGTTGAAGACTGGGAGGTGGTGGGTTCGAATCCCACCACCGGCTGTGCTGTCTGAGGTTTCCCCCGGGTTTTCCGAATACTTTAAAGACGAATGTCGGCACAGTCCGCCCTGAAGTCGGCCCAGGACGCATACTAACCCCCCTCCCCCTGTACCCCCACTCCTTTCTGTTGTCCTCTCTCCATCTGTCCACATCTGTACGCCGCTCATAGCCACAGTTGCTTCGCGGCGCTAGCAAGTAATATAGAAGTAAAATAAAAGTCTGCCCCGCTTTATTCCAATGCATCCCTACCGGTGCTGAACAGCCGCTCCACTGGGACACCAGACGGGACTAAAGCTTCTTCCATGTCGCGCTTAGGAGCGCTGACCACACAACTGTTTTGATGGTAACGGTAACGTTTTATATTGTATACATGCGAAAATTAACTTTCATTTGGGCCCTTTACGAGGCCAGAGTTCCAGCGTTGTACGTTTGTGCGATGGTACTGCGAGGATATCCCACCATAGTGAGTCGAGGGCCACCTCCGCATACAGTGGACGAGCCACGCGCTTGTTTCACACTTTTCACGTCGCATTTTTTTTTTTTTTTTAGAGAGATACGGGCAGTTGTGTGAGCCTCGAATAACATGCGGTAACAGGTAGTCAAAGAAAATGCGAAAGCTTTTCGAAATTTTTGTGAAAACACTTTTGATTTTGAAAGTAACTAGTCACGGCAAAAAGTAGTTAGTGACAGCTGAAAGTTACTTTCTTTGGAAGAGTAATTAGTTAGTTATTAGTTACTTTTACTAGTTACTAGTAACTATTGCATTTACTAATAACTACTAGTACTAGTTACTAGTAACTACTGTAACTATAGGTACTTCTGAGTTACTTCCTATGTCTGGAAATACACTCCAAGAAAAAAATGAGTAAATTGCTGGATAATTACGGCTTCTAGTCCCCTAGATTGCAATGACTCACCATTTTCGTCCCTGACCCTGAAATGTACTCCTTAGCACTCCAAACGGACTTTGGATAGCGTGCTTGCTCTGTATTGAACTTCTATGGTACCCCAATTTCCGGAAATTTTGAACTGCTGATCAAAATGTATTTAAAAAAACGGAGCAACCCTCTCATGTCTTTTCTATTTTCTTAAACTTAAAAAAAAAAAAACATGGAATTTTCGCTGTAGCACGACTTCGAGTAATGAGTTAACATTAGAGGTTATAAACCATCGTGTAATCTAAATAAAAAATATAAATAAATTTGTTTATCACACGAATACGAAGTCTGACAACGTTAGGTCAATGTAACTAATACCGCAAACATTAGTATTAGCTAGCAAACGCATAAAGTTGCTATGTGGATAGGCGAAAAAATCACGGTTATTCAGATTTTTTCTTGAGGAAAATTTGAAGAAAAAGAAATGGAGATAAACTGACTTTTTGATTACGTAGCGTCTAAGACTCATAAGTAGCGCGTGGACTTCCATGCGAATGCTTTTCTCTCTCTCTCTCTCTCTCTCTCTCTCTCTCTCTCTCTCTCTCTCTCGAAATGTGGTTTCCTATATGGAGATGAAAATCAGCTTTTGGTCGTCTTTTGGGACCAATTGAAGGGTTCTAGTGCATACAAATGCATGTTTTGCACGTTATGGCATATTCCGCATGGAAATGCACGCATAGCGCGCATATTTTGTCATATTTCCAGGTGGGTAGGTGCGAGAGCTTTCTTCTTCTTCTTTTTAGTAAAAGTGTTACTGGCTTCGGGAAGGTTTTGGGACGTCTCTTGCGATAATTTCAGACAGTACAGAACGTTCTCGATGTTTCCGTTGGACGTGGTGTTCAGCCCCACCCTAGCTGCTCCGCTGCCTGAAAAGCCTCCACCAGGAAGGCTAGCCTTCCCTACCCCATAACCACCAATAACAACAACAACTACCCACAAAAGTTAGAGGTCTTTCCTTACAGCGGCGCTGAAGACCTGAAAATTTTGCGCAGTCTTTCCGAAGCCGAGGTATAGAACGGGAAGAAAATCGGTCTCCAATTCGTCTTTCTTTTCATTCTTTTCTTTTTTTTTTTTTTGTCGAGTCCTCGCATATTTACTTGACACATTAGTTACCTGCAAAACGGTTAACTCGGAATAATTAACTGTGCACTGCAACCCGCAAGCAGTTTGAATAAGAAAGCACGTCATGTCGCAAGCAGCTTGTGTTTCTCTCAAGCTGTCTGCTGCTGTTCAAACTTAGCCGAGACCAGAAGAAAGAAGGGTTCGTTGCACGGTGCACGTTGAGCCCTGTCGTACGCTCATTGCGTGTTTTGCAACCTCTCAAACGTAATCCTGCGCTTACAAAACGCACCAGATTCTAAGGAAATTCTAATCTTGCAGCTCTCGGAACGGAATGAGAGGAATGTCTCGTTGGTGATAACCTTTTTCAACCGTGGAGGGCGCTTATTCAGACAACCTCATGTGAATGAGATGGGAAGCTAAGCAGAGAGGAGACACCGTCTCGCTACAGTAACTGCTTCCCTCGAGCTATACAGACATGTGAATTACGGGTGCAGTTTCGTTCAAGAGTTTGCGGAAAGAAGAATTCAATCGGGGCGTGCAATTAGACGTCGGAAATGTCTGAGCTGAGTAACAAGCGTTGAAGAAAGCTCCTGAGACGTAAGCCATATAGCGGACCGGCCTTGATGCCACATATGCACGGAGCTTCGCATCGTATTAAGAATGATCGCTGCTTGTTTCGGATTTAATATGGATTTCCGCTCTCGAGGGAAGTTGATTCCCAAGATCAGTGGATAGGAAGAACAAGGATGCAACTATAGAAGTGTTGGCAACCCTTGGTTGCATGCAAGATACAATGTTGTTTACAAGGTCCCTGTGTTTCGCGGAAACTGCAACGTGGGACATATTGGATGTTGTATAGTAATGAAAGACGCGTAGAATACAAGAGAAATACTGTAGACATGGATACTATAGTATCGTACTACACGTAATACAATAGACAGGATACTGTAGTATAGTATGGATGCTAGAGACACTGTACAGTGTGAACATGATGGGAATTGATGTTCTGTGATGTGGGTTCGAATCCTACAGCTGGCTAACCTTTTCAGTGACTTCTACCCTCACCTAGTGACCTTCTTTCATCACTATACAGGGTGTTTCATCAAAAGTGATAAAAAATTCAAACTGGCGACGTACTAGTTGGAGGATTGTGGGAGTTTCGCCACAGACCCAACAAAAACTATGCACAATATAGCAGCAGAAATAGTCGAAAAAAAAAAGAGTAAAAGTGCTGCTTTAGCCACGCCTGCTTTATTGATGCTGCTTCGACCTTAATGCTGCATGGTGACGACCGTCTTATCACAAAGAAAACAAAACAAATGAAGGCGAGGACATTGCCTCCCCCTAGCCGCACATTTTGCGCGCGCTTTTTTGCGACAGTCAAGCAAGCGGGGCCTAAAGCAGCGCTTTTACTCATTTTTTTCGACTATTTCTATTGCTATATCTCACCGTGTGGATCATGTGTTTAAGGTTAGAGAATACCGATGTAATACTCAGCGTTTTTCCGAGTCTTGTGTTCCGCGAACTTCACGTTGGTGGAACGATCTTCCTCGTGACATTGCTACAATTAGTGATCATTTGACTTCTAAGCAAGCAATCCACGATTTGTTCTGCTCGCCCTAGTTAATCCTCTTCTTACTCATAACTTTTTGCGCTTTGCTGTTCGTGCCTTGTGACCTGTACAGATATTTTTGCCCATTGTATATTTTTTTTTGTATTTTATGGGTTGTATCACGTGCCTGACTTTTTCTTATGTTCATTTGCCTCCTTTGTTCTGTTATGTTCTACTCCGTCATGTTGTACCCGTTCTGCGGGCCTTTGACGTACATACAATAAATAAATATTGCGCATAGTTTTTGTTGGCTCTGTGGTTATTCGTGAAGTACTTCATATTTCTATTTTTAAAAAAAAAACGTGAAGTTCGCTTGGCGATTTTCGATTGAAAGTTCGATTGAAAAAATAAATAAATTTCCCTCAATTAAAATTTGTCCACAGCCTTCCTAAATGTCGGAAAAAGTTTCCAGAAGGTACTTAAAGAAGTAATTGCCGAAAGTTCCACAATCCTCCGGCGAGTACTTCGCCAGTTAGAATTTTTTATCACTTTAGGTAGTACACGCGGAGGGAGCAATGCACAAGAAGCATTTTTTTCTTTCTTTCAATCAATCAATCAATCAATCAATCAAGAAGCATAAGCCAGAAAAGGTACCTGGACCATTACCAAGTACCATCCCTGGTAGTCGGGCTGTACACCATCGTACTGTATACACACGCGACTTATAAGCCTTTTTACACTTGCTTTTCACAATTTGTCGACAAAGAAACGCAACGATTTTTTTTTATATGATTACTTAAACTTTGAGGGTACATTACGTCTTCAACATATAGTTTAGCTAAAATTAGCTCCCAACGAAACTTTTTTATTCATTGTGTCTTCGTTACAGGCCCCGTACTTTCTCTTGGATAACCCCGTACATGTTTAGTGACGGCGACTGAGGGAATTCGCCACATGATTTCTGACTCACCACCCCAGGGCACGCTGGTCAGTATGGAGGCGATGTAATGATGAGGTGATGAGTGGATAATGAGACTACATCCAAGTCCTTACGTATGACATACTAACACAGGCCCATGCACTCGCAGGCTTGCAGACTCGTAAACACCCTGCAGGCAAGCCTATTTCTCGCAAATATGGCACGCCATCAGAACGTGCTCACCTGGCCCGGGCCCATTTGCATGGCCTGTTTCGTGAGCTAACGGCCCGATGTGGTGGAAGCAACTGGCGTACTAATTAAATCTCTTCGCCGAATCGACCAAGAACCGATTTTCGGCCAAAAGCGTGCGCGGGCATGGAACATTAATAACGCAGACGACATTTTGAAGGGGGCACCACTGGGCGCTGCTGCCTGCTCGCAGAATTTGGCAACCCTGTGCTGTGCCTGCGTTTCTGTCGAGTGTGCGGGTACTGGAATCAAGCTGTAGCCGGCACTAAAGAATATAAAATAGCTGCATTACAAAACAAACAAACAATAATATGGAAGTGGAAAATCATTGTTAATGAGAACTACGTTTTCGGTTGACAAATTCCTTTCTCTGTGTCAACTCTTTCTCTTCACCATTGTGGGAAGAATAACCTCATGTAGAAATTTGAGAAATAAGGGTAAAAAGTGGAAATGCGCAACGTTTAAATGTTATTTAAACTTTCTAAACAAAACTTTTACGAGAACGTTTTAAATTAACTCCCAAACGTAAAACATGTTAGCATGTTACTGCCTCGGATACACTGTATTATGTAAAGTGTTTCACTTCGATTTTCTCTTAATTAATGATGCGTTTACCATATTGGTATCAGCCGCGTATTGATGATGCTATATTTATAACGTAGTACTTCTAATGCCTTCACAACATCACGACTGGTGTAATATTGTCCCGTTCTCCCATACCACGGTTATGCTCTTTATGCACATACCATCATAGAATTGAGAGACCAGTTTACTTCGTTCTCGTAGAAGTACAACCAAGTATCGTTGCGCAAGTATCTTATTTCTGGAGTCACGTGAGGTATTCTGCTTACGTCACCACATCTTATAAGACTCAGGGAGGAAGAGAGAAGAGGAGGGAAAGGAGCTAAAGTAATTCACATGTGGAACGTTACCCCATTTAGCGCTGGTCGCGCTTGTGTTAACGGTGATCCTGTTTCCCATTTTATATGCGACACTTTGTTTTCTTTTTTTTTTTCCCCTGTGAACCGTCATATGGTACCCACGTCACCGGTTTCCAATTTCGCAAGCTCTTTAACTTTAACATCTCTCTTCAGAGAGGAAACTCATACGTTCGTCTCCAGTCTTACGGCAGACAACTCCCCCGAAATGTGTCACAGTATTACCTTCTGTATGGATAAAACATGTGTACCTCGTAAACGGGATCCCTACGCCGTTAAAACGAACGACACGCATGGCCTCTCCGACCTACGAATAAACTGTAAACTGGCGCAAGACAGAAAAATCTCCGACTCACCTGTGCAATCTTCGTTTTCCCGCTCCACCAATACGCCATCAGAACAGCCGTTCCGCTCAAATTGTAGCAGACGACGTCGAAGGAAACGCTTCTCTTCCGCGAGCGCGACTTCTGCTACCGGATATACTTCCCTTATTACACCCCATTCTCCTCTGCGCCCCTCGCCATTACTGCGCCAGCCCTCCAGGTATGAGGCTGCCGAAGAGAAATAAATGCGAATATAGAGGTAAGAGATAAAAAGAACGCTACGGCAGGAGAAAGATTGAAGACTTTAGTTGCGAGTTAGATGGCAGGTGACAGGCGCCGTGAGTACGGGTGGTGCCATCTGGTATACGTTGTAGCAAGTGCATTTTCGGGAAGAATTACCGCCACCTGGGAGCGAAGACAGAACTTTGTTTGGCGGAGAGGTTTCGGGAAAGTTCCCCTTTTGGGGTTAGGGATAAAAGGAAGATGTCGCCAGTGTGCGGCTCATTGGATCGGATTAGATGGGATTTTGAGATACAGTTTTGCTGGATCTATAACATTCTGACATATACCGAGATCTCGAGTGACTTGGAGGTTTCCTAAACGCATCGTGTTTCATTTTCCAGTTTTTATGTATTTGTAAGATACTGTAGATAACTAATTTTAATCGATAAAAGCTTTTATAAAACCAATCTTCCACTCACCCATGTCACCAAAAGGAGGCGGCAAAACGATACAACTTTAAAGCAATGACACAAATGAATAACACTCAAAGTAAAGTTATGTTACCATAAAAATAAACAACTTAATTAAATTAATTCACAAGGAAACGAAGAAGTGCATAAATTACAGTATGATTGCAATACATCGATTATCAGTAACAAAAAGCTAAGCTATCAGAATGTCAGTTTACATTTTTTGGACAGAGTCATAACGCAGGTTAATCACGCGAAATTTCTCGGCGTCATAATCGATCAGCACCTCTCCTGGCATTACCATACTAACCATCTATGCAAAACCATTTATCCCGTTATCGTTACACTATACAGGCTACGAGATATATTACCAATCATTCTCCTCTCTTTTTTTTTGTTACAAACAAACACATCACTCTTGATCATTCTACAACTCATTAATTCAATCCCGCCTCGATTATTGTATCGTCATATACGGCAATACATACAAAACATCCTTACACCATCTCCAGGTGACACAGAACACCGCCATTCGCTTGAAAAAGGGGCGAAAGCATTAGATCCTCATATCTACCACTGAACAAATCAGTACTGTTTCGGTCAGTGTTGTTATCACATAAAATTCTTAACAGGAAAATAGTAATACCACACGTTGAATTAAATTTTACACAAAACATGGCCTACACTCACGCGCCTCATTGCAACATCATTTATCACTTCAGACATCCAGAACGAATTATGGTGATTTTATGTTCACGAACTACTCTGCTAAAACATGGAATTCATTACCATACACATTAGGAGCATCACGAACTTTCCAGCCCTTAGGGCTACCTTACTGTGTTTTCTTCAAACTGATTTTCTTTAATACGCAGGTACATTCTTGAAATTCTCATTTTGGTACGCTCCCTCTGTTTGTTGCTATTAAAATTGGGTTAATAATAGAACGTCCTGAAACTAGTTTTTACGGGGCCCCCACTGTGTACTATGTATTGCAAATATTACTAATAAAATTGAAATTGAATTGAATTGAACTATAGGACTTCCATCTGAATATGCACTGTGCGTATTCTGTTTGATCAACAATAAACTCTATTTGATGGATTGATTGATCGAAAAAAAAAAGCAGTGACACATCACAATTTAAGTTATTTTGCAATTACGTTTTAATAAGTGCGAGAATCTGCAGAGCGTGTTGGTTGCGACTCAACATGATTGCGAACGCGGAGAGACAAAGACGAAGAAAGAACTTAGGCAATTGAGGCTTTGTTTGTATCTGTCCCTTCTATGTTGTTCCAGCCTCAGAACATCAGTTTCTCTCTTGAGACAAAGACGACACACACACAGAAGCGTTCAACTGGCACACAACTTGAACTCACAACTCTGGTCACAGACACCAGACACACAAACACACAGACACCATTCTAGGCTTGGACGCGAGATTGTAGAAGCGACCTTCATACCTTAGTCTTCCAACAACGTGAGTCAGAGGTCAGTCAACCTGTCACTGCCAGAGGTCGCCTTTGTTGCCCGGGACGTTCCTGACTAGAGTTGTGTGACCAAATAAAATCAGTTGCGAGTCGAACGCCGCCGTGTGTGTGTCGTCTTTGTCCCTGCGCGTTCTCAGTCATATACGTTTTAATATTCTGGACAGCATAACTCACTACTAGTTCCCCGAAATTTTCTACATTACAATGAATTTTCTTTAGTTAAGTCAACCGGTTCTGTCAAGTTGTGCAGGCCCATAACCAACTTGTCTCACGGATCCGCGGGGTAGCGACTCCAAAACTTTTATCCGCGCCGGCATACCTAGAGCTGTACAATTCTGGCGAAGTTCGAAATGATTGAGCGTCGCAGCGCAGAGTTATAATGCGAAATGGCTAACTCCGTAGTGCTTGCAATGTAAACGGCGGTGTTACGAAGGGCAATTCAGACACTGCTCCCCAGACACGCAGCACCGAAGCGGCTTGGGATTGCAGTGAACTGTTCGAGAATAACAGCCGCTTTGGTGTTTGTGCGTCTGGCGAACGCAGCGCTTCATAGCTTTATATGTAGACGATGCAGTGCATTGAGAAAGTAATTGCTGAGCACGGCATGCTGGAACGCTGTGGTTTATCCAGACCTCTCAACATCCCCCAAATGTTTTGGGGGAGCACCCCCTAACTTTTTTACTGTGTACTCCTGTTACAACGTAACTGTAATAATGACACCCCCCCCCCTCCAAGTTTTTTGCAGCATCTCCCCGTCCTTGCGGTTCTGGATAAACAACTGCTGGCACGGACACACTTTTATATGTGGCTATTCTATGCACAGTGCCTGTAATGTAAAGTGTAAAGTATAAGGATTGACACAGGGACAGGGCAAACTTGTTTCGTCTTTGCTGTTCCCTGCTGTGGATTCCAGGTCACTGCGGTCTAAGAGGCAATGAGGAGGCTGAAAGAGTAGCAAAGGCTGCCCACGAGTCCCCGACAGCCGTGCCCATTGTGCTGTCGAGAGGTGACAGAAGGATCCTACTAACTGCATAGTTTCAACCCTTGGCTCTGCAGCAATGGCGCCGGGACATCACGGCACAATCTCTTATGTATTCGGTAGACCCAAATTTGTCGTTTTCTTTCCCTGTCCGTCTATTACGCCATTTTACCTCCCTTCTGCGTAGACTTCGGCTCAATGTGGCTTTCACCCCGCAATTCAAGTGCATGATCAGATGCTGTGACACGGGCCTCTGTTCCACCTGCGGTGTCGTGGCGACCGCCCAGCACATTCTTATGGAATGTTCACTCTACTGCCCGCAAAGGCGCATATTGTGTGATGGGTTTGCCCTTATCAGCAAGAGGCCGCTCACCTTAGCTGCACTCATTGCCCCTATGAAGATCCTGTGCTCCATTGTCGGGTTCTTCACCTGTTCATGGACTTCCTGTTGTCCACTGGATTGCTCCAGACGCTTTAGTTCTTCCTTGTACTTTCATCCTTCCTTCATCATCTTCACATAATGTTCCACGTGCAATGAGGTAGGGTACCGCACCGCCGCGGTGAAACACCCCATCTCATCGCCATCATGTATTGTTGTTGTTGTTGTTGCTATCTTTGCTGTTTATTTTTCGCAGTTGAAGCAACAGTGAAGGCTACGGGCGCTGTTGGCACTGGCTCAAAATAACGCTCGCAAAAAAAGACGTAGGAAGTGCATGCATGCGAAAAATAAAGGCCCTCTTTGATTTCCCGTGGTTAACGATCAAGATTGAAGAGAAGGCGATTGTTACACGTTTCCTCCAGAACTTCTCGAAAGTGTGAGCCGGTTTAGTACTGTTCTTTGAAACGATACGCTGACCGATGCAGAAATTACGTGTACGATGCTCCCACGAGTTTATCTCTGCTCCCGTTTCACACTGCAATATGACTTAATTCTGATTTTTATGGTTCTGAGTCACGTTCTATTTCAAACAATGCCTAGGAGAGACACTTCTCTTTTTTCGCAATTCCTACAGAAACGCGGAACGATATTGCTCTCTAAAATATCTCTCACATAATTGCTTGGTCCCTGGCCACATCCAGCCGACCAACGCTCTGCCCTCAAAGCTCGCTTCACCTTTCTGGATACTATAGGACTTCGATCCATATTGTGAAGGGGCTCATTATTTGATTCCCCGCATCATCATCATCAGCAATGGGGTAGAGTATCGCCCCTGGCGATGAAACTCCCCATTCATCATCTCGCAATAAAGTTGTTGTTGTTGTTGTTGTTGTTGGAAATTTAGTTTGCTAGTTTACTGTACTGAATTTTCCAGTTTCCTGCGTAGTTTAGTCCCTTACATTATTTGATCACGATGGCTAAAATGGATAAATAAGATATTGCGTTTTGAAATACCGCGCCAGTGTTCTTAGTTGTTTCTTTCGCCGAAAGGGCGCACGGCTGGCCAAGCTGCGTTCACCATGGGTTCTCTGAACTCTCGCTGTCTTATCACTCTCTCCTCAGAAACAAATGGTTGCATCCTGCAACGTTTTTTTAACGGAACGCATATGTTCGATATCCCTCGAGTATTCCGAATAGCTTGTCGGTCTCAATGAACGCCACTTCATGCCCACCACTCACAAGTTCTGCCTCATACGATAAGAAGCCCAATCTGTTCGGAAATCTTACCACTTGGCGAGGAAACTAAATATGCCTCGCACTTCTTATCTAAAGTTGTCTTCTTCAAGTGAGACACCAGTGCGGCTCCAAGAGCCCTGCACGGCGGAGGCTATGGAACTCATCAGCTTTGACCGTTTGTTCATGCGACGCTTTCGCCTCATTACACGTGTCGCTCTTCCCGACAACACAGTTCTACTTCTACTATTACTTTTCCTCTCAATTTTCTACCAGGTCATCGTCTACCAGGTCGGGCTCATGACCAGTAGATACTACGTTGTCCTCGGCAACCATGACTGGTACGGTTTCCTTTACCACACTGGACTCTGCAGCGTACTCATCCTTCTGATAGCGTCTGTGAAAAGCACGAAGAACTATGTTGCCAGCACGCTGACCATTCAGTGGCGGCAGTCGCTAACGCAGCGTCTTCAAGAACTGTACTTCACGAAGAAGGTTCACTACAAGATCAACGTTCTGGAAGGCACTGTTGACAATCCAGACCAGCGTATCGCTCAAGATGTCGACAGACTTTGCCAGAAGCTAACAGACATTATTCCAACGGTGATTGTGTCACCGTTTACGATTGCATACTATTCTTACCAGTCATTTCTGGTCACCGGACCCGCGGGACCCCTCTCTGTCGTCTGCTATTTCATCGTGAGCACGGTCATCAACAAGGTCCTCATCGCGCCAGTGGTCCCACGAGTTTATGAGCAAGAAAAGCAAGAAGGACGGTTTAGATACAAACACGCCCAGATTAGGTCAAACTCAGAGTCGATCGCGTTCTTGGACGGTGAAGACGCGGAACTTGAATGTACGACATCTCACCTGGGGCAGGTGATGAAAGCGCAACAGAATGTAATCAACAAGCAGTTTCCGCTCAACCTAGCGGTGTCTATGTCAGACTATATGGGCAGCGTGTTGAGTTTCCTGGTTTTGGCGGTGCCCGTGTTCAGTGGCAGATACGGTGGAGTATCATCTGCGGAGTTAAGCGGCATCATTAGCAAGAATACTTTCGTGTCCATGTACCTGATTAGCTGTTTCAGCAGCCTTCTCGACTTATCGAACGGGATTTCGGCTGTAGCAGGGAATACGCATAGGATATGTGTGTTAATGGAAAGGATGGAGGCGATTGTCGAAGAAGATGAGTGCTGTGACCGGGATTCGGAACGTGCTGGTCATGGTGAGTGAGATCTGTGGCATTGTTTTTTCTTTCTTTGTTTGTATGTATCTTAACTGATACATGCAAATAATAGGATAACCATATCAAATCATTATCATCATCATTATCACCGAAGACGATTACTCAGTGAAGAGCTAGACATGTTTCGAAGTGTCTTTATATCCGCAGGTGCTCGACCGATAAGCTCCTACAAATGCCTTAGTGTTCTACAATAATTGAAAGGGGGGGGGTCGTACTTTGGTTACAGCACGCATATTCTTGTTATGCTACCTTTACGTTCCCCTATTCCTGTGAAATTCTTTTCATAATCATCTATTCTACTTCTTCTTCATCATTCGTCAGTGACCGTCCTCCACCCATTCTCTTCTGGAGGGAGGACGAGGTACCCGGCAGTGACGTATGGGAAGTGGCTGAATAATACCGCTGTCACACGAACTAATTTAGTGTCAATTTCAACAAGTGACACTCGCACTTAGTAGGAAGGGAGTTGTCTCAGGACAGAAGCCGCCGATATTTCGAACAGAGACTGTTCTTCTTCTGGGCACCGTCCTCATCATTGGCATGGTATTTAAAGGGTTAGGTGTGACGTGTTTAAAGGTTCATGCGAAATGTGGGTCAACAGCCCGGAAGGAAGAAAGGTTCCGTAGGGGCTTCTACGGCCGGAGTGAATGGCTGCTTTGTTAGAGTGTGGAGGGGATTATGTGAACGTTGTGATCTAGGCTACAGACCGGTTACAGAAAAATGGAAGGTTCACGAACACGTGTTCGTGAACCTTCCATTTTTCTGTAACCGGTCTGTAGTCACAATTCGCATGAACCTTTAAACACGTCACACCTAACCCTTTAAATACCATGCCAATGATGAGGACGGTGCCCAGAAGAAGAACAGTCTCTGTTCGAAATATCGGCGGCTTCTGTCCTGAGGCAACTCCCTTCCTACATTCTACCGGTTCGCTGGATTTCTACCCATCTACACTCGCACTTAGTGTCATTCGTGTGCTGTACACACGGCATCTTTTTTTAGTGACACTCGACAGAAAGTTCGCTAACTATTTAGTGAGTTCCTCAAACTCACTTCACTTCTCTTCGGCGATCGAGTGTGTACCCTCGACGGCAGGCTTTGTGGTACGGGTAAAAATATTGAGAAAAAACGAGGGGCCCCGCCACCACAATATTTCTAAACAGGTATATTCAACAGCGTGTTTATTTGATTTTAGTACAGTGTGGCATTGTACCGAGAAAAAAAAACAAAAAAAAACATGTCCCTACTCTCGTCAACAGCCTGTGAAAACTTCGCGATCTCGGCGATCCGGCGGCGGCCATTTTTGTTGTGGCAACATGTTTGAGGCCAATTTGTTTTATGTTGGAAGAAGATTTGCGGGAAGTGTTTCTAAGAAAAACATTCTCAAGAAGGCGTTGCGGCGCAAACCTCAAAATTGTGCCGCTGTTTATCCTTATCTGTCGTAATTGCCACCATCGCACAGGTGACACTTATACTTAAGCCGCGTAGTAGCAAGCACGTAGTGAAATTCGCTTGGTCGGAGTGCACTTCACGAAAGTGACACTAAATTAGCCTGTGTGATTAGTCGACTGGCGAGGTTTACTTGGCGGCGTTGAGTGGACATTTGTCGTCTGAACTACCCAAGCCGAGCGACTTATCCTTGCTGTGTCGACTTCTCATGGACCGGTTTATACGCAGACGATAGATCGGCTTATTCAATGAAGTCGACTTGTGTCGCCTTCATATAAACGCAGCATATGCCGCCTGAGTCGACAGTCGCCTAAAACGTCGCCAGTCGACCTTTACGATCAGTCGATTTATCCGTCAATGTAAACGCAGCGAATGACAAACGGGTCCGGTTGGCCGAATATCAGTACCGAGAGGTGGTGGTTGTGCTTCTGAAAGATCTCGCCGTTGTCGACCTCACAGAGGTGGGCAACGTCACGACTAACGCCCTGGGGGGAATATGCGTCCTGGGCCGACTTCTAAGGGAACTGTGCCGACATATGTCTGAAAGTGTCTGACGAAAACCCAGGAAAACCCCAAACAGCACTGCCGGCACCGTGATTCGTACCCGGGTACTCTCCCAGTCTCGACGTGATATGGAGTGACAGCGCGCTAACCACTGAGCTACGGGAGCTGGTAACGAAAAATGGCAGCTAAACAAAAAAAAAACAAAAAAACAAAAAAAACTATCCCATTTAAACGTTATTTGTTGTTTGAGAAAATTTATTAGACGACTCATACTATAGAGCACACTACGAGTACTAATACTAATACACACTAATACACTAGTTGGAATTAGTTACAATGCACAAATAACAATGTATATATGGTTGCATGACTATGGGACTGTACATATATGACTACACAAATGTGACTATATACACATACATTTATGGAGGTGCACCAAGGATGCTAACATACGCATCCTGAATGACAACGCATTTGTTGCATGCCCAAAGTTACAGCTTTTTTTCCCTCCTTTTCGTTTTCTTCTTCTATCGTCTGTGCAGTCTAACCAAACGCTGCGGTTCCTTGTGCTTTATCAATTTCACCCAAATATTCATGCCAGCCGAATCACCGTGTAAGTTTAATTGAGCAGACGCGGTATCGCGGCGCTTCCCATTAGACATTTCATTAATAATGCTCCGCATTGTTACAGACGGACCATATTTCCAACTGGATGACGTTTCGTGTGGCACTCCGCGCGACAGCTGCGCCTTTGTGGAAGGTCTCACCCTGACACTGAAGCCCGGACGGAACGTTTTCATCACCGGTTCGAGCAATAGCGGGAAGACTTCACTGTTGAGAGTCCTCAAAGGATTGTGGCAGCCATCCTGCGGAAGAGTGACTCGTGTTCCCAAAGGATCATTGTTCCTTCCTCAGGTGCCCTGGTTCGGAAGCGGTTCCTTGCGATCGCAGCTGCTGTATCCGAATCATGCTGCAGATAAAGACGATCGCAGTGACGGAGACATAGAGCAGTAAGTATGTAAACGCACTCTGAGGAACAAAAAAGGACTACATTGAGGACTAATTACAGATTATAATCTCCTAGATGGCAATTACTCCCCATTTTAGTCCCCTGGCCCAAACATTTACTCCACAGCTCTTCAAGTACACCCTGAAAAGGAGTAAAATGGGGAGTAATTGCAGCTTCTAGTCCCCTAGTCTGCAATTACGTTTTTCCAAATTTTTCCATTCATGCACATGAACTGTGTACCCGGGACTCTTGGAACAGAGCGCGAAACGCAGTCCACACTCTGCCACATTCATTTAGTCCCGTGCATTTACTAACGGTCTCTAAACGGAGTCTCTAAATTTTTGTGGCAACTCCTTTTTTCTTAGAGTTTAAGGGAGTAGCTTCTAGTCCCCTAGATTGTAATTACTCCCCATTTTAGTCCCCTCGCCCTGAAATTTACTCCCCAGCACATCAAGTAGTTCCTAAACTTTCCACGAACTTCCGTGCATTTAGTCCCCAAAAGGGACGAAATCTGCTCAATGCTGGTGACTATCGTCACGGTAAACCCCGAGACAGGGTGCGACAAGGAACGGACACGCACACACAAAGTATCAAAAGTCTCACACTTTGTGTGTGCGTGTCAGTTCCTCGTCGTCCCCCTGTCTCGGGTTTTACTCTTTATTACTTTATAACTCTTTATAACTACTCCTTATAAGTGTGTACCTTTGTTGTTTGTTTTGTTACACTTTTTGGTCACTTCAGTGTTGTATTCAGTTGGAGTTGGAGTTAAGTTGGAGGAGTTCAGCTATTTGTGCAGTTTCAGCTCTTACCTTGAAAAGTGTTGAAGAAGAAGCACGCTTCTCACGATAGACGGTATTGCTCTGGAACGAACTATCGTAGTTTTTAAACCCAGATTCAATGTACCTATTACAACGCAAAAGAAAAGAAAAGAAAAGGGAATATCATAAGATGTTCGTGATAAGAGCACTAAAGACAGGAAAAAAAGACAAGGACCACGAAACAATATCACTCCACCGAGCGCTTACTTTCAAAAGCTTCTATTCACAAGAATATATGCTCTATTTAAGCGGATATAGCCTTTAGCGCTTTTGTTATGCCCAACAGGCCCAGAGGACAGTTTTAACTAATCATAAGATGTGACGACCCTCCTTGTAGATTTACAGTTCACCATACGTTCGACCCCCAAGCAGACGCACTTGTGTCGAAGACGTTCACGTTCAAACATCATAAGAGCATCGTTGCTTAAAGCGTTCAGTCCAGACCAAATATCAAAGCTCAAAATGGCTCTGTAACATGCTTTCTTGAGAAGCTCACACTCACCGTGCAAAATTCTGCGATTAGATTCGCAGGCAATTGTTTATAATCAAATTTCATAGCTTTGCTTGCCATGACGTCACTGGCAATAACCTACTGTCTGCCAAGCAAACAAGCCGCCGAGTCGAGTCGAGACTTGTTTATCACGTTTTACCATACCTCAAAATATAATCCCCAATTACATCTATCTCAGTCGCACACCCTTGCGATGTCCACCAAGATGAGGTACCTCATCTTGGTGGACATGGTGGACTTGGTGTGTCACGCTTACGTCACAAACCGGAACCAGAAATGGACATGCTGTTCGTTTTTCTTGTTTATCTAAAAACTATATAGTACGACGCCCTGCTGGACGACATTTTGCATTTGACATCTACACGTGACTTGTACTGTCGAGTACAGCTCTAATCTCGAAATTTATCTGCAGCTCAAGACTGACCATTTATACTCGTTCACTATTCGAGATACCTTTTTCACTCCGACGATTGATATCTATATCTGTGCTTAGCTCCGTGCTGGGGCGGCGACCGAAATCTATAAGCACTCTAGTGTGTGGACGCAGCGTACGGGAGTGCGATAACGCGCTTGTATGACTGTATCAGTATTTGTACAATGTGATAAGGGAGATGCCCATGGGCCAGATTAACCATCGGTGTTCGTCCAAGCGAAAGAGTAAATCCTAGCCTAAGCACCGACATCTAAGCCCGTGTGCATAAAGGTATTTGACATCGGTCTACACTCGAGTTCGACCTCAAGCTCGTGCTCATTGTCTGAGCCGGTTGCTGATAATGATGATGATGATAGTTCGTGGCTTTGCGTCGCGAGACAGCTGAGACCATGAGCACTGCCAGTGTTCGGTCTGTGAATTGATTGTGTCCACACCGTACTTAACGTACGGTCTTGTGAAAGTCGGCGTGTCTATAAGGAACTTGCTTTTTTTTATATATTCCGTGTTAGCACCGCGAAGCAACTGTGGCTATGAGCAGTGGACAGATGTGAGAGGGCAGCAGGAAGGAGTGGGGGAAAGTGGGTTAGTATGCGTCCTGGGCCGACTGCAGGGGGAACTGTGCCGATATTCGTCTGGAAAGTCTTCGGAAAACGCAGCGAAAACCTCAAACTGTCGGTGGTAGGATTCGAACCCACCACCTCCCAAGTCTTCAGTCGACCTTGGCTACCACCAACGAGCGCGACGGCTTAACCCGCTCAGCCATGCCACTGGTATATAAGCAGCTTGTACCCGGAGTCGATTGTATAGGGTAAACTTGAGATCGCGTCTGAGCACCCTCTCGTGTAGTGTTCTTAGATTTTGAGACAGACAACTCCCACACTCAACTGCGTTCTCAACTTGAGAATGACACGGCATGCTCTGCTTCGTTGATATACAGACGGTACCTTCTCGACCTGTCACTTGCAAGACAGCGAGCTTCTTTGTAATGAATTTTCTCTGTTACGTTTCGCTGCCTTTGTCGTTAAATTCGAATTTTTCAATCAAATGAAATTCATTCGTTTCTCAACTTCACGTGCCAGTTGTAACCCCTTCCTGCTGTCCAATTTTTGTTCCGTTCCATCGTCGTTCAACTGCTGAGAGACGCCGATGAGATACAGACGATTTGTAGTATCGCCTACATTAGAGCCACTAAATAAGTGACTCTAATTTAGTGACTCTAGCCTATATCATGCAACACAACAGCGCACACAAAGCTTCGTGTTCGTTTTATGAAACGGAATGACTTTACAATCTGGTGATGTTACTTCAATATCCGTTTGCAAGCCTTCAACGCTGTTGTAACAACTGGGGCTAGATTTTGAACTTTTCGCTATCCCGTAACGCTCGCTAAACGCTCGTGCTCCCCGGTTAACGGCCAATGCGCGTGACGGAATGAGCGCGCAAATTTTTAAAAATAGCTATAACGATCGCTATGTGCACATCAAGATTGAGCCCTTGGTGCGCTGAATAAGAAGCAGATAATGGAATCTATCCCCTTTTAGATAAGCAGAACTGTGCCTGCAGTAACGTGTCAACATGTCAGGGGTCATTGGATTCAATGCTGTTTGACAATGATTCGGGGCTTTACGGCGCGAGACAACTGTAATGCTGTTTGAGAAGTTGACATGTTAAGGTCAACCTGCATGGAGCGAATTCTTTGCAACGAAGTTCGCGCCGGCAGACTGCCACGCGCGTCCGCCGCCAGCTGTTCGCCGGCAACAGCTCCATGGGACGAAAAACTAGCGGACGGCGTTGGGTCTTGCTCTGATGTCACTGTTGCCAGAGTACAAGGTGAAATCTTAGTGAAATCAGTTGCTCGAAAAATGTACTCACTGTCACAAATTCTGCAAATAAATCCAACAACTGTCTAAAATAGTGTGCCCAGTAATGTACCGAAAGGCATATTCAATACTGCGAAAGGAAAACATGTTCCTTGGTAGAGAATGCCTGGCGTTCTAGCGGTGCAGTAGGCGAGACAGCGGGCAGACGACAGCACCACCTAGGAAGGAGAAGACGACGACGACCCACGAGAGCAGATGACCCCGTGCAGACGACAAGGCAGAGTAACTGGCGCAAATTCTCAGCGGAAGGGCGCTTTGATTGGCCGGGCTCGTGTTCATCCGCAGTTGCCGCTTCCGGAATCGCGGACGCTGGGCGAAAATATTTGCCATGGGCAGATCGCCGGCGGACGCTCACATCCTCTACGCCCCGCGCAGGGCGTCCGACGCTGAGCGAAGTTCGCAGCTTTTTCGCCGTACATTCGCTCCATGGAGGTTGGCCTTTACACGCTTGGTAGCGTCACGCGTATGTTCTATACAGAGTCGTCTCTATAGGGAGAGTTCGGCCCTTCTTTGATCTTTTGCTCCCCCCTCCCCCACACATGATAGGGGCTCGCCGTGACGTCAGACCACTCGTCGCTCCGCCCGCTTGACCGGAATGAAGGCGAGCCACCGCGGCACGTGGAGATTTCAAGGCGGTCGTTCCGCTCCAAAATGACGGCAGTAAATTGGTGCCGCCCATTGTGTGACGTCAGAAGGCGAGCTTTAAAACAGACTCCTCCCAATGGTCAAACTCTCCCAGTAAACGGCTCTGGTTCAGGGACCATTGGTTTCAATTGGCATTGAAGACTGTGTCATTGAAGTGATGATGTTATATATTTTACAACACTCTAAGAGGGGGAAAAGAAGTAAATTGGGAGCATTTGCAGCTTCTAGTTCCCTATAGGTGTCATTCACTCCCTATTTTAGTCTTCTACCACTTAAAAGAGTACAGAGGGCCATCCAAAATATTTTGAATTTAAGACATCTGATGAAAGTATATGCCTCAATTTGTTGAAAGCACAAACGGTTTTGATCTATGCGGGTTTTTTTTTTAGAAGAAAAAAACTTACACAAACACAGCCGCGCTCGTTCACTCTCGACTTGCCTCCCGGGGTGTAACAAGGAGGAGAGGGACGCCCTATGACGTCATAACGTCTGCGCGGTCAGTCGAGGTCACCGACTGTCTTTTTTTTTTTGTGCGTGAGGGCTTTCTTCTTTTGTAGTCTCTAAACCTGTTCCCTCGTGGCGGATTAGGAAGTGAAAGGGTGACCGTGGGCATGGAGGATTTCATTGTCCCGCAGGAGTTTCCCTGTGGGCAATGCTTCTTCAGAGCCCTGAACAGCTGACAAGCAGACGATACTCTGAACCAATCAGCGTCCACGGACTGTGTAGCGTCAGCGCCAGGTCAGAGGCTGGTACTGCTCTCCAACACCGTTGCACATGGTCGTATTTTGCGTCGTACTTTAAATTCAATTTCTGCGATAATTATGACTCTGCGGGGTGAATTACTTCTCCTGGTGCATCTTACTGGCATACTTCACAGATGGGTAGAAATCCAGCGAACCGGTAGAGATGTAGGAAGGGAGTTGCCTCAGGACAGAAGCCGCCGATATTTCGAACAGAGACTGTTCTTCTTCTGGGCACCGTCCTCATCATTGGCATGGTATTTAAAGGGTTAGGTGTGACGTGTTTAAAGGTTCATGCGAATTGTGGGTCAACAGCCCGGAGGGAAGAAAGGTCCGTACGGGTTTTTACGGCGGGAGTGAATAGCTGCTTTGTTAGAGTGTGGAGGGGATTATGTGAACGTAGTGATCTAGGCTACAGACCGGTTGCAGAAAAATGGAAGGTTCACGAACACGTGGACGAAACGGGGCAACAGGCAAGAATTCGCAAGCATAGCGAAAGATAAGGTGGTTAGTGGTTACGTGGGGAAAATTCCAGAACGAGCAATTTTTTTTTAAATATATTTGTAATACAAAGTTGTGGCATGCAATAAAGAGAGCAGAAAGCAGTGGCCATGCAGAACATAACAGATGATAATGGAGGTAGATGGGAAAAGCATATTTTATTTGTGAAGTGTTTCTAGGGTGCCTTGTGATTTGTTGATACCGGACGGGTGAAGAGCGTTGAACTTGTATATGAGATAAGACTCCCTATCACGTCTTTCACGTGTGGATCTAAACCCGGTTTCTAGAATATATAGTTTAATGTTGTCAAAATTGTGACCAGGAACGTTAAAGTGTTCGGCGACTGCTTTGGGGAGTTTGTTGGACGTGTCGGTTCTGTGTCCAGTAAGGCGGTTGTTCATTTGTTGGCCGGTTTCACCAATGTATTGCATAGAGCAGTCGCCGCATTCAATGCAGTATATAACATTGGAGCTTGTGCATGTGAATGCGTGGTTAACGGGGTGGGTGTAATTGCTCGCAGTGCTTTTGATGGAGTTAGCGTGTTGAACGTGCTTGCATGTTTTGCAGCGCATACTTCAGGCATGCATGGGGCAGGCGTACTTCACAGTTTTATAGAAATAAATGAGGGTGTTAAAAATGACTTCTGCGCTACTTTAAATTTACTCCGCACCTCTGCAGATAGTCCCTAAAATTCACGTAGACCTGGGTACATTTAGCTCCGAAAGGGACTAATAATTGTGGCAATGCATCTACTTCCCAGAAAGACTAAAATTACTCCTTTTTTTTTTTAAGGATTGCAGTATACGAATGTAGGCGGTATATTTCCGTTCCACATCCGGCCTCCCCAACATCGTTTGTGCTGATAGAAAAGGTCATGGTGGCCCCCAGCTGTACCCTTCACTATAATCTCCCCTGTGCCGGACAATAGACATCCGATCGATCCTACTGACTGTGACAGCGCAAACAGACATTACATAATACAACAGAGCCAAGAATCCGCACGAGAGAACAACCACTTTGTGTGGAGCACAATGGACCAAGGCTGACTTAATATAGCGCGCGCATGGTGCCTACTGAACAAACGTCAGAACAATGCTCGCATCGCGAACAGCGTTATGACCGCAACGTGAAAAACCCACGTAGAAAATGTCGGAATATAGCGGAATAGTATTCCGCTATGATAGCCATATTTCTCGTCCATCAGGATGGCTTCCGTATATGTGTCACGCGTTCAAAATCAGTCCGCAATGGCGAGCAGGCGCAGCTATCCGTTAAAGGGACCATGAAATGATTTTCGCGGATTCCGAGTACTCTGCCAGAAACAGTTCTCATGATGCCAGACTATCGTAAGCACATCGACTTTTGACCGTATTCAGTGCACTGGGGGCGCAGTTACCACGCCCAAATAGCCATGCGTCACCGCCGGATACATCCCTTCGAAGACAATTGGCTGAGAGGACTGGACGTTGATGACGTAAGTCCGCTTCGAAGGGCGACCACCCAGCTCATACCGAGACAACTCATACCAGCACAACTCATAACAGACAACTCATACCACACCCAACTCATACCGGGACAACTCATACCAAGACAACCCATACCAGGACAGCTCATACCAAGACAACTCATACCACACTCAACTTTTTCTCTCTTTTTTTGCGCGAAGAGCTGTCTTGGTATGGAGTTGTCCTGGTATGAGTTGTCTTGGTATGAGCTGTCCTGGTATGAGTTGAGTGTAGTGTGAGTTGTCTGGTATGAGTTGTCTTGGTATGAGCTGGGTGGTCGCCCTTCGAAGCGTGCTTAGTCATCAACGTCCAGTCCTCTCAGCCAATTGTGGGCGACCGGGAGCACACACCCCGCGGGACCACGTGGGTGCTTGGTTTCGGTTTGGAAAACAAACGACGCTTCCGTATATCTGCCGTCGAAATCAGTAAAAATATGGCGAAACGCGTCAGCGGTGGAGGAAGAGACTATGCGACGCACACGGCGTCTAAGAACCGTTCCGTACGCAGCAGCTCCCAAAAGGCCACCGACAGAGACATTTTCTGGCGAAAAAGAAGCTCAAAGAAGAAAACGTGCTCCGCTAACCACGTCGACAATCAACGGCTACATTACACTTCCGATAGGCTACTGTGTCAACGATTAGGTACGATCTTAGCTCCAGATCAAATTTCATGACGAAGTTTGCACAAAGTTTCCAATTTGCTCGCAAAATACCGTCCGCCAATCGGCAACAACCCCTTTGTTTGACGTCACGACCAGCTCGCCTCGCAGGCGGGTCGTAGCAGCCCCCGTTCACGGCCGTGGTTAATATCGAAGTTATTTGAACGATTTTCAACTTCATGTTTCACAGGGCGAATGCTTTAGTACAAAGGAAGAAATTGAAAATGGTCGTAGGCTTGTCAAATATCCTTTCGTGGTCCCTTTAAGCCTTCGTGCATGCAAAGCGTTGAAGAGAGAGCAAAAGCGGGGAGGTATGTTGATAAAATACGCAGGCTTTACATAACATAACAAAACAAAATGAAAGATTCGCTGTGCTATTGCATGCGACTTTGTAACACATACACCTGCCACATTGCTTACTGTATAATATTATAGAGTTTGTGTGTACAACACCAAAGAGAAAGCTGTAGTGAAAAACGCGGAAAGCAGTACGGCGTCTGTATTCTGTACATAGGAATGGCTCTTCCTGAATGAGAAAGGGGAGAGAGAGAGAAGAACTTGCATGATATTTTTACCACTAATAAAGTGCGGATTATACACCACAAAATGCGGTAAAACCATCAGTATATTATATTTAATTCAGTTGCTTAGTTCAGTTGCTCAGTTGTTGTCGCTGGCCTCACACTATAGACGAAGAAGCCGAAATCTCAATTTTCTTTTTTTCTTTCAAGTTTAATTCACCGTTCAATTCAGTTGTAACACTCAATCAACATATTAAACGTATGAGTATACCTAGACATTTATTGTAATAGAGCTCCCCGTGTTATGTAAACATTGAAGCGACTGAAGCGTCATAATGGTGGGTGCCGGCCACACTTGGAACTATTCCTATGTTCTGGGGTATATGACCACGTGTGTTTGTTTTGCCCACCACTGGGCAGATCACGTGACAATGACGTAGTCCTCGGGCAACTCTATTAGAACAAAAATTAACGTTAAAGTTTTACGTGCATTGTACATGTTTGTACAACAGACACGTGCATCAATAAAGCACTCCGCTGTTGCGCACTTTGACATTTCCTGCCTCTTTTCCCGACCCGGACGACAAAGGGAAAGAAATACCGAGCTCCCATACAAGCGTACCACAATAAGAAGCCCAACAAGCAATATTAAAATCCCGCATACGGCGCGACGAGAAAAAGAATCTCTCACCATGCAGAATTACGACAATGCCCCAGCCTAGCACGCCTAGCGACGCCTGTGTACATTGGCGAAAAGATGGAAGCCGAAAGGATTATATTTACATTTTCTGCTGAATTCTGCTTTTTCCTTTCTCTTTTTCACGAACCGCATTCATAAGCGCCGTTCTGTCGCTTTTCGCGTAACGGGGCGATATTATTCGTTAGAATGGCAGCGTTTAGTTTATCGACGCGGTTGACAGCGTCCATATTTCGTCGTTAGGAACAAAGCTTCGTGCGGTGTTCCTATTGTGCCACAGTGTCAACAGACATAATGGAGAGGAAGAATGGCTGGGTGATTCCATCTCAACTCAGGCTAGGCGGTCCGGACACCATGAGTGATTTTTATTGAAAAAATATATGTTGTAGCCTGATTCAGACTGAGAATGGGACAGCAAGTATTTTTTTCTCAAGTCTCCGTAGTTCCCGAGAAAAAAAAAATCTGGAAGAATATGGCAGGTCCGGCGCGCTTTCAGGCACAGCGATTTTGGCGTTCAATATCTGTCTCGAAAGTTTTCTGCGTCGAAGGTTTTTCCCGTGCACAATAAAAGTTTCAGTGTCGGACTGTGGTGCCTGTAATGACCATGGAAGCGCTGCGACAAGTTCACTGGTCGATATTCGAGTTTTTTTTTCTTTTTTTTTTTTTTTAGACAGCGGACCGTGGTACCTGTAGTCTACCCAAGGAGACGTCCTTCAGTTAGCATAGAAGCATATACAACGATTTCTGTGTCCGTCGGACACAGTGGAAAAACCAGTTGAAAAAAAATTCAAAGCCGTGGCAGCGTTCGTTGGACAGATATTGAACGCCAAAATCGCTATGCTTGAAAGTGCCCCGGACCTGCCATATACTTCCGGATTTTTTTTCTCAGGAACTACGGAAACTCGAAAAAAAAAACACTTGCTGTTCCCTTCTCAATCTGTGCCAGGCTACAACATATATTTTTTTAATAAAAATTACTGATGGTGCCCGGACCACCTTGCCTGAGTTGAGATGGAATCACCCGGCTGCGTCCAATGTAGTGCCCCGCTGACTGTGCTGACGTTGTAAGGTCTTCTAGAAGCAGGGTAATGTTGGCAGCGATCTTGCGACCCCTGAGGAGACGGACGATTTCCGCTGGCATTCCTTGGTGTTGGACCGTTGGTAGTATAGGTATATAGAACCGCAAGACGTTGCTTTTTGTGATTTAAGGCGCGTGGATATCTAAGAGAAAGCTACAAAGAACGAAGCACCACAAGAAAGTTTCATTAGTGACAAGCTTTAGTGCTGAGGTTCATCATGGCATCGAAACATTGCTACTTTATTCTTTGTATAGTCTCGTCTTTTTAATGCTTTCTGCAGCTGGACTCGGCGTCTCAGCCGATGGCCACTACAGTGGCTTCGTTATTCTATCGTTTCCGCACGCCTCAGGGGCATTCATACTTATCGTCATCATTAGAGAATCAATACATTAGACGCAATATTTTTGTGCGCCTTTCTGCGCGCCTGAACAAGTTTCAGTAGTTGACTAGCGCTTCTTCTAGTGCAGCCCCCGTTGAGAACAAGTGCAATAGAAAAATACCTCAAGTATCTGAAGTACTTTAGAGCAAGAGTACGATGCCATGCAGGCACCCTCCTATCTCCTATTCGTTCCCGTCACCCCCTTTGCCATCACTATCCCCGGCGCAATGTTGACCACCAAAATGTGGTCCTGCTAGAGAGAATGGCACCACCATCCAGCTGCGCTGATGCGGTAACACTTTCATATGCCATCGGTCCCTTTAAGGTTCCTTCTCAAGACGGCTGCTTTGTCCTATAGACAGAACACCCTGGAAACAGCGAGGTAGAAAACCCAGCGAACCGGTACAGAAATGTTGTCGGGAAAGCCATAGGCTGCTGTCGTCATGGGACTCTGCCTTTAGCATCGTGGGTGGTGTGTGTGGTGGTGGTGGGGGGGGGGGGGGTCGTAATATATTACGACGCAAGGAAATACCCACTTGTTGTAGCCGAACACATGACGCCTTGTGCCATACGTAGACTCGAGGTAAGGCATACCTTCTGGTCTCCTGGTTGCCGAAGGCGGGCCAATTGCACATGCAGTATAGGAGACAGGACTTATTTCTGGGTCTCTCGACTACGTGACAGTTTTCTGGTTGCCATCGTGAGTAGGTGTCTCGGTAGCGCTTCTCGTAGCGTGCCGCTGTTCTGCTGGAGGAACGAACTCCTTGTAGCATCCAGTGCCCTTTGAGAAATTGGTCACTCATTTTTTGCGACGGCACTGTGAAATCTTCCGTTGAACATTTTGACACTTCACGCGCACGGGACCTTTTCGAACAGATTAAATGCAAAATAATAGACTAGAAGACCCTATTCTTCAGTCCGAGCTTCTCAAGCCTCCCCTGCAGCACCATGCTTTCATTTTTCTTCGTTCATTCCTTCATTTCGCTTCACTTTTTAAACTAGTTTCGTCATACTTCCAGCTTCGCGTCTTAGTCCCCAAACAGCACAATGTACTGAAAATTCGAGCATATTTTCGAGCATTCGGGATTTGCTGGCAGGTGTCTTATTCGTGCGGTGTTTCATCTTGCGGATCTACCCACAGAAGAAACAACCGTGGTCTGCCCATCCATCACTATGCTCTCGCATTTTCAGTACATTGTGCTGCACGAGTAGCGCCCGCACCAAAAGTCCCGAAACGTCACCATGTGTGCCTTTAAAGTGCCACTCCGAAGTCGAAAAAAATGTTTATTTTATTTAGTGCATGAAAAGAACGTGCCTCAGGGATTCTATACGCGAAATTTC
The DNA here is from genome assembly GCF_037126465.1 of Ornithodoros turicata. Classification (NCBI taxonomy): domain Eukaryota; kingdom Metazoa; phylum Arthropoda; class Arachnida; order Ixodida; family Argasidae; genus Ornithodoros; species Ornithodoros turicata. The sequence goes on along the minus strand of NC_088206.1, from coordinate 9,323,050 downwards.
AATACTGTTTACGAACGCTGTGCATTTCTGTCAATTTTTGAAGATCTGCTGAGCCTCCACAAGTTCCGATGACGCGAGGAGCGGGTGACGTAATCATAAGCCCACAAATTGCGATGATGTCATGTTCTGGAGAGGGCACTCATCTCCTAGCAACGACGCCGGCGTTCGGGAAGGGTCACGTGGTGGAGAAGTCACGCGACACTGATCGAAAGAGTGGGAAATGGGAGATGTGTCTTTTCCTTCCCTCCTTGTGTTTTCTCGAAGGTCGGAGCGGTCGGAGGATATGTCACGTGATGCTCCGCTAGCGGAGTGCAAAAAGTGAGCTCCCCAGAAGACGCGAGGGGCAATAACGTTGCCAGATAAGAGCCGCGGGCGCTCCGTCGGTACCCTAACATGACGTCACAGCTCTCAAAAATAAAGATTAATTTTCTCTAGCTTTCTCGTCACGTAGAGCCAAAATATTTTGCAGGAATGTAAAGTGAGACAAGAAGATTTCAGTAACATAATTTTGGTAGGATTCTGAAGACACGAGATTTAGTCCGTAGTGACACTTTAAGATGATCACGCTTCTTTTCCTTGCAGCCTGTTCCGATTGGCAGAATTAGAACACCTAATCAAGCGGTCGGGCGGATTGCACACGGTCCTCCAACCGTCCTGGTACGAAAACCTGTCTCCGGGCGAAAAACAGCGTCTGTGTTTCCTCCGCTTGCTGCACCAGCGACCCCATTTAGCCTTTCTGGACGAAGCAACCAGCGCATTGGACGCCACCTTGCAGACCAAGCTTTACAACGAATGCAAACGAGTTGGCATAACGACGGTTACGATTGGTCACCATTCGTGCCTCAGGCCTCATCATGACGGTATCCTTGAGCTGCTCGGGGATGGAAGGTGGACGTACAGCGAAGAGACGTTGATAGGCCAGTGAGGACCGTAAAACAAAGAAGAAAGTGTCTTAAAATGAGAACTGTCGCAAGCGTCGTCGTTCATCGCTGTATTGTTGTTTGTTTTGCACACTTTTCAAGACTTAAAACTGGCTGACCCTTGTCACGACCCTGTGTCACTACACTCTTAAAAATGATGGTGGTGGTGGTGGTGGTGGTGATGGTGATAGGTCTCTTAAAAATGAACTTCACCACATAGCACGCTCCTAGCCAACCACCATCCCGAATGACAACGTTCTCGCCCCTGATTTGTTGAAAACGGGAGGAGCAGCCTATTTTGTGCCGTGCATAATGGGCACAAAATAGGCTCCTCCTCCCGTTGGGGTTTTTCCTGGGTTTTCCTCAGACGCTTTCAGACATATGTCGGCACAGTTCCCTTAGAAGTCGGCCCAGGACGCACATTCCCCCAGGGCGTGAATCGTGACGTTGCCCACATACGTGAGGCCGACAACGGCAAGCCCTATCACCACCACCACCACCACCATCATTTTTAAGAGTGTACCTATGGCGGGCTAGAAGGCCTTCTAGCCCGCCATAGTGTACCGCCAACCCCCGGTTACATCCTCATCGGCACCGTCATCGTCGGTCACGGGACAACGTTATCCGGCTCGTGCATAAAAGCCAAGAAAACTCAGGAGCACGAGAGCTTGTCCTCTTCTCTGTTTTGGGCCCTCTTTCTGTCTGCCGGCTTTTCATTATAATCCAGTTCTGGAGTCCACTGACTCGTCAATTTGGGGGGGGGGGGGGGGGGAATGCATCACCCTGTAGGAAATGACTCCACGAAACGCTATCGTACAATGACTGCAACTTTTCTGTTTCAGTCTTCCCTTGAGGCGACGAGAAGAAGCGATGCCTTCCTGCCATTATACAGACCGATAAACTAGGTTTGATAGCGGACAAGCTAGCTCCGATGGACTACTCCGAAAGGCTTTGCGGTCTGGAGATTAATTCACTGGCCTGCTACGTGGGCTACTTCTGGAATCGGGGGCAGATACGCCATTGCCGCGATCGGTCAAGGCAACCGTGGTCACTGGGAAGCTTCGTTGTGTGCATAATTGCCGTAACCTTTATGTTTCTCGATGTTCTGCTCTGAAGAATGGAAACTGAAATATCACTACGACAACTGTTGCCAGACACAGTTGTACACCTGTCTGTATGGAAATTCTACTCCAGTGTCCGTCCAACATGTACCCCTTTGACCCGCTGTTGAATAGCATGTCTTGAGTAACCTGGCTTCGGTAACATAACGACGCTTGCATACGCTGTAGACCACGACACGAGACAACCCCAACAGTCATTCACATTTGCACATTCTATTCGTTATATTGCACCCGTAGGCCCATGTCATCGACATCATCTATTTGCAGTTGGGGGTGTCCCGACCACCATAAACCTGTATCTCGGGTTCCCATAGCAACTGCGGGGGAGACTAATCCCGAAGCAACGAACCTCATTGTTGTTTGCTGCTTAGATGAGTGCAAGTCAGAATTCCTCCTGTGCACTGCGCAGCAGCCAATGCCGATTTCCTCCAGATGACTTATTGATCAGAGAATATTCCTCATTCATTTTGCGTGACCGTCTTCTGCACATCAGCCGCTATATTTAGCGGAGAGCAAGAGGCACGCCCAGCGGACCCGAAAACGGCTAATAAGACACGTGGACTTTTCCCGCAGACGACAGCGGAATTAGCTACGCTTCCAAAGAGCTCAGATTTCGAACACACGGCAGACGTTACGACATAAGCCCTCCTTCTGTAATGTGTATGGGAAATGCAACGTTTTTGTTTTTGGTTGGCTCAACAGTTGCAAGACCAAAAGACCTGTGGATAAAGCAAAGCAGACGACAGACGAACGCAGACGACAGATACTGTAAAGCAGTATAGAGCTGCAATCTCAGAAGTTTTTTTCTAGTTTTCTAGTTTTTAGCTCTCAGTACCCTCACGTCACAATTTTCGTCCAAACTGCAGTCATACTCTTTAAAAAAATACATTGAAAATTACGAACAACACTGTGTCGAAGTCGCCACCAACTGCGCATTGCTCGACAAGTACGGCGGCAAAACAACGTTGCATGCGCATAACACTGTGTCTAAACCAAAAAGAAGTCGGCTACGTAATTATCATGAGCAGCAAGCCAGTCGGGAACATAGATCACTGTTGCTTGACAAATTGGGGATTATTTCCCACCAGACATCGGCCCGAGCCGTTATACGGCAATTTTACTTGCAAATTAGAAATATATAGCGTTCCTTGTCACAGGTATAACTTATTGTGCTGCTGTCTGTCTGCCTGTCTGCTCGCTCAGCAATTTCTGGATTTCCGTGCTTCATTTCCATGGAGGAAGGAAAGAGAGGAGGAGCCCTGCCGCGCAGAGAAGTGAAGCCGAGATAGGGGGCCACTCCAGCGACATCACCGCTCACTTTCCGGTTTCGGTTACATGCACCTCCTATGGGAGCCCCCAACACATAGTTTCGGAATACTTCGAAAGGTGCCGTGGTAGCGCGCCAAAGTGACCCACAAAGTGGCGTGTGCAAACTGACCTCATTGGGCTATTCAGGTAACGTGACCCCCGTGTGCCTCCAAAGAAGCTATAGCTCATCTCCTATCCTCACGTCACTTCCCCCCACGCTTCTCTCTTCTGTTGAAGAGACGTTGGAACGCCTCCTTTTCTTCTTTCCTCATTGTTCATTTCCTTTTGTAAAGACGTTTCCATTTATTTTCGCGATATATGGTTGTTACTATGATGTAAGAAAAACCGAGAGGCACGGAAAAAAGGGGACAAGACACACAGATCCTCCAGACGATCTGTGTATCTCTTGTCCCTTTTTTTGTCCGTGCCTCTCGGTTGTCCTAGAGTCACTAAATAGGGGTACAGAGTATCGCATTCCTCTTCCGCGCCGTCCGCGCCGTCCGGTGCCTTCGATTGGTCCGAACGTGTCACGTGGTTTCTCCTTCCAAGGACGCGCCGTCCATGTTGAGTCCCCTCCATCCAAAACCGGTTTCTTCGGTTGCGAACGGGCTCGACTGCGCGCAGTTCTCCACTGGAGAAGGGGGAGATTTGGCGTCCCGTTGCTAGGCGACGCAGCCGCGCCGGACCCAAGATGGCTGTCTCGCTCGCCGGCGTGGCTCAGTGTTGCCACTCTGCTCCCTATTTAGTGACTCTAGGTTTTCCATCGTCATGATTAGAGAGAGGATCTTTGGGCACCAACAGGGGGAACGCATGACCACATAGCACGCACTATGCCAATCATCATCGCAGATATCATCTCTGTCTCCCGATAAGCTGTGAAAGGGACGGACACGTTTTGGTGTCCAGTCGGAAGATAAAACGATACGATTCTGAAGGTTGGTTGGCCTAGAACGATTTATGCGATGAAGAGCGCACATGTTAGTGTCTAAACATCCGCTCTCTTGTCATGATGAAATATACCAGCTTGCCCGCACCTCATCTCAGCTCTTTGTCGCTATTGGTCGTTACTGTATTTCTTTCTGCCGAAGTTTTCTAAACAGTAAAGTGACGGAAACGCCACCTGTAGGGTCTCCTTTGCAGTTAGATCTCGGTACGGTAAAATAATAACGGTAAAACGGTAATAATAATAATAATTGGGAGTAGAGTATAACGGTAAAACGGTAATAATAATAATAATTGGGAGTAGAGTATAACGACGAGTTATTTTAGGGGTGTAGCAACGCGTTCTTTTACGATGAGTTGCTCGGAATAAGATGACTGTGTATGAACACGTACAGCGTGCAGACACTATAGTATACTAACGTCGAAGAACAATCCAAAACACTGCCAACAGTAAATAAAGAACACAGCAAGCGTAAAAACGAGGAGGAAACTCTGCATAAGCGTGCTCTTTTTCTTTTCTCTTTTTCTCTCTCTCTTCTGTTAAACAATAGGGATCCTTCGTAAAAAGTTACAGTAGCGTTCCATAAGCACTTCTTTATTCGCTTTTTGTTCTGAGACACTGGGCACTGCATAATGGCATGTCCGTCTTAGCATGAAATCCCTCTTCTAGAACCTTGAGTACTGCAGTCTGGCCGAATACCGTGTTGAATGTATAATGGGTCAGTTCTACGTTCCCTCTCTCTTTACATTTGCATAAATTATGTCGGCCCAGCGACGCCGTTTCGATGAAGCTCCCACAACCGACGATGAATCTCGACGGTAATTAATTTGCATTCATTTAACGAGTTTTTTTGTTCTTTTTTTTTTCTCCAGCCCATTTACAAGGTGTTTTATACAGTGCATGATACAGTCCTAAAAGGCAAGTTAGCTGAAAACGCAAAGACTAAAAAAGGAAGAAAGAAAGCGGGAAAAGGGGGAAGGAGAAGGAGACTGCGAAAACTTCTCTCAGTAGAGAGGCGAACGCGGATAACTTTGCAGCATAACCGCATCCTCACGATATCCGCGCATCGGAGATCCGCGACCGCATCAGCAACCACGCGGTTATTGAGCATACCCGCACATCCGCGATCTTTGCATGCGCAAAAAAAAAATACACACGTGACGCAAATGTCACGTGACAAACGTGGCAATCTTAAAAAAAAATAAATTAAAAACATTCCTAGCCAATCATCATCCCGAATAGCATCGTTCTCTGCCCTGATTTCTTGAAAACGGGAGGTGTACGCCTCTTTGGGACACCTATTCAGTTATTTTAATTGTCGCAAAAGGGGCGTACGCTCCCGCGCGCTCCACAAAATCAGGAATGATAACGGTATCGTTCTGTACGATGGTTGGCCTTCAGCGTTTTGTGTGGTGAAGTTCTGGTTTAACCGTTTAAAGGTTTTCCCTGGGTTTTCCGAAGACTTTCCAGACGAATGTCGGCACTGTTCTCCCTGAAGTCGGCCCAGGACGCATACTAACCCCCCCCCCCGTCCCCACTCATTCCTGCTGTCCTCCCTCCATCTGTTCACATCTCTACGCCGCTCATAGCCAGAGTTGCTTCGCGACACTAACGCGGAATTTAAAGAAAAGTATGCACTCTCAACCGCGGCTCCACCTAGGGGATGTCGACAGATACAGTAATGCTAATTCGCGGTTAAAATGCGGACACCGTTAAACCCTTAAATTTCGCGACCCCAACTTTTCGCAGCACATATTCGCGGCCACTCAATTTCGCGAGATATAGATTCTGAAGTTCGCGGCTTGATTGCGTCACTTTATGATACGCCTTAGGTCGTGCCCTTGCTTATTTCATTAAAGCGGTATTGTAGGCGCTTGCGCTGTAAAGCATTTTAAAATGATTACTTACAACCAAGTGAGTATGCGATTCCATCATTCTGTTTTCGAAGTGCCAGTTTCTGTTCGAAATTTTCATGAGCCCTTAAAATGCGCGATATTGGCGAAAATTAGGAACGCGCGAACAGCTTCCGCGCGATCCGTTTGAAAACGCTCGATTTCTATCCACAAATCGGGACGTTGTTATAGGGTATCCGCGGATATACAGCCGCACCCGCGCACGCCCTGCACTATGCTGTTACTGTTTCCTTTCCATCTGTGGTTTTTCTCTTGCTCCTGTGAGAGCAGCCGCAAAAGCCCGTGGTTTCTCTTGACGCCCATATTGCTTGTCAAAAGTTGAGCTCCATTGAGACGCTTCCTTCGTTGGCGTCCAAGTTCCGTTCCTCTCAAACTGATTTACTACACTGCAGATCCGTCGTAGAGGGCGCCCTTTAGAGGTGTTGTGCCCCTTTTTGCTTTAACCTTTCCGGTGACATATAGCCTTTCCATTATTGATGAAGACTGAAGCAAAATTGCATTTCCGACTTCCACAAAGGGCTTCATCACGTCTTCTATGGTTTCGCTTCTATATTTGTGTTCGCCGGAGCATCGGATTGCGGGACAAACAAGCTAGAACGTATCTCTTGCGTCGCCTTCTTATCTCTCGCTGTATCACTATTTATTGCAACTTTGTATCGACTACGTCATTGTAAACAGCATCACGAGACAGCGGTCTTATTCGCTCTGAGATCGAACGGTGTCGGCGCGCTGCGGAGAGACGATGAACTACCCTAGTGTGGATAGCTTCCTCGCGTCGTCGGCTTTCACACGTTTATATTCCACGTTCAGTGCCGTAAGTGGAGCATTGGGGAACCGAACAGTATCGTACCATCACGGCACAAGTGATCTTCCGGTGAATATACACAAGAATTACGGAAAAGAACCATGAACTCCGAACATCGGCCAGCGTGTAATCCACACTAGAAAGGTGACGGTGTCGCCCCCTACGGGTCGATCTCGCAGCGAATACGCAGGGTTGACATAAAAGGTTCAGAGTTTGCAAGCGCCTTCAAGCGGCAGCTTGTGGAAAAACCACCATCCTGTCCTGACCCCTCGTAACAGGAAACATCACCTTGATGTCATGTGACCTTGTTCTTGTGTCATGTTCCATTATCGCGCTGAGTGACGTTTCCTCGTCAGCAAAAAAATCGTTAAATGAGAATGTTTTCCTGGTGGAAGATAGCGGTGCTTCTTACTCGACGTATATAGTAGCTTATTCCTGCGAATTATGTGTGCACTACATTGGCTGGATGAAACTTAGCACCAGCGTCGTTATCACATAGTTGGGAATGGCGAGCAGAATGAGGCCACATGCGCAGGATGGCCTATTTAGCTGGAAGAATATTGAACAAAACTTACTGGTATAGATAGAAAGACGAAACAAAACGACGCACAGTAACGGCTGGCGCGTTGTTTACAAACGATTCGGCCACCGATCATGGGTGCTGCCGTTTACATGGTCACGTGTATGATGACGTTGCAGTGACGTCAGGTCCGTCCAGAATGCATTGCGTTCCCCTGGCACGCTATCGCCCATGGAGCAGCATGTAGTAGGGCACGCCGTGGCCTTACCTGGGATGCCATAGGAGCACTTGGAACATTCTATTTATCTTTTTTTTTTTCTTTTTATCGCGTGATAGCAGCATACGACCTTCAAGAACCGCCACGCGAAATATTTCCTTTGGGCAGTGCGAATTTCCTGAGAAAAGTAGTTTACAAGAATGCACGCTGCGACTGCGATCTCGCCGATGCTGCTCCTGGCGTGTGGTGACGTCAAGTCAGTCGGCACTTTTTATTGGCTGACGAGAACCGTCTGCTGTGGTGAGAACGACCAGTCTAGACGTGGGAGGGGAGGAGCGAAATGCAACTGGACGAAGAAAGAAAGAGAAACGAAGGCTCGCGCCCTCCTATTGGTCGACTGACATGACGTTGCAGAACGTCCGCCGCGGGAAGAAGCTTTCCTAACCCGCGGGTTTTGAAGCTCTCTCGCGCTCTATGATTGCGCGCTGTCATCCTTTTTGTGCAAATATATATTCCAGGATATCTAATCATAATTTCTACTCTTCGGGACATATTTATTTTCCTGTCCTTCCCTGCTCCTATACGACGCGGGACTAACCTTAGCAGTCGGTACTGTGGTGAAGCTCCCCATGTAGTCATCATCGTCACATACTTGTTGGCGTTTTTCTTAGCAGTCAGGTGTAATACCGACAGCTCTTATTACCATGCGGAATTTTACGTCCTCTTACGAAGTCGGCCGAATTCCCTGCAGAACATATTCCCTGAAGCAGCTGGTGTTGCCAAAAATATTCGTGGGGTCTTTTCACGAACGTTACCCTTTTTCAAGCATTTCGCGAGATATGCATAATATTCCACACGTCAATGCATGGTAGTTGAGTCGGAATATTCCGATTGCTCGCAACGCCATATCGAGCGCCCCCTGGAGAAAATAGCGGGCGCCATTCTCGCGATGTCTCCACCAGCTTGGGAGAAGCGCGAGACGCTCATTCGTCTGCTTCTGGCTTCGTTAAAAAATCTGCAAAGTCATCGGCGCTATCACAAATAAGAAGCCCCTCTCCACTGCCACGCACGCTCCACCTTATCAGTGTGCAACATGCTTGCTTTGCTCCCAGTTTGTTTTCGCTCTTGTTCCTTTGCTTGAAATCACTGTTTTAATTTGCTCTAACATTGGGGGGGGGGGGGCGGAGACAGAGATGCGGAGAAGAGCTCATCGTGTTATCTTTGTAGCGCACTGTATTCCTGAAAACACAGACCTCTTGGCGTGAACAGATAAACGTGATACCACAAAAGTGCAGCGTACTACGGATGTGTTTCGGGTACTTCGGGTATTTCGCTCTGCAAGCGACGGTTCGTCGATTTTAGTTTCCAAGCGGCTAGTACGTTCCCTAATTTACGGAATCCCTGCTTTAGTTTTCGCCGATTTGAGCGGCGCAATTTATTATTGGCATTCTAAATCGTTGGAATCCACAAGAATTGAAATTCACGTGCAGAGAGGCGTATGCTGGGCGTCAGCGTGACGACATTGTGACGACACGAGGGCGTTCTCTTGGCTCCATCATCACGTGACCTCAGCTGTGTGAATGATTTGCTCAGGTGATACTGGCGAAACGTGACGCGTACTGGTGAGAAGATTTGGAGAGAGAGAGAGAGAGAGAGAGAGAGAGGAACTAACCACTCATTACGTATCATCTGGAAATATTCATCGATTTCGACGGAGGGGGCACGCAGGTGGGTTGTTTGGAGTCAGTCAGACGCTCCTGCTACACATATTATTTCAATTCAATTCGACTACGTTAGGGTGGCGACCTTTCCCTTTCGGACCTCCTCAAACCTACACTTGACCGGGGTAGACACAGAGAGTACCTTATGGCATCACCTTACTTATCCGGGTATGTGTTCCGCATTCCGACAAACTGTTCTCACAAAGAACAAACGGAACCCGAGAAAGGGACAGAGGATGGGACGACACGACACGTTCTTTCTCGGGTTCCGTTTGTTCACTATGTACCAGCTGGCCTGCACCCTTGCCCTTTTGCCATTACTGTTCCCGTATGCAGGTTTTTTTTTTTGTTTTTTTTTTACCGCGTTGTCCGACATTTCTGAGTCCTTTCTCGGGTTCCGTTTGTTCGCTATGTACCAGCTGGCCTGCACCCTTGCCCTTTTGGCATTACTGTTCTCATAAAATATCACGCTCGAAATTCTTTCGCTTGACATGCATCACAAATTTCTATATGGACAGAGTACAGATTTCTATGGACTCAGGATGAAGAGCAACGGAACGAAAAGAGCGGAAAGGAATTAGACTTTAAAAAAAGAGTCCTTCCCTGTGTGAATGAGTTCTACATACATGGTGTTTTTTTCTTGTTTTCCTTTTTTTTTTTTTTGCCTTTACAGAATATTTATAAAAAAAAGGCTATGAGAGCAGCATAGATGTCGTTTTTGCAGATGAGTTCTACGGCCAAGCGGACATCCCATCGAAGACAGTGTGCAACTACAAGACTAAGTACCTAAAATTCTTCAATTAACTTTTGAATTAGGGGATTTCGGGCAAAAGCGAGATAGCAGATTGAGAGACTATTCTAGTTGTAAGCCATTTCACGTTTAAGAAATCCTCAAACCCGCACTTGCGCTAAAATATCCCATCCCCAAATTTTAATATGCAAATAAGCCGAAACCGCGGCGACCGGGAACGCAGGGAGTACAGCGCTCATTTCACGTCAGAGGGTCACGTGATTTGGAGCGACACAGACGATTGGAGTAGGTGCCGTACAGCTGGCCAGATAAACCTCTTTCCGGCACAGATAAGCCTCCGTCGGCGAGGGTGGGGTGTACCTCGAAATACAGTGATCGAAATCCCCGTTGCAAAATAAACTACTGTAAATAAATGTTATCTGACTATGAAATGCACAGTCGTGCGCGTGAAACTGCCAGCAGCGAACTTAGACTAACCTGGACATCGAAATGCAAACACCGAACTTTGACTAACCTAATTATAAACTAACCAACGTGCTGTCCCGTCGTGTCCGCCCTGCTAAGCCTAACGGTCACTAAAATGTGGTTTTCGTTCGCTAAGACGACATGGACGGACATCGAAAACGAAAACCCGTGAATTTGAGTGGTTAGATAGTGATGTCTTGTTTTTAAACAAGGCATCATCACGATATCATTATGATATCATATTACGAAGCAGTCGAGCATTCTCCTTGATGCTCCTTGTTTCGAGAACATGAGTTTCGATATCGGGGATTTCGAGACCGGGGATTTCGCAACCGGGAATATCGGGTCCTCCCCGAGGGTGAAGCGCTCTTCAGGCGCGCTTTTTCGGTTGCAGCTCATTTGCATACCGAAATTCACTGATGGATATTTCACGGCACGCACCCTTTTCTTGATTTTTAAAAGATAGAATGGATTTCAACGAGTATTGTATCTCGTTCTGCTATATCGCTATTGCCCGAAATTCCCAAATTGCACTTTCTTCGAGAGGATATCCACCTGGCCGTAACCTCAACTGGAAAAACGATTGATTGATTGATTGATTGATTGATTGATTGATTGATTGATTGATTGATTGATTGATTGATTGATTGATTGATTGATTGATTGATTGATTGATTGATTGATTGATTGATTGATTGATTGATTGATTGATTGATTGATTGATTGATTGATTGATTGAGTGATTGATTGATTGATTGATCTGTGAAAGAAAAAAAAGACATCTATGCTGCTCTCATAGCTTTTTTGATAAAAATTCTGTAAAGTCTAAAAGACACCCTGTATGTCATTTTAATCTACTAAGAAGGATGTGACGACACGAGACTGCGTAATTAGAGCTCTTCTTGGGCACATAGAACAGAGACTTCTAACCTAACTAAAGGCACCGTTAATCTGATGCCACTCTTACTTCCATGCGAGAAAATGGATGTTGCGAAACGGTCCATTTTTCGAATACCTTTTCGTTTTTCGTTCTTCCGACGCAGTTCAAATTCCTGTAGGCACTTCGAAGACCTTTTGAGCCGAGGAAGCCATCGCTAAAGATATTATTACTGATGTAATTGGAGCTTTCACTTCTACATCCAGTCGTATATGTACATCCCCCTACTACGAAATTAACGATATGTACTTAATTCTCCATATTCGATGCCAATATAAATTGCGAACGTTAATTGAATTTGTCCTTTCATATCTGTGCTTTGTTAATCGCTAAGAAACTGAGCAAGTAGGGACGTTTCAAGTAAAAACATTTTCAGCACAGCATTTCCCTTCGTGTCGATCTCTACTTTCGTTTTTCATGCTATTGTGCATAATATATGTCTACTAGAAGAATGCATAGATGTCACTTTAAAATTAATATATGTAGTAAACTAAAATTGTTTCTTAAGCTGCTGTGAATGACGTCTTCCCTGCTACACGAACTGCTTTCGAACAGCGAGTCCAATGTGTGTGTTTGTTTTCTTTTCTTTTATTTATTTTTATTTTATTTATTTTTTATTTTTTCGTTTTACGCACGCGAGCGGAGAAATGCGTCTGCACATGCTGTCAAGGTAAAACCCTGGTGACCCCTAGGAATCCCTCGGAGCACACAAGCCCAGCGAATTTCTGTGCTCACTGAGTCACTTACGCGCGAGGAAAACTGGACACCCTATATTAAACCGCATTTCTTTCGTTGTTGTTTTATTTGTTTGTTTGTTTTTTGTTTTGTTTTGTTTGTTTGTTTCTTCGGACGACAGCGCAGGACGCCGCAGCGACTTCAGGGCTGCTGCCACCATGTTTGTTGACATGAAAATATCGTGGCTGCTTGTGCTTGTGTACGCTGTAAGCTGTGATGCGCCTTGCCGAAGCTTTTTCTCGCAATATAATGCTTGCGTCGTCGACTGCCGAAACATTCACGGCCTAAATGTCGATGTACAATTCTACCCTTTCCCACCGGCATCCCAAAGCATCACCGAAAGAATGGGGAGCTTTGGGTTCGCGGAGTTCGGCGCATGAAGAAAGATGGTTCCGTGTGTATGTCGACGAAGAACTCGCGTGAAAGAACGTCTTTCTCTTTGCCAGTGTTGGCGCACGCGTTTTGAAGCTGTCTGCGCGCCTTGTACTTGTTGTTGTTGTTGTAAGAGCGTCGACATGATCGTGAGTATGAAAACATGGCGTGTTATTAATATGCATTAACAAGATTGCGTGTGTTTTTTTTTTTTCGGATGCATCACGTGTTGTGTGCTTCAACCATAGCAGGCTATACCATTCTAAACAAATGTTATCCTGCTATAGCCCCCCAAAAAATGCCAGTCAAGTCCACGTGGTGTTACTTCGACATTTCTCAGCCAGGAGTGACGCGTACATGGAATGGTTCATTCTGAAATCGAGGCACGCGCGTAGGTGCGCTCTCGTCGTGTCACGTGGTGTGCTTTCTAATTTCGCGCGCGTTCCTTCTTACCAGGGAAAAAAAAAAGAAGAAACACGTGAGGCGTACGGTGGCAGGAAAGAACTGCGATGAGCGCGCTGTACATGCTGTACAACTTTGTAACTCACATCTCGACCCTAACACGAATGATTAAAAAGTAATTGCGCCTAATTAATTAATAGTCACCATAAAAAGACACAGGCGATTAGAAGACGCTACTCCTCGGAATATTCTTTAGTTTTCATTCGCTTATGACACCCCATGTTTTCTTTTTCCTTTTTTTTTGTTTTTTTACCTTGGACATCCTGTATAGACTACTCCGGACCTTCTTTTTTTTTTTTTTTTTCAGGTCTAGATGCTTGATGGCTTACACGTGCAACGTAAAGCTACTCTCCCACTACGCTCCCCAAACGCGTACGTAACGGCACAGAGGTCGTTTAGAATCCCCCACACCATCTCATCTCATCCTGGCTACAGTCGTGACACAGCCCACATACGTGAGGTCAACAACGGCAAGCCTGTTTTCGTCACGAAAAAAAACCGGCACCACCAGAATCCCCACTTTCCGGAGCCGTCCAAGGCGGCGGAGGTCCATTTCCACCTCGTTGTTTGTTTTCCGCTGCGCTATCCACGTGACTACTGCGAGACGGAGATCGCCCGCCTGGTACTGGGACCGTAGCTTAACCAACGAGGGACGGGGCACGTGACATATGACGTCTGTTTTCGAACTAGCGAAAGAGTACAAGCATGTTATACATCACGTGTCACGTACCCGCCGTAACGAGTGCCCCGTGCCTCGTTGGATCGCTAGACGTGCAACCAGATAAAGGAGTTGAGAAACTACAAGGATAGAACTTTGTCTCCGGCTGGGTCTGTACGCCTCACTCCACGCACTTCGTACGCAAAGTCTCACCTCACACATCCTGTTATGTTTTATGCTACCGAGTTTTAAAAATCTCTCATTTTCGGGGCCTCCGCCGACCGTGGCGCCAAGCGGTGCCGAGCAGCTACGTGAAGTAGGCGGGAAGTGACGCTTTGGCCGGTTGCTCTATGGCCCTACGTCATAGCGCTACCGCTCATTTCCGGTTCCGTTCCGAGCACTTCGCCGCGCCGCGTCCCAGCGTTCGCCGCGTCCCTGTTTGCAGGCGTCGTCATGAGAACGGGAACTACGCTCTTCCGTTGCGCGCTCTGTAATACGTCACCGAGATCGGGCGAGGAGAAGGCGAGCCAAGACGGCCAAGAGTGAATGGATCTCCTCATATTCAAAGTTCCATAACTTCGTGACGCGGGAGCGCAGCGTAAAGGGGTTTCGACGGAGTTGTTTGGCACCCATTAACCAACATTTCAACCATGATTTCATGTAATATTCGGGATTGGATTCGCGACCCCTTCAAGACCCCTGCATTTTGAGCTACGTGTATCGCTGTATTGGGAATGCCGATCGAAACATGCCGCTGTAGGCCTCATGAGTTTCCCTAAGATCCCGCTAGAGGCGCCGCTGAACTGTCATTGGTTTCGTCGTGATTCACCGATAGCGAGAAATCGGTTACACCTTCAGTGTCAAAGGAGTTGTGAGGCGATTCTCTAACTTTTGCAAGATGTCATGTTGATGATGCGGTGATTTGTCTCCTGAATATACCAAGCAGAGCTCTCGATTCCGAAACAAAAAAAAAAAAAAAGAAAGAGGAATAAATTAAGGAGTAATAACAGATTCTACTGCCCTTTATTGCAATTATTCTCAATTTTTGTCCCCTGACCTGAAATTAATTCCCCAGCACTGCAACTAGACCCTCGCAATCAATCCCCAAATTCCTAATAGTAAAAACGGATTGGGCTGTTTGGTGTGACATTAAAATTGATATTTAAAAACAACAGTGCAAGGCGCCACGTATTTTTATTTTATTTTTTGTATTCCATGTTAGCACATCGAAGCAACTGTGGCTATGAGCGGTGTACGGATGTGGACAGATGGAGAGAGGACAGAAGGAAGGAGCGGGGGAGGGGGAGCGCCACTTAAAAAACAACACAAAACACAGCGCTGATGCTGTCTTGGGTTGTCTCTGATCTGTGCTATATCTTGTGTTGTCTTTTAAGTGTCGCCCTGCACTGGTGTTTTTATCAATTCCTAGTAGCGTCATTCATTTAGTCCCCAAGAGTGGACTAATATTTTGGCAATGACTAAAGTAGACTATAAAATGGCTGCAATTACTTTTATTACTTCAAGAGCGGCTGCATCGGAACATATGTCGATGCCATCCTGCGTTCTATAGTTATTGCACGTACCTGACAATACGAGACGTACCTGTTACCATAGTAACTGTCCTCCTCAGGGAAATTCCCCTTTCGCGACGTCGCACTCTGTCCGTCAGCTTTGGAAAGCACATTCTTTCTAAATATTATTACAAGAGCAGCATGCTCTGGATATAAATATGGATTTGTGTATTGAATGCGCGGCGTGCAAATATTACAAACAAGCCATGCGACTAGAGGCATCCGTGTGATGTCATTCCCGGTGGCATTCAAACGGTATTGTCCATAGACAGTCATGTAGAGCTCCAACGTTTGGCTCGTCCCATATTACTTTCATGAAAGAGGCAGACCTCACCACATTTTGACCAGACAAACTCTCGAGAGGGCGCAATCACCACTGTAAGGTTTCCCCATTGATGCTCTCTCTACTTGCGGTACGTTTACGTGGCTTGCACACGAAGCAATACGTGACTGTATAGGGCTGCAAGGGTGCAATGTCACGCGCAGAAGCACAGAAGCAAATATAACTGTAAGAACGCTGGCAGCCCTTCTTCGAACTTGAAGGCTCGAAAAAAACGACTTCTCTTCTGCGCTTATAAATAGATTTGTGGGAAGGCCTCCGCCCGTCAACACAAAGAACACGGCTCGATGCTTATAGTGGGTCGTTCCTTCGCTCATGTGGCTTACTGTCGACTTCACTCGCACAGAAGATGCGCGCTTCAGATGTTGGAGAAGCTTTTCGGATTGCAAAACTGGGGTCCGCGGGAACTAGCCTGCCGTGCAGCTCCGTTCTTGGTTACTGCTGGCAGAGGGAAAAAATAGCGTGGAGAGAGAGAGAGAGAGATTGGTTTCTGCAGGAACAGTAGGGTTTTTCGAAAGACTTGCACCCCACACTTATCATCATCAAAATGAACCGTTGTTGTTGTCTCGCTATACTTATTCTTGAAAAGTGTAAAAATCATTGTGACGAAAGGCGGCAACTGGAGTTTGTGAGTTGGTGGAAATAAAAAATACATACATACATAGATACATACATATAATGTACAAGAGGTCCGGTACAGGAGCAGCGAAATCCGCCACCGTTTCCCTGCAGAACGTGCCCCAAAACTGTTCATTTCAACCTCCTCTTTTCCTTCCCCTGTTCCCTTCCTCTTCAACCTCTACAATACATACATGCATACATACAAGCATGCATACATTCATACATATATACATACGTACATGAATGCATACATACATTGCATACATACAGAATAGATACATACATACATTACATGCACACATACATACATACATATACATACATACATACATACATACATTCATTCATTCATACATACATACATACATTCATTCATTCATTCATACATACATACATACGTACATGAATGCATACATACATTACATACATACAGAATAGATACATACATACATTACATACAAACAGAATAGATACATACATACATTACATACATACAGAATAGATACATACATACATTACATGCACACATACATACATACATACATACATACATACATACATACATACATACATACATACATACATACATACATACATACATACATACATACATACATACATACATACATACATACATACATACATACATACATACATACATACATACATACATACATACATACATACATACATACATACATACATACATACATACATACATACATACATACATACATACATACATACATACATACATACATACATACATACATACATACAAGCTCACGTGGCACAGTGGTTATGATGACCGTTTTGACAATTGACGTGGGTTATAATCACCGCACCAACTGTGCTGTCTGGGGTTTTCCCTAGGTTTTCGGGCGGACTTTTCAGACGAATGTCGGCACAGCGCCCCTTGAAGCCGACCCAGGAAGTACGTACAATAACCCCCTGTACCCGACTACTTCCTGATGTCCTCTTTCCATCTGTCCCCATCTGTACGCCGCTCATAGCCACAATTGCTTGACGGAGCTAACAAATAAAAATTTAAGCAATGAAAATTACAAATTTAATCTAAGCTAAAAAATTAAAAACACCTACATGCATTTGGTGTCGCATGTCAGTGATTAGGAGTAGCCGGTTGCTCTTGTAGAGGAACCAATATACTATCCATATTACCTCATATCTCATATCCATAGCTCATGCTTTCCTTTTAAAGTCATCTTCTGTGATTCATCTCATCATTCTTTCACCGTTTCTTAGTCATCTTTTTTTTGTCATCTTTGTCTTTAATCTACCTCATCCTTCTTTCATCATTTGTTAGTTTTTCGTTATTTCCTAATTCTTTTTCTTTACTTCTTAATTTTCTTTATTTTATTTTTTATTCCTTCCTATTTCTTTCTTTCTTTAATTCTTATATTTTCTTTTTATTTATTTATTATTATTTCTTATTTCTGGAATAGTAAGCCGACGTCCTGTTTGGCTGACCTTTCCCCGTTTTTTTTTTTCCTTTTCGTCTAATAAATATATCCCCCCTCCCATATTTTTTCTACACCTAACCTAACCTTCCCTCCTAGATGCCCCACGCGAACGCGCACCCTTTTTTTCCACTCGACCCGGCGGCTGCTAACGAGTTCTTCTCTTCTCCCGTCGGGATCCCTTCATTGATCTATGTAGGGAGCGTAGGACGAGCAGCATGATCAAGGCGCTACGTTTTTTGTTTGTTTGTTTATTATATCGCAGAGGGCAGCCTCTTCCGTGTCAATACCAACTGTTGCGGCTGCTCTTGGTCTTCAGCCTCTTTGGCAAACTCCCTTCCGATCCAATTACCGGCAATGTCCCTTTTTGTCTGCTTCCGCTCAATTTATTGTGGCTTCTTCCTTCAACCTGACTTCCTTCACACACATGCGCTCGTTAACCGACCTTTAAAATTGTTCTCCTTACGGTCACCGCGTTTACATGTTCCCGCTGTTGCTGCTCGTGTTGGCTTCGGTGGATCAGTTTGTTACCTTTTTTTCGTAACGAAGTAACGGCTTAGTTACCTTGTAATCTTGTTACCTTGCTATGCGCGCGGTACGCCTCTCTCTATGCACGTTGTGCAAGTAGGGCAGCTGTCTGCGCAGCTCCCCGGTTTCCTCTCGCCCATATTGCTTGTGGAGTCACGTCGTGTTGGTATCTCTAACAAATAAGAGCGTAAGATTTCAACGTTGAGACGCACGTGGTTTCTTCCGTGGACACATGCCTGTCTACCAATACCCCGTTATATCGCTGCCCTGTGAGTGGACAGACACTTGGTCACGTGATTTCTCCACACTGTGCTCTCTCTCTCTCTCTTGCGCAGAGACAAACCGTTGATTCACAGCAGCGATATCACCACGGCATATTCTTCTGGAAGAAAAAGAAAAAAAGAAGAAAAAAAACGTTCACTGGCCTGAAGTTTCACCGCGTCTTATGTTGAGCATTAGCACTGCGAAAGAATATCGGGGTGCCGTATATCCTGCACACATAGCAGACGACACCATTGACCCTGTCGTCTGCTACGGAATATCTTGTGGTTGAGACGGTGGCCGTGTAAATGCTCAGCATAAGACGCGGTGAAATTTACGCCCGGTGAGCAGCTCACTTACTTTCTTTTTTTTTCTCTCTTTTTTTCATTCCCTTTAACTAGAATATTCCGCGGAGATGTCGCTCGTTTGAACACAGGCTAGAGGGGCTCGTTGTTTGGGATCCCAATCGTTTTCGCTATAGACTTGTAAACTTCATAGTACTGGGCTGTCCTATGAAGACAGAATGTTTTAGTCTCGTGTGTAACGTGTGCGTGCAATGCGTTGTCGAGTTCCTCGTTTTCGTTTCATATTTTACTGTCCTCATCGCGATTCGTTGCACTTGCAACAGAACGGGGGGTCATTTGCATAAGGGGCGAGGGCGCTATTAAAGTACCTTCGTAACGATTCTTATTGGGAAGTGAGAGGAGGGGTGTTCAATCTAGGAGTAAAGCTGAACGCTTCCAGTAACGCCCTCAATAATAGCTGCATTTTGTCTTTTCTCAAAATGTAAATTCAATTCGATCCTGAGGTTCGGCGTTCGATCCAGGCCGACGACGTCAGAGACTTGGTTACGTGGTACAAGTTGCTCAGGCATATCGCCCTCTACCACGAGCCATGGCGGAGTCGATAAAAGCACCCGCTCAAAAGGTCGTGTTGAAGTCGGCCCAGGACGCATACTAACCCCCCTGTCCCCCACTCCTTCCTTCTGCCCTCTCTCCATCTGTCCATATCTGTACGACGATCATAGCCACAGTTGCTTCGCGGCGTTAACACGGATTTAAAAATAAAAAAAAAACATAGTCCTATACGGGGGAAGTTAAGTGCGCGGGGCCGTGCGCGGGAGCTTCAGCGTACGTTAAAGGAACATTGGAAACCCCCTTGCATAAATTCGCTGCAGACAGGTTTAGAACAAGTAGCTTGCGTTCTTAGTGAAGTACAACAATCTCAGCTTACGAGTAGCACGCAAGAGAGGTCCTTGGTCGTTCCACAAAATTCTCACTCCTTCAGAGAGCTCGTAAGAGAGAGAGTGAGGTCGGCGTCACTTCGTGACGTAGTGGAGACGGCGAGATCTGAGGTCCTGCTGCGTCATGGCAGCACAGCGAAACGCCTTGGCCTTTGGAAGGCATGCCTTCCGAGCACAAGCCGTTTTTCGAGGCGTTCTTATAAACTGAATTGCTCAGTGATAAGACGCTCCTCAGCGAAAATATTTGGCATGCTCCCTCGAAATAGAGCGCTCCATCATTAGGTGGGCAAAATTGGCCCATTGTCGTGTCACTCATGATCGTAGATGTCTCTTGACGTAAAACGCGGAACTGTTCATTATTCGGTTCCTGTGCGCAGGTGAAGAACACTAAACCATAGCATTGACAATATATACATGACGACGATCCTGCACTCTAAGAAGAAAAAAAGAGTAAGTTTGGTCCTTTTTGTGACTAAATGCGCTGCCACAGAAATTAGTCCCGTTCGGGACCACGTGAATGTGACAGATAGTGGACTGCATTTCACGCTCTGTCCTCACGGTCTCAGATACATAATTAATCGATGTGCATGAATGAAATTGCTTTTCAATTAAACCGTGAACCGTGATATGTCGAGTGATAAAATCTGGCACAATTTGCAAAGAAAGAGCCCCTGTACTATTTCTTACTCTGTGGGCAGAAAATTGTTCAGTCATGTAGCCTTATTCCATCAAATTCACGAAGAGCACCTATTTCCGTAGGCCAGTGGTTCCCAAAGCGTGGGTCGCGACCCACAAGTTAAAAAAAAATGCCACGCCGTGCCCGTTACTCTGCGTAACCAGGAAACCCATGGCAGCAGACCCGGAGGTTTCTCAATAACGCGCTTGCATGCGGGGTAGCGACGCTTTCGATGCATCACACAGCCTCTCTTTCACGCCTGATTTCGCTTGTGCACGAGGGCCAAAATCTATGTCGTGAAAACAATGCTCACTTCCACTAATGACCACAGCGTCTGCGTCTGCCGCGGCATACACGAACGCCCTGCCTTCACGGCGCACCGTGCAGTCGTGGCGCGTGGCACAGAGTCTTGTGACACAGCTGAAGTCCTCATGGCCTTGCGTCCTCAGTCCTCATGACGTGCTTTCATGGCCGTGCGCTCCTGCCGTTGTGTAATACATTTTGGCCCAGAGAACTCGCTGTCAGGGCCATCAGACTAAGATGGGGAGTAATTGTAATCTAGAGGTCTTGACGCTGCAATTACTCCCCCAATTTACTCCTCCTTTTTTTTACAGTGTACAAGTAACCGGAAACCAGTAGCGTCTAGCGTGTAGTGAAGTGCCCGGAGTCCATGTAATAGGTTTTCATAACTATATATAGTAGCTGGATTAAGGAATGAGCAGGTGATGGAGAGGGTCTTGCAGTGAGGTTCGAACCACAAACCCTCCGATTTCGGGTCAGAGATGTTACCATTGCGCCGTGCTAGCCACCCTTACATCCACATACCCAGGTCACGCTCAGAAACACAAGGATCACGCCGCTCATCCATCATCATCATCTCTTACATTGTTGCCATCACACCCACATTCGCTCGCGGCGCGGGCGGCATCTTTTCTCATCCATTCTTTAACCGGAGCGTGCGAGCGACGTCGTGAGGATTAAGACGTTGTGTTCGTCCTTGTATGTTTCATTACCTCGGCTAATACTACTCCGTTAACAAGGAGCTCCAACTGGGCTACTCTCGAAATCAGCGCACTGCTAACTATTGATGAGTCACAAAGTTCCCTAACAACTACCGAAATAGAATGTTTATGTAAAGCTCAGTGGATGGGAAAATGATCCATCTGCACTCTTAAAGGGACGGTCTCGTACAGCCGGGGCGGTTCCGAAATTTAGCCAAAATTAGCTTCACGAGTACTGCACACATACAGCCATCAAAGTTTCATTCGGAATAACCAAGTCGTTTTCGAGGAATTTGTCGAAACGTGCCGTAATAGCAGACGACGAAATCTGCGCTTCCCTCATGCATACGTCACGTATGACGTCACGTATGACGTCGGCCTGCGGGTACGTCGTCGTTGTCATGGTAATTGTAACTTGCAGAAGCATCTTGGGTTGAGTCATCCCCTTTGCTCTCGAAATGGGGACACTTAGGCATATACCTCCGCGAGCGGAGAATGTAGTCGAAGCATGGACTGTGGGATCTCCGATAATGCGGCGCATAATCGGATACATGGAACTCCTTCTCCATGTACGTCGTCAGCGACACTTCATTTCGAAGCATGATCAGTGTGCAACGGGGAGTGTAATGGAAGCGCGCGTAATATATTTTGGTCAGAGCTCTAATGCGACCGCGCGCGCCGATGGCCAGCGACTTCAGATTTGTGATTGTGGGTGGGGTTGTCCGGCGACTTTTAACTTGTCTGTGAGGATTAACATAGTTGTTCTAAACCACCCTGCTTGCCACTTCTTAGAATGTGCGTTTTTCACCTCAGAACTGAAAGAAAATGTACGAGAGTTGCCGCGGTGCCCACTGCCCAGTAACTTCTGAAAGTTGTCTGCTCACGCCGATGCACTAGCGCGCACAAAATCAGACGATTTCTGTATTGTGGGGGACGTTATCGCCGGCACGTGGATGTGACACCCGCTGCGGGACTTACCCGCTGCGGATCTCGCTTATCTTGTTTACCTGTGGTGGCAAGGTGCGCCACCGGTTCAGGCTGAGAGGTTGGTCTGGCAGTCGGTAAGGTGTAATAAACCTTGCTGTCTTCTGGTAAGGTGGGCTTTGTTGAGTGTCTCCCTCGTACACTGGACAGAGGGACTACGACCCCGAGTGTGGGATGGCGGTGATCATTTATCCCACAGTATCCTATCCCGCAGGGCGACGTGGCCGTTCTTATTGTTGCCAACACAGATCGCGACATGCTCTACAATCTTTAACAATTTAATTCGATTATTTAATAACTGTGGCGTGTTTTGTCGGGTAAATTCGCAGTATTCTATTTTCAACAAAGGGCAATCGAATGGTACACTTTATGAGAGGGGCAGGGAGTAGGGAGACCGTCCTTTTAAAGAAATCGTGTGGTGTAACTCCTTTTTGGGGGAGTACATCCTTGCCACATATATCACTACCCCTGAGGTGTCTCCTCACTCCCTTCATAGCTATGAAGGGAGTCGGGAGACTCCTTAACGAGGGTAATGGAGAGTAATTGTACACTCCAAAGGGAGTGATATAAACTTTAAACTATTTCTCTCTTCGTTCTTATTTCTCTCAAACGTGTTACAGTGCATATTAATTTCTTCGTCGTACTCCTTAATACATGCTGGTGATGCTTTAGCTCCTCTTTCGAACGCTTCCTCAGGAAATTATGCTGAGTCCTCATCAGTAATTTGCTTGAGGAAACGCGTGAACTTTGTATATGCAGTCAGCAAAGAAAATAACATTGCCGGTTTCTTAAAATACTCTCCATTCCGAGCTGGTTTCGTTTCCTGCCTCGAACGACAGAAGAGGTCGATAATAAGACGTCGATATGAACGCTTAGGCGAAAGTGACTTGAAATTGCACGGTAGTGAACCCTCGAATGGCGTAGCCTCATTCACAGTCATTTTTGTCAAGAGGCGGGACGAAGAAACGGAAATAGAGCGATTTCGCAGACAGCGTGTTTACGTTGAATGTTTCTTTTGTCCTGTCCGCTGTGTATCACTAAAACGCCAAGGTAGATATTTTGAAAACAACAGGCACTCCTGCACTCACACGCGTGCGTGCGTGTGCGTGCGTGTGTGTTGCTTTCTCTTATTTTCAGAAGGGAATTCTATTCATCGAATATCAAATTTCATACACACGGGTGTTTGGGACACGCATATTAGATTTTCTTCTATTTTTCAAGGAATAGCAAGTCGGCCTACGCCTGACTAACCTTTCCTCTCTTTCTTTTTTCAATAAACATATCCCCTACCCCAACGCACACAAACACTAGTTAGAAGGCGAGATCTCTTATTTGGGGCTTGCAGTGTCGAGTGTGAACTAGAGTCACGTTGAACGTGAACTTGACATGTAGAGTCACATTGCACCCTTTCTGTATTTTATTTCATGTGCTCTTTTTGCTCCGTTTTTTTATGCGTCTACATTTTTTTTTTTTTTTGATCACGCGCTGCGAATAACAAAACTTCCTTCCACTTTTGTTCGCTGTTTTGCCGGCATCTTTGTTCGAAGAGGACGACGTCTTCGCTCATTGCTCGCCAGACCTACTCATTAAATCGGTGCAGCAGCTAAATGTGTCGCAATGTGTTATCCGAGATGATCCGCATACCCTCTACTCTTCAATCTACTTATTCTACTACGACTCTTCTTATTTTACTCTTCAATCAGAAGTACGGCCCCTTAGTCGTACCCGAAGCGAGATACTTTAGAAGCTTACTTTAGAGGCTTTTAGAAGCTTAGAAAGAGACATCTCCCAATGCGAGCGACATATGGGAACAGCGCCTATAAGAGTCCATTGTAATTAAGGCACATCGCGAAAAGCCAATATGTCGCGTCGCCGGAACCGAACCTGTCGGGCTACCTGTCTGGGGTTGCTAAGGACAGAGCCATATAATACCAGCTGGTGTTCGCGAAAAGGCCTTGCCATTGGGTGAAGCGCGATCGGCTGCATTCCAGATTGAAAGATTGAGTGGTCCGTGTTCGCTATCCTGGAACCGCCACACATTCGTCCATACTGAGCTGTTTCAAAGGAGCGGTAAAGGGCCTCTCCGTAAGTTCTCCTTTTCTGGCTGCGGCGTATTGTACAACAGATAATATGTGTGTTCTTCCGCAAGAACGGTGATCCCAGCTTACAATGGCCTATGCGCATACGTATGACCTTGAAGCGCCGGAGAGGGTTATCTTCGTCTTCACTAGATGGCGTACTGTGAGGACGACAGCAGTGGGGACCAGTGGGGAGACCTTAAGCAGCACAATTAATGTACTGTACTGTACCGTCTTCCACTGTCTATATGCAGTGCAGCGCCGATCGAACGAAGACAAGGTTGTACACCCACCCCCACCCCCCTTACATTCCGCCAGCACCCCTAAAAAAACAAAAATAAATGAAAGTCCTGGGAAAATATCTGCCTGCCTCGTTATAAGTGGACGCGTTAATACCACGTTAGTTGTGAACCTGCACCATGTTTATGAATCTTTCCTGCGCGAACTTCGCTGTTAATGACGTCATTGTGTGCCGACAGCCAATGCCCGCTCCTCCTCGAAATTTCCCGTTCGCAGCAGTTTCACTTAATATTCCCGCTCCTATAGAACGCACCTCACGAAGTACCTCATAGACGACTGGCTACCAATATCACTGAGAGAGAGAGAGAGAGAGAACAAGTAGCGAAAGGTGCCGTTATTAAATATTTATGCGAATACATGTACAGTGTCCGAAGCCGAACGAAACCAATCAGTCTCTCCCGCGGTTGGCACAAGACCCCGAAGACTCACGAGACGCCGATGGACCTGCTCTTCGTTTGCTTTGACACGCGGGTTCGACCCATAGAGGTGCCCCTGTCAGTGATGAGATGATTCAGGAAAGCTCACGTGCGTGTTTATTTCGTTTTGCCGTTTTTGTCTGGCATATTTAGAAGGAAGCCGTATGAAGGCTTCGCGCAAAGGCTCGGTATTATGCCGCGCCTATAGGCAAGGCCTAAGAACTTCCTTTATTGCTCAATCAAAGTCACAGTTCCTTTCACGGAAGGCGACGTTGTGATTGACGAGTGTCATTATGAACGCTTTCTGCAGGGCGACATGGGCACATCTCTTCGAGCAGCCCTCTCTTCGTCCCTGTCGAAATACGCTGCCAATACATTTTTTTATTTCGTGTTAGAGCCGCGAAATTTTTTTATTCCGTGTTATCGCCGCGAAGCAACTGTGGCTGTGAGTGCCGTACAGACGTGGACATCTGGAGAGAGGACAGCATATTAAAAAGGGGGGAAAGCGCTAAAAATGCGCAGGAAAAGAACACGAAGAACGGACACACAACAGGGCACACCAAGCGCGCCAAGCAAAGAGGAAGGAGCGGGGGGACAAGGAGGTTAGTATGCGTGCTGGGCCGACTTCAAGGGGAACTATGCCGACATTCGTCTGGAAAGTCTGACGGAAAACCCGGGGAAAACCTCAGACAGCACAGGACAGTGGTAGGATTCGAACCCACTACCTCCTAGTCTTTTAAGCATCTCTTCGCGCAGCCTATATGCTCTGCTTCTGTCGAAATAGCCGTCGCGTTACTCTTGGAACTTTTGTTACGTCATAATGCCATCCCTGTTTCCTTCCCTTTGTTGACAGGCAATTCACATTCAGTGAATTCGTATTAACGCGTCAAAAATACCACCAAAAAAAACACGTAAACATTCATATTTGGAGCATTATCTCCATAAAGCAAGTTTGCAAACATTGTCCGAGTTGTCAGCGCTGAGGCACATTGGCTTCATTCTGCCTGATGTGTTCAATATATCGGAGGTATGTAATGCATTCCAATAATGTCCCCCAAGAGGACGATAATCCATTCTATTACACGGAGATATGATCCTCCCTAACGCGCACACCCAGCGGGGGGGGGGGGGGAAAGTCAGCAATCGATTGCCGCTGTCACATCGCCTTATCTCCGAGCGGCTGCCTTCCCGCGATGTGACACGAGAAAGAAAAGACGGCTCGCCGGGAGGCAGGCCGTAGTAGTAAACGAGGGTCCTGTTCATTTTCACTTCCATGCATGGACCCGTTTATGGAGAAGGTATCGTGCGCCGGCCATAAAGTCTAACCGCTTTACCCTTGAGCCTCATAAAGTCTCGGAAATAAAACTTGATTTGACTTCACGCGTATAGGCTGAATTTGCTTTGCCTTTTACTGGCCGGAGTTTATTATGACTCCGCTAAAGCTCACGTCATTACACGAGCAAAAAAAAGGGTTGCGCTCAGTTCCAGTGATTGATCCGTTGCCGAAGGTCACGTGAGTTTCCCTCAACAATAGGCTTCTATGGCACTTTCAGGACACTGGCAAAAGTCTGGAGGTTGACTGACTCGAAGACGCTTCCTCTAGAACGCTGTGTCGGAATTTCTTGGTTCGAAACATCGTCACGATATGAAGGACGGCATTTGACGAAAAAACTTGGAGATGGTGGGTTCGAATCATACCACCGGCTGTGCTGTCTGAGGTTTTCCCTGGGTTTTCCGAAGCCTTTCCGGACGAATGTCGGCACAGTTCTCCCTGAAGCCGGCCCAGGACGCTTATTAACCCCCAGTGTGTCCTACTCCTTCCTGCTGCCGTCTCTCCATCTGTCCACGTCTGTACGCCGCTTATAGCCACAGTTGCTTCGCGGAGCTAACACAGAATAAAAAGAAAAGAAAGACGACGAAGGGTCAGCGAGTGTCGATGGCGGTGACGATGGCGGTAATGGAACACATAGCTCCCAGATTGCCGATCAGGCGTGGTACCATTACACTACGCCGACATTGCTTGGTCGTTGCTGAGGCTTCGTTGTTCACTCAACCTCTGCGTTACGCCATCATGATAGGGCTGAAACCGCCTACTGATCCCAAGGAGGCCGGTTCGAACACGGCCGAGAATGCCATCGGCTTGGTCGCAGGATACCTATTGCTTTGACACGCCGTCATCCGCGAGGGTGTGAATGTGAAGAAGGTGGAAGCATTGGTTATCTCGAATAGCCCGACTCAATGCATGGAGTGCGAGTTCCGCGCCTGAGAAAAGTAATAGACCTCTACACGAGAAACGTCATCATGACGTTGGTAGACAGACTGAAACCGAAACAAATCGGAAGTGGGGGAGGGCTGGGTTCCACGAATGGGCACTTGTTCGCTGCCTCCTATTGAAAGAAAAGCAGGACCGAAGGTGGCGTCCCTCTCAGGGACTATCGTAATCCCCTCAAGACTGTGCCTTTCGAGCGCTACCTTGTTCGCCCCTAGCTTCGAGCGTAGTTCAAGTCTACCAAACTGGTGGCGCTGTCAAACACTATGACGTCATTTGTTTACAAACAGGGACAGGTCTGTTGCGACGAAACTGCTCGGAACACACGATGTGTGTGTTAACGTTCAAAACACACGTTACAAATATAACATTCAAAACATACACAACAAGGGCTACCGGTTCAAAAGCTACTATAGTCGTGTTCAACGTAAGAAGGGAAAGAAATCTAGTCCGTCAACTACTTACGCCATTGGAGATAAGGAGACGCAATAGCGCACCACGAGAAATACTGCAGCGCCATCAGTAGGGGAGCGCACTTTTTGCCGCAGCGTAGTGTCATACGGCTATAGTCTTAACCGCCAATAGAAAGCACAGTGCGTATGATGGACTATATTATCTGGCGCAGAACGGAGCGTGACCGCTCTGTGTCCAGCCATCCTATCTTCGGCGCAGTAATATTTTGAGAGCCTGACGGACTAGCTTTATTTTCGGTCTTACGTTGAACACGACTACAGACCCACTACCGTCGTAGCGAGTTTCCTCCAGCTCGAACAATCCAAACATACTTCTCAAGAGATTCGGTGGCAGACGACGGAATTCGCCGTCTACTCTGGTTTTTTCGTCTGCAGCAAATCCTCCCTTTCCGAGGAGCGCAAACAGCTGCGGAGTTCTCTACGTAGACGCCGTGACGCTGACAACGTATCAATTATTAATTCCTTCCAGGTTCCGTCTTCAATATTCACCAATGGCTTTGCCGAGAACTCTACCACAACTACACAATGATGACAATTGTGTTCGAAAACCCAGAGACAAGAATCCTTTATTTACAATCTCAAGCAGGCTGTTGGTCCATCTTTGGTTCTTATATACGATCCTGTGCTGATGCTATCCGAAGGGCGAGAGAAATGGACAGACGTTTGAGAGCAAACTTCCTGCAGCTGCTCCTGGCTTTCCTCTGCTTATTATATATATATATATACGCTGCAAAATGGAGGTTCGAACGACCAGGATGTTGTATATAGATAGGGGAAAAAAGGGTGGGGGAAAGTTATTTATTAAGCTGGCATTTAAACTAAGGGTCTGGGGAAGTCTACGTTTCGGCGGAAGCTCCGCCTTCTTCGGGACTAAGAGGAAAATCTATGTCATAGATTCATATTCATATTCATCTCATAGATTTTCGTCTTAGTCCCGAAGAAGGCGGAGCTTCCGCCGAAACGTAGAGTTCCCCAGACCCTTAGTTTAAATGCCAGCTTAATAAATAACATTCCCCCACTCCCTACTTCAGTCTCTGGTGTCTTTTTTCCCCTATATATATATATATATATATATATATATATATGTGTGTGTGTGTGTGTGTGTGTAAAAGTGAAATAATAAGACGTGGACTACAGATTACAGGAACGTTAACAAAAACGAATTAATTTAATGGGTAATTTAACACATAGATTAAAAAAAGAGTGGTCGACCTTTCGACAGTGGTACTCTCTTCGTCAGGGCAGTTTGTCCTGACGAAGACAGTACCACTGTCGAAACGTCGGCCATGAGCATCTCAGAAACGCCGCATGTTAAATGCGAGATGGAGTTGCTGTAGTCGTGTCTAACCTAAGATCATCTAAACTCCGCCCTTCTCCTGTGCCCATAGGCTGCAATACCTCATTACTCCACGTCGCGACAAGTATAATTTCTTCTGCCTAATAATTATGTTAAGGTTGACGGACTACATTTCGCACCGTTCTTAAGTTGAACACAGGTACAGTGAGCCACAAGATGTACCAGTACGATTGCGTCGAAAGTATAATTTAAAAACAAATCATGGTCGATCCACTGGTGTATCCGACGGAAATGCGTTAGCATTAAAACATGAAAACCCTTGGGAACCCCTCTTCACGATGCTACACAACCCTTGTACGACCCTATACAACACTAACGCAAGACAGCATCCGCAGCCAAACGAGCCTTTCGGGCTTCCTCCGATTCAGCTTGGCGGCGCCGACTCGCAGCGTCAGCCTTGTTTCGCCGCCGCTCCTCCGCACAGCTTTCATAACCAATGGCGCGGCCACGTAGGTACGTCCGAACCAGTCGACCGCCACAGCTGCACTGCCCGCACGTCGCGTCGCGCTCTCCACGCGCGCTCTTCTTTCCTCGCCACTCACCGCACACGCGCGCTCCAGTTGCGTGGCTACAGACAGGCCATGCCGTGATTGTGTCGTAGCGATTACTCTAATGCTAACGCATTAAAAACACCGCCAATTTCACTCAACAAATTTTTAGTTTTTCATACACGAACTTTGTCAAGAATTTATTCAAGCTTCTTGTAGTTCTCCATTCTTTTTTTTTGTAGTACCCGGGAGCGTTTACCGGATTTACCCCATTCGTACCGTTACTCGGCTGTACCGTGCTATAGTGTAAGGCTAATACATGAGATAAGCGCATGAAAACAACACACACAAAAAAGTCGCTAAGGAAAGCGTAATTACTCGGTACTCGGTCCGTGCTTAAATCACAGCCAGATTAGTTCAAGGAGGCAGTGCTTTGAGGAGCTCCCGTTTTCCTCGTCCGCTTCCGTCCCATTGCTGCTACAGATAACGGCGGGGCTGTATTAGCGCTGCCTAAGTAATTTGCCGGAAAACTAGACGCGACCGAGTAACTGTCGACCGAACGACAACTGTCGCATGCCTTTTTTTTTATTTCGTGTTAGCGCCGCGAAGCAACTGTGGCTAGGAGCGGCGTATAGACGTAGACAGATGGAGAGAAGACAGCAGGAAGGAGTGGGGGACAGTTTTTTTTTCTTCTCTTTCTTCTTCTTCTTGAACAATTACTCTTGCCTATAGGAAACGTACTTTTGCGCTGAAACGTCGTAAATGTGCCTCGTGAAAAGCGATGTTGCCGTTTACATCGCATGTTACAAAGATAAATTCGAAATATGAAATTGAAATTACTGCAAATGAAATTGTACGGAACTACACTCTAAAGCGGACTACTATAGTTGCTTTTGTGACTAAGTACACCAATGTGTATGTGAAGCTTATGAACTATTTCCTGCTGTACTGGGGAGTATATCAAAGTAAAAACCGGGCATGTTGATGTTGATCTTGCATGATGAAGTAGCACTGGGAACGTGACAGAGAGAAGAGACGACAGGACTGGGGAGTATAGTTTGTCGCAGCTCAGATTACGCACGTCCGGTGAAGCCTCGATTGGTTCGGCAACGCCTTCTATGCAGACTTAAGAGTCCAGCTACTCGATGCCTTCTCTTCGTCTGTCGCTGCGTAGACGAAGTGGACCGGCCCGTTTGCATAAGAGTTGAGTTCGGGTCTCAGACTCATTCTCTATCGAATTCAATCCCTCCCTATTATTATTATTTTTTTCGTCAACATCAGCATCATTCTCAATAGCTTTGGCAGCGCTTCCCGCACGAGAAGTGAGCGCGTGCTCTATGCACTGCAGAGGCTGTTGAGATTGAGTCTGAGCCTGGTACTCAACTTTTATGCAAACCGGCGCTCGTAAAGCGTTACAAGCCTGGGACTACTGGCGCTGTTTTACGGAGTGGTGGAGGCTTCTGACTGCTGCAAGCATAAGTGTGATTGTCTCTTTAGGGTGTGTCTTCTGTTACCACTACACGTTTAGGCTAGTGCTTTGCCAGTGGTCGTGAAATTCGATCGCCTTGTGTGCTGTGTATACAGGGTGTCTCACGTACATTCTTAAACATGAACTTCACCGCATAGCACGCTCCCAGCCAACCATCATCTCGAATGATATAGTTATCTGCCCTGATTTGTTGAAAACGGATGGTGTACGCCTTTTTTGTGACACTTATAGCATAAGTGTCACAAAAAAAAGGCATCAGAGTAAGCTCTCTATTTCTCACAGTTGCATTTTGCTTGGAATGCGTACAGTCATTCCCACCAATTTCGCAAATGCATTTTGGACGTATTTCATGAGGGACACCCATGACAAACGAAAATGAAGATGCTTGCCAAATCTTTCGTTTGGTGGCCCTGGATAGATAAGGACATAGAAGATACAGTCAAAACTTGTGAGTCCCGCGCTTCCATCGGAGACGATCCCAAGCCTGTACCTTTGCATCGCTGGGAACGTCCGGAACACTCATGGAGTAGACTCCACGCAGACTTTGCAGAGTACGAAAAGGACAACTACTTGATTGTCATAGATGCGTACAGTAAGTGGCCGGAAATAATCAAAATACGTCAAGTAACCGCGAATGACACGATTAAGGCTTTTCGCGAAATATTCCTACGTCAGGGCCTTCCTGAGCAGTTGGTCACTGACAGCGGGCCACAGTTTACCAGTTTGGAGTTCAAGTCATTCCTGGGGACTTATGGGGACCGCCACGTCTGAACACCGCCCTACCACCCGAAATCTAACGGACACAGAAACAGAAACAAGATGGCGCATGCTCGCTCTTGGAACTCGGTGTCGATACTCTGAAGCGTAGCTTATTTAGTGTCTCTAGTGGAACCCAGCCTTCCCTTTCCGGTTTGTTTCGGTTTCAGTCTATCTACAACGTCATGAGGATGTTTCTCGGGTAGAGGTCTATTGCGCGCCTCGGAACCACGGTTTTCGCGTGTTTTTTTTTTTTTTTTTCTTTTCTCGCTATTACCATTGCAGTGAGTGAATGTATTTTGCAATACACTGGGGTAAATCCAGCATGAGCTTCCTGTTTTCGTCAAAAACACGTGAGATTGACTTGGCAAATTCCAGAGTTGAATTGGGAAAATTAAATTTGATAACACTACTAGGAAGTCCTGGCAAAATCTCCCCTGAGATTAATAGCGTTGACCCCATAATGTCCAGACAAGTAGTCCTTAATATAGCTTTTTTTTTTTTTTTTTCACGTTAGGTGAAACAAGCTGCAGCCTATATGGTCCTTGTCACATTAAACTCATGGTAGTGGCTAGTCTGCAGTTTCGTGTCTCGATTACAGTCATTAGTCCGCATGTCCGCGTTTATGTGCTGCAGTTTATTTCCGTATATCCCGTCGACACAGCTTCGTCGAGTGGTTTCATGACTTCCGGTCTTGCCTACGTCACCACGAAGACTGAATAGCGGCCTCTGCAAAAGAACATGACGTGTACAAACGCGAAATAACGAGACTTATATTTTAGAGAAGCGTGAAGCGACCTCGTTTTGAAGAAGAGCTCATTTCATTCTGCTTGGTTCCGGGACTTCACCTGCGAAGTTTCCTGGGAGACCCTAAAACGTTAAAATCTATTGCGAGAGCCTGCGGGTCCGCAGTGCGGGATCATGGGAAATTCGTTCGCATGTCATGTTCGGAGCAGTGCCATAACGTCTGCGGCTTACTATTTCGTGTAATTGCGTTTCTATTACACGTGATTTGGTATAGTAACTTAAATACATTTTTTTTAGTATCTTGTACAAGCCTGTGTTACTCCCAGAATGCACCGCGCGGTTTCGCGCTCCCTCCTGAGAATTATGCGAGTCGTCTATATGTGGGCAGGGATATCGAAGCAGAAGAGCGAAAACCATACGTGCGGAAGAAAGAAGGTGAAATAGACGGCTTTAAAAAGATGCGCGCGCCACCAAGCTCGCGGCGCAAAGGAGCATGGGAACTTTGAGGGACACTGCTCTGTCGTCTGCTTCGGTTATGGCTTGACGATGCTGCTGCGCACACCGGGAATGTGGTTTTTCCTCCTCTACCTCCGCCTCTGGCCTTCCCATAATGCTGGAAAGCGCTCGATGTTCCCATGAGCCCCTGCGTGCTACACAGGTGGCGCTTGCTTTTCTAAAAAGGTCTATTGCGATATGTTGCCGAAGCATGACTGTGACGTGAAGTAGTCCTTCTCGCCTCCTTTTTTCCTTCCCACTTTTGTCCCTTTTGTGACACCTGCACCTCTCACACGCTTCCTTAGATACCCCTCGCCACCTTTATACTCCCAAATCACGCGTGTGTGATGCTTATGCCGATGAATTTTCGCAGGCATATGAAAAACGTCTCCTCCCGCGAGTGAAACATTGCTTCGAATCTAGAAAGATAAAAAAAAAGAAGAAAAGAGCAACTTCGAGACGAATGAGAATTTCATCCCTTCTTGAAGTTTCGTATTGATTTTCCAACGCTAGGTTTTGTATGCGCACGTGAAGATGACGAAATAGAAAAGCGTCGATATGTTATACGGCGGATGCCTCAAGAATCACAATGCTACTCACGTTGTTTCGTTCAAGCATGTTTGCGTTCTCAACAAGGCCCAGCTGCTGCCACATGCGAGAATACACAAACTCATTGGGTTGTCATGGCACTGTCGATAGAATGGGTTTCGCGCGCGCGAGTGTTGCTGTTTTGGTTGTTTGTTTCGGCCCTTACCTTCCGTGTGCGGACACCATGTTGCGCATTTTAAGGCGTGCACGTATCCGAGACCTGATGGCCATTGTCAATACGTCCATCAGGCATACTTGAGATGAATGGCAGAGAGGAGTATTAAAAAAAATATGGTTCAAGTCCAACCGGACACAGTTAGAGAACCGTCTTTTTTGAGCGGCTGCTGGTACGCCCACTGAACAGAAGGTATGCAAGTGAAGTGAAACCTTAACAAGGAAAGCAGACATCTTAGATAAGTTGCTGGTTTTTTATGTGTGCTATATGGTCTGTGTCCAGTCTATTTTCTTGGAATAAAGACATTTAGCGGTGTGTTCAGTTTAACTTAATTTAATGTGCGCAGAATTCATAAGAAAGGAAAGAAAGAATGAAAAAAATTATGTGTTATCACGTCACGTGTCCCAAGGTAGTCTGCTTTATTAATCGCAATGCAACTAATAACAGCTTACTAAATCAGTCCAGTCAATCCCACCAATCAATTCGACTCACCTCCCCATTTTTTCTTCTGCTCGTCACCATCATCATCATCCAACTAATTTCACGGGAAAAAATAACAGCAAAAGTATTGAGTACATTTGTGGAAGTATCTGTAACTGTATCAGCTTATTTTCTCCCACGGGGTACATGTATAGCTGTAACTCAGATACTTTTTAAAAGTAACTTTAACAACCCTGGTTGCTCGTGCCATGACTATATGAAGCTGGAAGGCTGGCTCTGACCGGCGGAACACGTCAGTCTGAGCGTTTTGATTAGCGAGCAGGCCTTGTTTAATCTAGATGGCGCTGAGATAGACCTAATCTCACCCTTCAATTTATGCTGCACGCGACGATCGAGTCACTGAGTGTACACAATAACGCGATTCCAGGAATGGGCGCCGCCATTAGTGCTGCCACCCCGTGGTACTCACAGGAACTGTGCACGTGTGGAGTGCCGTTTGCCGAGTTCCTTCATTTTCCCGTGTGTTTTTTCGTTCATTTACTCCCGCTCGGGAACCGCTGTAGAAAAGAATCGGCCAGCACTCCTCACGTGAACAACTGTGCATATCGCACGCGGAAGCAACCAATCTTCTTTTTCCTTGATCTTTCGAACGTTCATATACGGTACCCAGATGTTTCCCGGATGACAATGTTACGTTATCGTCAGTCGTACTCATTAAAGACGGCGACCACCAGTATTCATCACAATGGGAAGAGCAGTTTTGGCAGTCCACCCCTGTTGTGTCGTCGCTGGGAACGAGGCTAGGGAGCGCACGGAGTCTGGTGGTTTGAGAGTAACGCGACAAGGTCCTGGTGATGTTTCTCTTAGTTGCGGAAAAGTAAGGCACGGGCCTTGCATTTGGATGCTGCCCAGTCTCCTCTGTAGTTGTGTTCAACTTAAGAACCTATGCTTGTTCTTATTGGTCGCAACAGCCAGCAGTGTACGTCGCGGCAACCAATGCGCCGTCACCGAAACTCTCACCTGTATATATAAGCTATATCGGCGGTATATCTGGTGGCGCTCAAGTATCATCTCTCATTGGACTGAGGCACCCTAATTTCTCCGGCGAGCACCGCTGTTAGGGTGGACGGATTACATTTCGTGCAGCTCTTGGGTTTGAACACGCGTGTAGTGATCTCTCGCTCAACTGCAGCCGGGCTGCTGCCATCATTGGAAGAACTATGGCTCTCTGTAGGGATTCCATGGCTTCTCTGTGGGCGGGAGGTATAGGGCAGAGACCTTGCGTTTCTAAAGGGAATTGCTTCATCTCTTCTAGTGAGGTCTCGCGCGCAAAAGAAAGCAGACTGTTGCCATCCTACAACGAAAAACGGCTGTGGATGCGACGTGGAGGTGTTCAGCAACGTATAGGAGCAGCATTTTTTGGACCTCTCGTTACGTATACTGAATGATAACGCCGGTTCGAAGATTTTAAAATTCGTCTACGGACTTAAAAAAATGTATTTATGTATTTTATTTCGCATTATATATCAACCTCGTTCAAAGAGCGTGGTGAGCAAGAATATATGCTCCGTAAGTGAACCTCACGCGCGCTCCCACGAATTTTCCAAAGAACCCGCGACACTTTATAGTTTCGGATTCTCCAAGAGTAGGTGACGTCATCGGGATGTCTGGCATCTGTCTCCCAGCAGTGGCGTTCTCCGCACAACGTTGGAAGACTACCAGCAGCTGCGGTGAAGAGACGGAATCCGACCATAGAGGAGAAAGCTCAGAAAGTTAGACCGACATTGTTCGCGTCCCAAAGTTGTCCCAAGAACGTCCCACACTCCTAAAACAGAACTTCACCACATAGCACGCTGAGGGCCAACCATTGCCCAGAATGATACCGTTATCATACCTGATTCGTGGAAAGCACAGGGTGTGCGGCTTTTTGTGACAATTAGCATAACTGCATAAGTGTCACAAAAAGGTTTTCAACAAATCGGGTAAGAGAACGCTGTCATTAGGGATGACGGTTGGCTAGGAGCGTGCTATGCGGTGAAGTTCTGTTTTCAGATTGCACTTGTAGCCCGACTGGGGTGTCGGCGCAAGCTTCTTCGAAAATTCATTCGGAGGGCCATCCAAAAAAATTTCCGTTTAAGACGTCTGATGAAAGTGTTTGTGTCATTTTACCGAATAGCACGAAAGGTTTTGATGTGTGCAATTTGTTTCCCAGAAGAAGAAAAAAACATAAACAGGGCTCCACTCCGGGTATAACGAGGAGGAGGAGGTATGATGCACGTCACCGATGACGTTAGAGGGAGAACTCGTTCTGGTTCGCCGGTCAGTGGTGGTCAGCGCCTTGTTCCTTTGCCGCCGTAAACCAGTTTTGCCAGTTCTCCCGGAGAATTGGGGATAGAAGGAACGGCCGAATCATGACCGAGCCAATAGCAATGCTTTTTCAGAACCCCGAGCAGCCGAGTAGCAGATGACAGCGGAGTAGCAGACATTTCTCTGGGGCGATCAGCCAGCGTGATCCTTGTAGCTTCAGCGCGAGGTTTTCAGGCAGATCACAGGCTAGTACTGCTCTCCACCGCCGTTGCGCACGGTCGCTTTTTGCGGCGTACTTTAAATTCAATTTCTGCGATAATCATGACTCTGTGGCGTGAATTACTTTGCATGGTGCATCTTACTGGCCTACTTAACAGTTTTATTGCGAGAAAACAGGGTGTTAAAAATGACTTCTGTGCTACTTTAAACTGCGCAAGTGCTCCCTCGTGTCGGACAACGTGTTGGTGCATACTCCCGTAACCGTGCATACACACCATACACGCAACATTCCAGGGGCAAGAAAACACAGAAAGTGTTCACGGTTCAGATGTTCCTCCGCGTGTAATATAGAACTTTCGCGCGCTGCCAAAATATTGACAGTGGAGTAGTGCGCACGTTGCAGACGATGTTTCTGCATCTTTTCCTGTCGTCTGCTATGGAATTTATCTTGTGGCTATGTGCAAGTGCACGAAAAGACATCCCCTTTTCCAGCTTGGCATTCCGTTAATTTATCACGAAGGCTGGAACCTCTAATGGCGGCGAAGTGGCGTGCAAACATTTTCCGTACGCGACAATTCCTGTACCGAGATGCCCGTCTTCCGAGATGTCCATGTACCAAGATGTCTGCGTACCGAAATGCCCGTGTGCCGAGATGTCCTTGTACCGGAACGTCCGTGTCCCGAGATGTCGTACCAGAATGTCCTGTACCGAAACGTCTTGTACCGAAGTGCCCTATAGAGGCCTCACGCTTGCGTAGCAGCAGAAAGCTGTGACGTTTTGCGTGTCTTACGCTGAAGTATTTCGGAGAATGCCGCTTGTGTGGATGCACGCTGTAAGTCTCGGATGGTTTGTAA
Organism: Ornithodoros turicata; assembly: GCF_037126465.1. Lineage (NCBI taxonomy): Eukaryota > Metazoa > Arthropoda > Arachnida > Ixodida > Argasidae > Ornithodoros > Ornithodoros turicata. Next base: position 9,285,047 of record NC_088206.1, on the reverse strand, counting down.
CAATCTCCGAGAAGAGCAGCGGCCGCTTTTATTAGTACGTTGCATAACAACTGAGTTTTGTTCGATGTACTTGAATCTGTGATTTAGGTTGGCGTTATTACAGTGTGGTCCTGAGGACCTCGACAAAAAGTAGAAAGAACGGCAATAATGAAAACGGAAATCTAATCAGCTATAGAGACGTTGTCAGTCTTACGTCTTGTCAGTCGACGTCTTAGCAGTTCAGCGGATCAGCAAAAATGTTGTCGTATTACATGCCTCGTTGCATCAGCAGAGACACCGCCAACCTTCTTTGTTGTTTTAGATGTCAGCAAACGTACGTCTCTTGCACCAAAATCCAATTTTTTTACAGCAAAGATTCAAAGTATAGGATATCCAACCCGAAGAAGAGCTCCCCTTGTTTGGCAAGCGCGAGTGGGTTGCTGTCAGTATGCTGTGTCTTATATTCACCTCGCGGCACTCACCGATTTGCATAACAAGCACGCAAAAGCACTGTTACCAAAGCATTTTCTTTCGTGTCGGTCGTACGTGGCACATGACACACATGCAAAAGGTCGCTCTCTTCAACTGGCTTTGTTTTGTCGATCTGCTACCATTTCTACAAACACGACATTGAGCCGCAATCTCAGAAAATTTATTAATTCTATGGCCAGGGCCCTCAGTATTCTCACGTCACAATTTACGCCCAATTGCGCTCGTTGTTTTTAGAAAATTGAAAATTGTGGACAACACTGTGCAATGCAACGTTTTTGTTTTTAGTTGGCCTGACAATTGCAAGACCAAAAGACATGTGGATACAGCAAAGCAGACGACAGACGAACGCAGACGACAGATACTGTAAAGCAGTATAGAGCTTCAATCTAAGAAAGGTTATCTGTTCGATAGCCTGAGCTCTCAGTACCCACACGTCACAATTTTCGTCAAAACTGCGGTCATAGTCTTTAAAGAAATTAAAATTGGAAATTACGGACAACACTTTGTCGAAGTCGCCACCAACTGCGCATCGCTCGTCAAGTACGGTGGCAAAACTACATTGCATGCGCATAACACTGTGTCTAAAACAAAAGAAGTCGGCTACGTGTCGGCTACGTAGTCACGATGAGCAGCAAGCCAGTCGGGAACATAGATCACCGTTGCTTGACAAATTAGGATTATTTCCCACGCGATGTCGCCCCGAGTAGATTTACCGCAATTTTACGAGTAAATTAAAAAATATTTTGCGTTCCTTGTCACGTGTATAATTTGTTATGCTGGGTTTACGAGCTACGAGCTGTTAGACTACATCGTCAACATGGCATGCGTGTCTGCTGCTCTACAGTACCGTTAAAACCATCCTACATACTTTTGATGGCAACGCCGATTTGCAAAAAAGAAAAACGCGAAGAGAGAGAGGGGAAAGACAGCAACGCTAAGCTGACGTCCGTTTGGTATAAAGACTTATTGCCATCTGCCACTACGGAATAAAAACTGGGATTTATTATTTAGTATTATTCATTTATTTATTTATTTAAAATTTTAACATTTATTTCTTCAATTAACCTCGCTGAAAGATTCAGTATACGCAAAATGTATTGACGTCAGTGAACACTTCGCGCTTCCAGGAGTTTTTGAAGAAATAAATTATTTTTATACCTTTGCGGAGAAATTACCGTGGATACACTTTGTTGTGTTTTCAATACGTTTCCAAAGTCCCTATACTCCGCACGACGGAAAACTTTATTCGCCCGCTCCAAACAACAAAGTTGAGAAAACATGTTTTCTCAGCTGTGTTGTTTGGGAGTGAGCAAATAAAGTTCTGAAATTTGACATCAACGTGGCGCACGATGGCTAGAACAAAATAAACCAGCACAGCAGGTCACATTATTCGATATTTGATACGGCCCGTATATGTGATTCGCAAATGTGAACTAATGTAAACACAAAAGGTGGAAGAGATAGAAGAAAAACGAAAGAGAGAGAGAGAGAGGGAAAATAAAGGAAAAAGAAGAAAGAAAGAAAAGGAGGAAAAAGGAAGAATGGAAGGAAGAAAAAAAAAGGACAACTTTATTTGAATGATGACGATTGGGGAGTTTCATCGCCGCAGACGATACTCTACCCCATTGCTAGCGGTGATGTGGCGAAATGGAATAACGAGTCTACTCACTGTGAGCACCGAAGTCCCACATTCTTAAAAATAAATTTTCACCACATAGCACGCTCCTAGCCAACCATCATCCCGAATGACAACGTTCTCCCCCCTGATTTGTTGAAAACGGAAGGTGGAGCCTATTTTGTTATCATTATGCACGCGCATAATGATAACAAAATAGGCTCCGCCTCCCGTTTTCAACAAATCAGGGGCGAGAACGTAGTCATTCGAGATGATGGTTGGCTAGGAGCGTGCTATGTAGTGAAATTCATTTTTAAGAGGCAAGCCCTTTCACCATCACCACCACCACCACCACCATCATTTTTAAGAGTGTACGGCGTCCAAAAACTTTAGCGTGCACATGAGAGGCAGCATAGGCGCCGACTGCGGGGGGGGGGGGGGGGGTCTTGCCCCCTCGGAACATAAACTAGGCGGGGGGCGCCGCCTCCCCCGGGAAGTCCCGCTCAGAGACTGACACCAACCTTTGGGGCTCGGCGCGCCCGGGTCAAAAGAGCATCTCCCTAAAATGCATCTTGCAATTTGTAAAATATGTATCCGCCCACCATACTCATTATCACAGTAGAAGGTGAGGTGAAGAAACACAGAGGATGACACAACACATTGAATTTCGCCTGAATTTCGCCCAAAGCAATCAGATCAATGAAACGAAGCAGTCGAAAAGGTACCAGCAGCAGCCAGTGAGGTGTAACGGTAGGATCTTCGGAACGCGTATCCGTTGGGGGCGGGTTCAACTCCCGCTGCTCCATTTCATTGACCATACTCATATATTGCGCGCATTTCGGGTCAAACACCGAGGGTTCAATGCATTTTGTTCCTTTTGCACTCAGTTTTCAAAGGCGTAATGCCTTCAGTTGTGCACATGTTCACTGTTTACGTTCTCTCTGTTTTTTTTTTTTTTTTTTGTGTGTGTGTGTGTGTGTGTGTGTGTGTGTGTGTGTGTGTGTGTGTGTGTGTGTGTGTGTGTGTGTGTGTGTGTGTGTGTGTGTTTTCTTCTGTTCTGCCTTCCTCTTATTTCTACACCAGTTGTGCATACATCATAGGATCCCGCCAGAGTGTGTGATTCTTCACCTTTAGTTTTGTGTTCTTCATTTTTCTTTTCCTTTTCTTTCCTTATTTTTATTTTCTTTTGCGTTCTTCTTTTCTTTGCCTTTTTTTGTCTTCCCCTTTCACTTTCTTTTTTGAATAACAAGCCGACATTCATCTGGCTTACCTTTCCTTTCCTTTTTTTTTCTTAATAAACATATCCCCCCCTCCGCCAGAGTACTTACTTCGCGGTGCGCCCTTGCCCCCCCCCCCCACTCCCCCCGGGAAAATGAAAAATCTCCGCCTCTGAGAGTGTGAGAAAATATTTACGGGTTTTTTGCGGCTAGTAAACTTACGACTAGTTTATGTTAGTAAACTTCGTTCATGAAACTTTAATAAACCCTGTTGTTTGTAATATAATAATAATTTGCTGTATGATAGAAGTTGTTCGAGCCAAATGAGACGAAATTTGTATGTGCGCTCATTGATTTAAATTGAACCTCTGTATGCAATAAGGGGATAAGTCGAAAAATCCCGAAAATGAGAAAAGGGGCCTGATGTAGTAGTAGTAATTAATTGGTAACACACATGCACACACACACATAGATTTCCCGTTTCTTACCCTCCTGTAGCGGGCGAATAAGTTGCAATATGGTCCTAAATTTTCTTTCGCAGGTACATACTGGTATGTAGATGTCATTGCAGCAAAACTAGTAAAAGGGGTATAAGTCGACTTGTCCCCTTATTGCATTGTGAGATTCAATTGTCTTCGTGTCTTTTCTCTCTCTCTCTCTCTCTCTCTCTCTCTCTCTCTCTCTCTTTAATTTTCGCTCCGTCTGCCTCACTAGCGTTCTGAGAAATGAAATCTAATATGAGATCAATGTCAGCACTATCCCCTCCACACTCTAGCTCCTTTTTGTTTCCTCCAAATACGTCATAACAATAAAAGCGAACTCCCGAACATTCCGCAGCCCGCTGAGGCTGAGAGGCGTCGGCTTCCAATCGAACACCCCACTGACCATAACCCCCACTCTCAAGTCAAGAAAATTTAAACATCTCTTCAACTTGTGTTAAAACAAAGTCTTGTCGTTCGGCAAATATCCTTTCTTTTTCCCGTTTATTTATACACGGACGAGAGCAAAATGAGAAATGGCGCAATACATAACGTGTGTTTAATGTCAGATTTCTTTGCAGAACCAACAAATGGTCGTCGTTCTAAAAGTCATCTGCTATTTTGGCTATTGGCTCGTTTTCCGGCGGTCGTCTGCTATTCTAGCTCCCAAAAGGCCCTCGGGTAATTATTGCGGGTTCTTTATGCTTGAAAACAGCGGACATTCATCATCTCGATGGACTGCTACAGGCTTTCGCTTTCCTGTCCATCTCACTCATCATTCTTTCTCTCCTCTTTTCCTTTGCCGGAACGCTGAAAGAAGGTCCCGTTCCGCGGGCCGAGCGAACCGCATTTACGGGGATATATCTCCGTCGGCAGATATTTTGCGTAGTGGCGGCTGCAGAAGCTTCCAAAGTGCTTCTTTGCTGGCTTTGCTGTTTTCATATCCTCTCGGAAGAACATGATTCAGTTGGGCCAGCTTGAGGAATCGGATCAAAGTCGACACACGCCTGGATGGAAATAATGGGGCAGTAACACAATGCGAATAGAGTGGAATGCGCTCGGAATTTATTTCTCGAGGACACAGTTTTTCCTTCTTCTTTTTTTGCTCTGTATTTATAATTCATTACAGTGAGACAATAATATTTTATCGGTGCGCCTACGAAACACATCGCATCTTGTCGTTCCTACATGTGACAATAAATAAAGCGTGATCAATAGTGGGCTAATGTTTAACGTAAGAATTGGTGTCAAGTGCGAGTTCGGCAGAATTTCTTCCGCTCCTGATGTTAGTAGAAGGCTCAAAAAGCAATATTTGTTTGTTTATTTTATGTGTTTATTAATACATAGTACATAATACATAGTAATATGAAATACATAGAAACATGAATGACAGCGTACGCACATCGCAGGTCATTTGAGCTACAGCACAACGATTATGTTAGATAAGTCGGCACAGTCGAGTATTCCACTCTAGTGTTCCTTCTAGAGCTTCAGCTATTTCCCCCTTATATATATTTTATCAATAGCCCAGAGCTGCGCTTTCGTCCACACAGAGAGGATCGCCTATGCTCAGGTTCTGCTCGTCAAAAGTATTAAAGAATAAAAAAGCAACAAATACGATATCCTAAGTAGTGGAAGGTACGTGAAAGTATATAACACGATATCGTCTTATCTACTTTCACGTACCTTCCACCAGCAGTTTATCAAGCATTGCAAACATTGAGGGGTAGCAAAAAATTGGGGGGGGGGGGGTCATCATTACAGGTACGTCGTAAAGAAAAATTGGGGTGTCGCCAAAAATTAGGGGTGTTGGGGGGTCTGGATAAGTCACTGCCTTCCACCATTTCGACACTCCAGTGACAGGCACTCATATTCAGAGAAAAACGCACTACGTCACCCATTATTTTTTATTAATTACTCCGTAAATGATTAACAACAACGAAGCAGCCTCCCACCACTGCATTCCAACCTTTGTGTCTGCCTGCAATACTCATTTAGCAACCCGCATATTTATTATGTGAATCTTGCCACGCCTAGTTGTCATTCCGTAAAGCTTCGAAAAAAGAGAAGAGAAAAAGGAAAAACAAAGGGAGAGACACATCCAAGCGGGCGCAACAATCTCCTCTATATTTCATGATTGAATACAGTATTTTGTGTTTTACTGCATGATCCAACAAAGGTATTCCTTGAACTCAACAGATATTCCGGCCACACCCTCCAAATTCCACACCTCCGTCAATGCTCTTGTCGTCTGCTTCTGAATTTCCTTCCGCGTTAAAATGGCTTTTACTTGGCTTTTATTCGCCAGTGCACTAACTCATCTGGTCAGACAAAATTTCGAAGCAGATGAGATGTCTGCTTTTGCAGGACCACCGTTGCGGAAAAGAAATATGATAATAAACTTCTCTTGCGCGGCGGCACTGGCGGCACCTACCGAAAAACCCTAGTGGTGACGTTCGCCGTGACGTCACACGAAATGGCGGCCAGTGCTCCAGGAATGTACTCATGGCTGCCCGTGTGTCGTGTTTAGCGAGTATTTTTACATAGAAAACCGTTCATTTTCTTCGGAAACTGGACCCGTAGCAGTGACTTCACGATGCCCTTGTTCGGGAAGAAAGATTCGCAACGAAAAAAGGACAAGGAGGCAGTCAGTGTTGAGGATAAATATGAATTTAAAGACCTCCTCGGAACGTAAGTTGATGCGCGAAGGTTTGTTTTTGAATTCTGTTACTAAGTGCTTAATTCGCTTGCGAGGTGGTTGTCCCCGTCAACTTGGAGCATGCGGATTTCACGGTGATTGTGCAAACGGACACGGTTTCCTTTGATGTGTAGAGAATTCGCGTGCGTCACCCATCCGCATAGGTGGCTAGGATTGCGCCTTTCTTTTTCTGCTACCTGTAGTTTGGCCGGATCAGGTGTCACCTCGGAAAGACAGGATATTTTGAAGATGAGAAAAATTGTCTGTTGTGTCCACTCTTTACGTAAATATTGCTCGGGAACAGTGTCACGCGTGAACGTATTCCTAGCACGTATCACGCTTCCTGCTTCTAAGTGAAAGCATTTCCTAGTCCTTCCGATTGCATGTTGGTTCGTTTTCCTTTCAGTTATTTTCGTTAAAAAAAAGAGAGAGAAAATTTCCCAATCTCTCTAGCGCTGTACAAGAGTTGTCTTCTGCATTTCAGGGGTGCATTTTCTCAAGTGGTGCTGGCGGAAAGCAAAGACACCCCCGGTGTCATGCACGCCATCAAATGTATAGACAAGAAAGCACTTAAAGGAAAAGAAGATTCACTAGAAAACGAAATTAAGGTTTTGAGAAGGTAACGCGTCCTGGAACGAGGCCAGGAAAGTTTCGAATCAGTGTTTTCTTTCTTTTTTTCTCGAAAACTAGGTTGAAACATCCAAATATAGTTCAGCTCTTGGAAACATATGAAGACAAGAGCAAGGTTTACCTGGTTATGGAACTGTAAGTTCGTATATTTCTGTTTCCTTACGTTTGTCACAGGGTGCTTAAATAGGAAGCTAACAGGCAAAAATGGAAAAAGTCTAGCACTCGCAAGTGAATATGATAAGTATTTAAAGATATTGAAACATTCGAATAATTTATTTTACCACAAAAACGAGCTTTCTTATGGAGTCAGTCCTTCTCACGCAAATTTTGGAGCTTAACCAGATGCACACTTCCACTTTTATAAATGTGCTAACTTTTCGCGGCACTAAAAATTGCGTAGTTACGTGTCAATTGAGGACAAATTCACTTGCTTTTGCACTGTCCTGCTCCGCTCTAGCTCTGTGTAGCATCCTTCGGTAACACACCCTGTTGTCACTGCAAAACAAAGCCTGAAAACAAGAGCCAGTGAGTGTCAGCAGCGGGACTCTAGCAGTCACTTGCATTGCCGATCACACAGCATCGACCCAGCCCCTTTGTCTGCTAGCAAATGGCAGATCGTCCAACACATTTTTCACCATTGCCACGTTCCCTTTTTCTTGTCCGCTCACTCACATGTCAAGCAAGGCGACGCCTTTTTGTGGATCTAAGAAACGAGACAAATTATTTCGTGTCGTCGTCATTTTTGTTATCTCTCTTGAAACTTACTACGTACTAATCTTTCGCCTTTCCGTTTGCTAATGTCTTTTTCATTGTCAGGGTTACTGGAGGGGAGCTGTTTGACCGAATTGTTGAGAAGGGGAGCTACACTGAAAAAGACGCGAGTGATCTAATACGGCAGATCTTAGAGGCAGTAGACTACATGCATACCCAAGGGGTTGTACATAGGGACCTGAAAGTAAGTTGCCACGTTTACATTTTTTTTCTCAAAATTTTGTTGTGCAATCACATTGAAGAAAAACTCTCAGTAACCGCATTTTATCGCATTGTTGCAGTCAAAAGATGCGTTTATTCTCTGGCAAAATTTTATTCCCTAGTTTTTTTCCCCACTCTTACACTTTTTACTATTTTTGGTTCGATATTTTTCAGCCTGAGAACTTGCTGTATTACTCACCGGATGAGGAGTCGAAGATAATGATCAGCGATTTCGGATTGTCCAAAATGGAAGATTCCGGAATCATGGCTACAGCGTGCGGAACGCCTGGCTATGTGGGTGAGTGTTCCTCAGGTCGGCGAATTGCAGCGACGGAACCTTCGAATTTCCGCAATAACCGGAACTGTCGCCTTTTTTTTTTTTTTCCAGCTCCCGAGGTATTAGCTCAGAAGCCATATGGAAAAGCGGTTGACGTTTGGTCAATAGGTGTTATAGCCTATATCTTGTAAGTTCTTCCCTCTGCCATAGTGCTGGGTACATACCGGAGAGTCGAGACAACACGGCCGCTGACGTTTAAAGGGCCGGTCGTACCCGGAAAACCATCTACGAAAACCGATGCCACCACTTTCGACATCGGCCGACAATCTACTACTTGGCTATTTTTTTTTTCTTCGGAAAAAAGTGCTTAGACATTAAACAAATGAATTTCAAAGATCAGTGGCCGCTGAAGCTCTAATGGCGTCTGAGAGGGCGGAGCACAGCGGAGAAAGGCGCCCTCATTGGTTCTCAGTCGGGCCCTTATTGGAGTGACGTTTTCTCGTTTTTCAAGTGGTGGTGGTGGTGGTGGTGGGGGGGAAATTCCAGCATACTGTAAAAGTAGAAATTTTTCACGAGGACCTGATTTTCGCGATCAAACTTTTTTTCCGAAATTAAGGTTCCGTGAAATATGGCCTATATTTTGCAGAACCTTATATATATATTTGTTATATTTTTATATATATTTATTCATTTATTTATATTTATTAATCTTGTAGCCTATATTTCACCTCTATTATATAGGTAGCGGGTATGAAAAAGTATGGGCGCTGGAATTCACGACAATATGAGCTCCACAAAAGACAAATCGACTTACTTGACGACCTGTATTCTCACAAATTTGTTCTTGTCAAACATTTCTATAATTGAAACTCCAGTTCAACATCAGTAGTTTGTTGGCGTAGTAAATCACTTAGCATCGGAGATACCTGCTTTCAGAATTATTGATTATCATCATCATTCTATACATTTTCACAGGAGCTGTTGCTGTCGTCTGCTACGGTAGTCGTACGTCCGCTTCTGCGTGTTCAAAATTTAAATTTCCATTGACCAATCGTGATGTAGATCTCGCGGGCCGATGAGTAGCTCCCCCTAGCGAATAGTGCGGATGGGCTCCTTACAGGGTTTGCCAATTGTGACGTGGTCGTTATAATGTATTAGGTCGTGGCCACGCCACTATTTTGCGTGGGATTTTCGATACTGTCGTCAGTGGTCCAGCAGGAATAAAATTACTATAGTTGTTTAGTTGCTGGAACGGTTATGACCGTCCCTTTAGGCGACAGTGAAGCGAAGTTTGTAAGCATCCCTGCCTCCATGATTCCGTGCTATAAATAATAAGTAGAGCCTGAAGTTTTCAGGAAATATTTTTTCATAATTCGGGGGCTAAAAAATGGGTAAATAAGCATGTGCACTAAATTTATGCGAATTCTGATGAAAAAACTTCAATTACGCTAAAATCTGGGAGAAATCGGGCTCAGTTATTCAAACTAACTGTAGCGGTTTGGTACAAACGGTGATGCAACTACATTTTTCTGCTGAACAAGTAAGATGGTGCATACCTTCAGACATCCCAGAGAGGGCAATTTGCCTGGTAAAAATCGGGTTTCACCCTAAAGAGGCAACCTTCAATTCGGGGTGCAAATTCGGAGAAGAATCGGGTAAAACCCTGAAACTTCAGCCTCTAATAATAAGTAGTCATGAAAGTCAAGTCGGATTGAAGCGGAGGAGAGATTGGAGCCACACCTGAGCATTCTAGCCACACCTGTACTCCAACCAGTGCTAACATAAAACGTGTTGCATGCTCTCTTATAACACTCAGTCACTGCCCAAAATGTATCACTTGTTTCCTATTATTAATACAAGGCACATCCAGAATGTAAGCTGGGAGAGTAAATGGCTACAAACTCGTTTGTCTGTATGCTGTACGGCAAAACAAGAGCCTCACTAATTGTGGAAACTGCGTAGAAATGTAGGTTTACGATAGGTGTAACGTAGTGAAGATGAAACATTTTGAGATCAACTTTTTGTTCTGTAATAAGCAACCGGAGCTTACTTTCTAGGTACCCCTCGTACGGTCTTGTTGCTGTGACATCACTATCAGCAGCTTCTGCGTTATGTCCAGGCAAGCATAGAAACTACAGGCTCGAGACAAAACGTGCTGATTATGTTTCATCGCACCTCGAAACGTTCCTCAATCACTGTTATCCCGGTCGTCACTGTTATCTCGTGACATCCACAATCGTAGCAGCAGGTCGGGCTTGCGTCGGCCAAAAGTCGGAACAAGATATTGTTTACGGACGGACTCCAGCCTTGCCGTTTAACCCATATTACAGGAAGTCCTTTAGCAGGATTTATTTTTGTGGAGCTTGTCCTAGTTAAACGTATATCACGGCTCTCCGCTATGTACAATGCCATTCCATCGGTTACCCTGTACACTGTGTGGCTTCAGCGGCAGATTTTTTTTACAATCTAGGTTATGTGGTTACCCTCCATTCTACGATGAGAGCGATGCCAACCTGTTTGCTCAGATTCTAAAGGGAGAGTTTGAATTCGACTCACCTTACTGGGACGAAATCTCAGACTCGGGTAAGAAGCGCATATCAATCAATCAATAGCATACTTGCAGCAGTTGAAATTGTAACACCGCATCTGTTTGTTTTAGCTAAGGACTTCATTCGTCATCTAATCTGTGTAGACGTCGAGAACCGGTACACATGCAAGCAAGCATTAGCTCACCCATGGTAAGCTACCCTCTGGAGCACAGCAATACCAGAGGGGACTAATAACAGATACGCTCCTATTGCTGATATTGTTGATATTTTTCCTTGTTTCAGGATATCTGGGAACACCGCCAGTGACAAGAACATACATGGGTCAGTGAGCGAACAGTTGAAGAAGAACTTCGCAAAGACCAAATGGAGAGTAAGTTTACAGCAGTAGTCATTAATTCCCCCGTGGTGCTGCGATTTAGCTGCATAGCTTGCATTTTTCCCCAGTATCCAGGTCACTGTCTCAAGAAAAAAGACATTTTTATTGTAATTAATCAGTGTCCCGCTGTAGGGTACATGTTCCGTATGTTATAAACGGTTATATTATGCGTTAACGGCTATGTTATATGTGGTATGTTATAAACACGTAGGATTGTAGGGTACAGTGAAGCACAACATAAGTAATCCTTTTCAGTAAACTTGTTCTTTAAATAAGTTGAGCTTTTGTGCAGCCTGCTGCGTATAATGCAGTGCTGCCATGCACCTCTCGACACTGCACGCTGCGGTACCTTCTGGGTGATTTCATTTCAGCTCGGTTCATGCGAGGTGGTCTCCTTTGGTTCTTCGATTTTTGTGATTATTTTTTATGTGAAAGTACCTCCCCTGTGATGAACAGTGGTGTTCAGATAGCAGCGGTTATTGAGAAATAAAATAAAATGTGCACCGCGCGAGCGTCTGCAAGTAGCTGAGCAGTGCTGCCCTAATACTTTGAGGGCGCCTCATCCACTCTACGTAGAAGTAAGAGATACAAGACTTTTTTCATGCATTCTACACATACAGGACTGAATTAGCGTAGCTGAAATGATTATTTTTTCAATGCCGCAAAATTTATAAAAATGTTTGTGACAGAATTGCTATTTGGCAGGACTGGCATGGAGCCGGACTGGGAGAATCACCGTGCCAGTTTGGGTCAGGTTGTCGCGCGCTGAGACGAAAGGATGGTGATTCCTCCTCGTGACGCCCGAGACTTCCGTTCCTTTTCTTCTGTTCTGTTCCTTTCCTTTCCCAACTTCCACTCTTTCCTCCTGTTCCGTTCCTTTCCTTTCCCAATTTCCGTTCCTTTTCTCCTGTTCCTTTCCTTTCCCAACTTCCACTCTTTCCTCCTGTTCTGTTCCTTTTCTTTCCCAGCTTCCGAACCTTTTCTTTTGTTCTGTTCCTTTCCTTTCCCAACTTCCACTCTTTCCTCCTGTTCCGCTCCTTTCCTTTCCCAATTTCCGTTCCTTTCCTCCTGTTCCGTTCCTTTCCTTTCCCAGCTTCCACACCTTTTCTTCTGTTCTGTTCCTTTCCTTTCCCAACTTCCACTCTTTCCTCCTGTTCAGTTCCTTTCCTTTCCCAATTTCCGTTCCTTTTCTCCTGTTCCGTCCCTTTCCTTTCCCAGCTTCCGCACCTTTTCTTCTGTTCTGTTCTTTTCCCAACTTCCGTTCCGTTTCTCCTGTTCTGTTCCTTTCCTTTCCCAACTTCCCCTCTTTCCTCCTATTCCGTTCCTTTCCTTTCCCAGCTTCCGCACCTTTTCTTTTGTTCTGTTCTTTTCCCAACTTCCGTTCCGTTTCTCCTGTTCTGTTCCTTTCCTTTCCCAACTTCCCCTCTTTCCTCCTGTTCCGTTCCTTTCCTCCTGTTCTGTTCCTTTCCTTTCCCAGCTTCTGCACCTTTTCTTCTGTTCTGTTCCTTTCCTTTCCCAACTTCCGTTCTGTTTCTCCTGTTCTGTTCCTTTCCTTTCCCAACATCCCCTCTTTCCTCCTGTTCCGTTCCTTTCCTTTCCCAATTTCCATTCCTTTCCTCCTGTTCTGTTCCTTTCCTTTCCCAGCTTCTGCACCTTTTCTTCTGTTCTGTTCCTTTGCTTTCCCAACTTCCATTCCTTTGGCTGTGTTCGTTTATTAAGCTCGCGCGAGTCAGAGTCTGACTCATGATGTATGATAGTCATAGACTCGAGTCCAAGTTGCTAGAGTCCAATAAACGAACGCAACCAGAAATGATGAGTAACTGTGTCTGCAAGTATAGCCAGTTTTGCGATTTTTGCACCATTGGGCGAAAAGGGGCGTGTGGTTTTGTCAGCTAGCCCTGGATCCACACATGGCTCATGCACACAGCGTAATATGACATAGCACTAGCCGGCTCCCCTTTGGTGACGTTCATTCATCTGATCTTTTTGTTTCTCGTAACTTGCACCCGGGAATATTTATATTATAATGATGTTTATATAATAATACTGTGAGCTGTATCAGGCCATAACGAGAGTTTTTTTTTAAACATACGTACAAGTACTAAAAGTTTGTATCACGTCTCTTAGCACTTTTTAAAAATCAAGGAACATCACGTACGTACATTAACAAATAAATCAGAAGGTAGGCTGTCCCATTCTTCCAGTGTTCTTACAACAAGCGATAACTTTAAAGCATTAATCCTACTCTGGGAGGGTTTAGGTGTCATTTATTTGTGCGTACTACTGGATATTCCGGGATGGAACGTCTCGTTTTGGAATCAATACTGAGAAAGGTCGTTCTCATTAGCGCATGTCGCGACGCTGCTCTATTTCGCAACAAAGCGCATCCTTTCTCGTGAAATATGCCAAAATTAGAAATATTAGTCAAATTTTGAAATATGTGTTTCTAATGTTGTCTACCGTATACCCTCTCCATGTGGCAAGGTGTATATTGGTCAGACCATGTAAGGCTTAAAGAACACAAATATTCTTTCAGGTCTGGTCGCAGTGCTAACTTGCCTACGCATTGTAAAGTGTGCGGTTGCTCTCCGTCGTTTGATGGTGTGACGATCATTGGGAGGGGCGCGCCTAAGTGCGAACGTGAACTGGTGGAAGCCTTTCAAATGAATGAAAAAGATCAGATGAATGATCAGATCAGGTGCTCACACAGGGGAACGTCACACAACGTGAGCCCACTAGTGCCGTGTGATATTATGCGGTGTGGCGGTCAACTTATGAGTACATGACACTGAACTAGTGCTCCTGGTGAGAGAGAAATGCAATTTTATTGCATGCAAATATCAGTGAATGCAATGATCACTTCTATATGTGCTGCGCACAAATTTTCTCGTTAAAATCGGATGTGGTGTTTTTCAAGGAACCGGCTTACAAATTAACTTCACGCATTTACTCGTACTGTGCACGGTTCTAACTAATATATCTTGTCTCGTGAGTTATTTACAGCCTCATGAGATGTATCATTTGATTCATTGCTATTAATATGCTTTCGTTCGACGTAAAACTCATTAACATTCGTATGTATATCGTCCTTGAAATGAGGCTCGAAGTTTGAGCAGAATTCGCATTTTTGCAATTTTTATAAATAGTGTGGCGCGGAACACATAATCATTTTAGCATTAATGTTCCGGTCCCGTGTGTGTATATAATGCACTGAAAAGGTCTTGCACCCCTTACTTCTACGTAGAGCGAATGAGGCGCCCTAAAAGTGCTTGGGCAGCACTGGCCAGCTCATCGCCGACATTTTATCATCGCCGACATCGACGCACATTTTATTTTATTTCTCAAAAACTGCTACGTATCTGAAGTCCGAGAGAAGTGCTTTTGTTCATCACAGGGGTGGTGCTTTCATACAAAAAACAATCACGAAAATCGAAGAACCAAAATGAAATCACCCTTCTAGCATGACGCGCATTGTAGTGTTCAATGTTGCTTTCTTTTGCTTTCGTATCTTTATCCATGAACTCTCTGGACAGCAAGTATGTGCGCTATAACTACAGTGTTTCGTTCGTATAAGGTTGTAGGTTGTGGGCCTAAGGCGCCGGTTTCCCATGTATTTCTTCCTATTCGGAGCGTCAGATGCCAGTGGCAGCCATATGCTGTCCCATAGTTATCAGCATGAAAAACCCCGCACTGGAATATGGGTCAGTGTAGAACTTATGTCTGGATACATTGTGCTCCGAAGTTTGGTCATTACGGATTGTAGCATGCTACGAATTCAAGTTCAATGTAATCCATAGTCGCCGTAGCAACAACTGCCAAAATGTTTTAAGATCGACTTAAACCGTTTATAAACGATGACAGAACAGAAAAAAGCATGCCACACAACTCCAACTCATCTTAAACTGTTTTATTTCACTCATTTTACAAAGTTTTATTTGTTATAGACACTGGAAAACACCGTCTGACAACACTGGGACGCATTGTGGCGGCATTTGTCACATGACGGTGGTTCCTGATAATTGTAGGGGGTACTAGAACTATAAGCGTGATTACCACTATGGGCAGATCCAGGATTTTTCTGGGGGAGATGAGCGGGGGGGGGTTTCAGGGCATCCGGATCACGATCTACTGGATTATAATAACGACCATGTCATAATCGGCAACCCCTATGAGGAGCCCGTCCGCACGATCCGCTAGAGGCGCTACTTATCAGCCCACGAGATCTACATCGTGATTAGACAATGGAAATTTGAATTTTGAACGCGCAGAAGGCGGACGTACCACTACCGTAGCAGACGACAGCTACAGCTCCTACGAAAACGCGTAGAACGATGATGATAATCAACTTTAGAATTAAACATCTCCTTGTTCATCCATCCGCTTGTTCAAAAATACTAAGGTAAGCTGAAGTACAAAGTATTGTAGAAGTTGAGGAAGCAATAACAGAGCCGATGAGTAGCACCACCCCTAGCTTCCAAATGCGGCGCTGGGAAGGGGTTCCTACGACACGGTCGTTATAATCTAGTAGGTCGTAATCCAGACACCCCCCGTTAGATCTGCCCCTTGGCTATAAATTCTAAACGTTCTACACTGAGGCACACAGACTTTGGGTACACCTGCATTACCAGATTTCTTTGTTGCTTGATTTTGACGAGGACCACGTTACGTCTCTCCGCAGCAAGCCTACAATGCTACTGCTGTGATCCGACAGATGAGGAAGCTAGCCATGGGAAACGCCAGTGCGTCGCAGGAAGGGTCGGGCGATTCTTCTGCCAGCAGCCAAGTCGCCAACCAGGGGGCAGCAGACTGATCGAAGCAATCGGTCAGATGCACACGCAAGTCCGGAGGGGAAACGTAATGTCACTGTCCAGACTGCTTCCGTGGCTTCTTTGTCTTCGCCTACTATCCATCCCGTCATGCTACATTCCTCCAGTTTTGCTTTTGAAATTGCATTTCTCTTCAAGTGACAGAACAAACCGGGTATGTCAGTGCTTGCGTCCACCATCTCGCCTCAATTTTCCTTTCATTTGAAAGGGCTCTGTGAGCATACCTCCACATATCTTAGAGGGCACCAGGAGGTCATGTGTACGTCCCCGATCTGAGAGCTGTCGCCGTGACTTCTCGAGTCTCCGGAGAGCGGTTGTAGATCTGGAAGGGTTGGATCTGTTGGGATCCTTGAGCTGCGCTGTCTGGTCTAGAACCTGAAGGAAAGCTATGTGCAGTTAAGATCGGCTGCCAGATGTGGCCGATTTCTACCTGTGTTCACGTTGATGACGTTGATTTTGCTTCCAAAGCTGGTTGTCACGACCCAAGTTTTTTTCCTCGTGAGCACTCCGAAACGACGACACTGATATCTCTTACTTTAGGAAAAGGTGTCGTTGTATGAGAGTGAGCCTTTTCTGCTAGCCACTGTGCCGCCTGCTACATTTGGGTGAGGCCTAACTTCCTATTTGAATTGTTGCCACTCTGTGTAGTAGACTGTGTGTGTGTTACATCACGAGGGTTAAGCTGACAAAATGATTTGGTGGTGAGCAAGGTAACCAAATGTAGAGCTAGAATCAGAAATGTTAAGATTAACAATTTGGCACTGGATTTCGAGGGACTGTCCAACAAAAAAATCCTTCGGTCAGGGGTAACACGGTTAAGGCTGAACCGCATGGCACGAAAAACTCTCGGGGGAAAACTGTCCGAACCGGAATCGGGACCAAACTTTTTTTCTGTGCATCACTGCATCGTGCCGAATCGGAAGACAATTTCGAATTCGGCCCGGAATTCTGTTCTCCGAAAAAAAGTTTGGTCCCGTGTTCAGTTCAGAAAGAATCTGGACGCTTTTTGGGGCATGCGGTTCATGCTTTACACTGGAAAGCTGAACAAACAGGAGTTGCTGACTTCATCTTGCTTACCACCTGATGACGCTCCTGCAATTTTCACCTTGCGTGTACCTCGAGGTTCTATATGAATTCAGGGTCCCTTGCAAACTTCAGCTGAAACAAAGACACTCATTTTTTTTCTTTTTTTTTTTCCTTTTATCTTCCTCTTAGTCATTACACTGAGTTCAGCTGGGCATTGCCAACGCCACCTAGATGCGGAAAGCCTGTAGTGAATCTCCGCAGACGATTTCAAACGCAGGCTTTCAGTGGCTACTAGTAGCTGCCCATGCGGCCGTTGGTGGCTCGTTTCCATAGCTACGGCCAATGAAAGCACATCATTATTGGCAAACCCTTAATGGCTACGCCATGTCGTTTAAGCGATCAGGCTGTGTTTACTTAGGGTTCTTCGTTTCCGGGTTAAACCCGATTTCTCGCGATAGTTCTCCCCGAACAAATTTTCGAGAATTCGGGTAAAACCCGATGTCTACCCTAAATCTTTGCAGTCCTTCAACTTGTCGTTGTCGGTAAACCGTCGGAAAAGTGAATCATAATACCAGCAAGGAGAGCTGTTTGTGGCAACCTGTTTTGTCCTCCGTTTATGATCCCCTCCTGCAGGAGTCCAAGGCTAGCTTTTGTGTAGCTTGGGCAAGTGTTTGAATACCGCGGTCATTCACTATCCCAGTTCCGAGCGGAAATATAAAGATTATTGTTTCTCGTCCCAGTGTCACAGCAGTGGTTTGTTTCATATGCCTTTTCGTTTCACCCGAAAATTCCCCGGTGACGTACCAAACAGAGATTATAGCGCCCGAATTCTCGTGTGTAAATAGCAGTGATGGCCACTAACTACTTCTGCAGTAGTTTAACTATAACTACTAACTACTTTGCGATGGAGTAGTTTAACTAGTAGTCCAACTACTTTTCATTGGAGGTAATTAAAACTACTTCTTTAACTACTGCAATGTATTTTAACTACATCTCTAACTACTTAACATTGTCCATCAACACCAATCCCATTCTATAGTGTTCTTGGACACCTAAATATGAATCATAAGCAGTGATAAAAGTGAAGATTTAGTACACATGCACAGCACAATTGCTCTGCACCTCCATTCTCATCAGGCAAATAGATGAAGTTAAAAGTCGGAAGCGCAACCCTGCCGTAAAGCTTGCGGCAAAATCGGAAGTAGTTGGCGCCTGGAGTAACCTAACTACTGTAGTTAACTACTCGAAATAGTAGTTTAACTAGTAGTTGCACACTACATTGCTGCAAGTAGTTGATAACTACTTTTAACTACAATCAGGTAGTTTAACTACATGTAGTTAACTACTGGCCATCACTGGTAAATAGCACCCGATTTTTCCCTCCCGAATTTGAAAAATCATAAAACCCGAATACAAAGAACCCTATGTTTACTCTAGGAGGCATTGGAATTGCTGCGAGGCAATGCAGATTCCCAGGTTGTGTCTTGGGTTGTATGCTTTTCTCAGAACAGCTCTGTTGTTTGAACTGACAGACTTGACCTGTTTCCACTTCTACAAGGCGGGAAGCTCTTGAAGAAGTTATGGCGTTATGCGTGTCAACCCTGCCTGTGATTATGTAACCGGTGATTACTTAAAAGCTTCTCTCATCCTCAGACCAGCCTTTTGCTTTACGTTCTGCTGGAGTCGTTGGTGAATGGAAGAACTACGCCTTTTATTCGAGGAAATCTGCGACTTCATATGGATGGGAAAAACGGGGGACTGGTATTATGGCAGGAACGCTGTTCTTGGTCACAATGTGAATATGTGAGCTGAGCCAGGTTCCACAAGATGGTTCTATCCAAACCTGAGCTGTTTTTCTTTTTCCTTGACATTGTGATTTTGACTTTTCTTTTTTTCTTGCGCTTTCAGTCTGAAAGGATGCTACCCTGTCGTTATGAATGCTCATGTAAATTATTTATTTCCTGTTTAGCTTTAAGAGTGTTATGTTGATAAGAGCCTTTACAAACAAAAACTCTAGTCTGTTCTGGGGAGTCAG
Source organism: Ornithodoros turicata (assembly GCF_037126465.1). Classification (NCBI taxonomy): domain Eukaryota; kingdom Metazoa; phylum Arthropoda; class Arachnida; order Ixodida; family Argasidae; genus Ornithodoros; species Ornithodoros turicata. The sequence goes on along the minus strand of NC_088206.1, from coordinate 9,265,876 downwards.
CATGCATGCACTCTTCTTTTGAAGTTCCTGTCACTCTCTCTGTGTGCTTGGAAGCTGTGCATTTTACTTATTTTACTTTTTATTTTTTGTCCAGTGTTTTAAATCTGTGAAACTTTTGTAAATCACTGAAATTGGGAGAGGTTGTCATTCCGTTCATACGTTAAAGGGGCACCGATGTGCAGAAAAATTGCTCCTCAAATAAGGTGAGATGCGGTTACCTTGATGCCAACACAAGAACAAAAAAGCTATCCATTGAGTCATGCATTGGTCACCTCAAATGATCTGTTCAGTCAAAGCGGAAGGGTGTTTGAGGAGACCAATCTGAAGTCTCTCCGCACTATCCCGCTTCTTGAAAGGGAAGGCATAAATTGCATTTTTTTTTTTCTTGTAAATCACGAACGACACAACCAATGGATCATCTTCCTCTTGTGTTGGTTTCAAGGTGACACCATCTTGCCCCCCTGAATGTCACAAATTGACATCTCTAATGTGTTCTACATTTTACTACTGCGCTTGGAAACAAAGAAATCTGTGCAGAAGTCGATGACACAAATATGTACATACGTTGTGTTACCACGATAAATCTATCGTGCAATACATACTCAGACTGTTGCCAAGGATTGCAACAGCCTCGCGAAATGTTGCTCTTTGAGAAGGCCCCGCCTTTTTTTATCGAGCTCCTGAACAAAAACAGGGTCTCTTAAGGGCACGACATGGATTGTCTCGGCTTGTGTTTCACGTTAGTTTTCAGCAGCGTGGATGGTTGTACCGTAACGTGCGTACATGGCGGGACATTGGTGTCCCAGCGGTAGATACATCGTAGTGTCTACAGCCACCGTGCCAAAAAGAAAGAAAGAATGGCCATCTGAAAAAAAAGGAGTCATCTCACGTAGGCTTAGGTTCATCAGTGGTCGGTGAACAGCTGTGACGGCATCTTGGTTTTTCACTCTTTCTAAGGGCTTGAGGAAAGTTGATCTGCAAAATGAGGAAAGGTCAGTCGAGCAGCAGATGAGGTTTCCATGTAAGGACCTGTACAAACTGCCACTATGCACACTTGAGCATGAGGAAAAGCTTGTAAATTTCTGTTTTCCCCCCTCGAGCATTTTTTTTCGGTAATTTTGAACGATCGGTGTGCTTCTCTGGTGTGTTCGTTGCACGTGCGGTCTCGTTACCGTTAACTTTCTTTTTTTTCTTTGGGTTGCTGTGGACGCTGATATATTTATAAGCAGATTTATGAACACAGCATATCGATGGGTGTCCTGTAAATATCTTTTGTACATATATCTCGTTTGAAACGGCGTAGGAGTTGTCTGTTGTCTTTTTGCATTACGAGCTCGTTCCCGTGCAGTAGTTTCTGACCGATTGCATACAAAAAATAGTACAGCAATAACGGCGTGCGTCAGCAGTGTTAGAACGGTCTGCACCGAGCGGTGGAAGAGAAAAACGGAGGGTATTCTACGTTGCAGCGTTTTGAGTGCCGTAGACTTGGCTCGAGGAGACTGCACTGGGTGATGACACGGTAAACCTTTCTTTTACTCATCGATGCGGCATTCGGGTTTTAATTTTGTCTTTCCGCCACCAAAACGATCCCTACTGATCTCACGACAGTCGTCTGTGCTACTTACACGTGTCGCTAGGGTTGCCACCAGGCCGGTATTATACCGGCATGGCCGGTTATTTGCGCTCTCTGCCAGTTGCCGGTAGGAAGGTGATACCGGCATCCTTTTGCCAGTATTTGTAGCTCAAGACCTTTCATAGGAGCTTTTTTGTGGGGTTTTGCCTTCACCATTCGACTACACTCTTAGAAATGAACTTCACCAGATAGCATGCTCCTAGCCAACCATAACCTCGAGTGACATCATTATCTTCCCTGATTTGTTGAAGATGGGAGGCGTACGCCTTTTTTGTGACACTTATGCTGTTCATAACTGTCACAATTGTCCCCGTTTTCGACAAATCAGGGCAGATAACGATATCATTCGAGGTTATGGTTGGCTAGGAGCGCGCTATCTGGTGAAGTTCATTTCTAAGAGTGTACAGCTTGAATAAATCTGGAGCACAGACCCAACTCCGCAGTCACCAGTCGTTTTCTCAATTATTCATTATTATTATTATTCATTGTTATTATTATTATCAGTGTTATTCATTAAGTCTTGTGTTCGGAGGGGACAAGAACGGTGGTTGTGCAAAGCTGTTGGTGGTTGTGTCGAGCCAGCTACAACGTTCCTCACCCACTTTCCCTCTCCCACGGGCCTTTCGTCCTTTCCCTCAGTCGGTACTGTTCACTCCGAAAAGGTGGCAACCCTACGTGTCGCAAACGTCCAGTGCAGTCCCTGAAGAATGCGCGTTCCATTTAAAACATTTTACTCACTGAACCATTTCTTTGTGTTCTACAGTCGTTAGAGTAGCCCTTAGCTCAAAAGACGAAACATATCTCCACCAGTACACGCTGTTGTATGTTCTTCTGTAAGCAACAGTACTATACATATGCCGATGCTGCTTAGTAGAAAGCTACACGTTTACAGCTGCTCCTTTACGGCACTGAAGGCCGTCGCTAGACTTTTTTGTGTGAGTAGCTGCGCTTTTACAGGGAACCTGCTATAACTCCACTTGCAAGATATATATATGGCTCTACTCTGTGGCAGAGATAAAAGTATACTACACATACTTTAATACCCATTTCTTACCCAGAATCCCATCCGATAGCATATTACTATCGCCGTGTGTCACCACTTTCGAAGCTCCCCGTGTAGACGACTTGCTAGGCGACCGTTCCATTGCCGCATAAGTGCATTTGTACTTTCCCCGCATAACTGATCTGGGTGTGTTAACGGCTAATACTATAACTGTGCCCTCCATTTTAATAAAGGATATCGCAAAGTAGTAGTATCTCCTAACGTATAGGCATGTGCATTTGCAGCAAACTTTTGAGAGACAAAAAAGCAGGTTTGTAACATGCTTCCCACTCCAGTGCTGCTGAGGGGGATTGAACCATAATGAGGCAACGCAACGGAGTGTCTGTCCGTCGCATTGGCTCATCATGTTTCAGTGCACCAACCAACATGCACCTTCTCACTGCTGAGGGGGAAGCACACCACTTAAAAATGCACTGTAAAAAAAGGAATCTTCTTTCCCCGGAAGTCATTTGTTCACTGTTCAGCCCTGGAAAAGTTTGGAAAAGTGCTGCGTGGTAAAACTGGGTACAAAGTTAGCATCTCCAGAGTATTTTCCATGAAAAGATTTCATAAAAACAAAATATATGACCGGTGGTTATTGCCAGATGACGAGGCCTTCTTTTATGTATGTAGATAGGCATATGAGTATGTAGTTGGTATTATGATGCAGATCCAGAACCCAAAAGTGTCACAAGAATTCCTTCAAAATTTTGTGAAATGCACATTAATTGAATACGAATGCCCCCTGATTTCAAGGTTGCAAAACACTTGCACTTTATTTTCTGGGTCTGCCATTAGGTATCCTTGAAGTGATTTCAAATTAATGAACCACTTATACGGTTTAGATTAAATGTTTTGTGCAAAGGTGCTTTTACCCAATTCGTGGAGAGATGCCGTTTGCTACTGTTTATCTTTTATACACCGAGGTTTTAAGTTTGTTTGCCACTAGAACAAAAGCGTGACCTGTGTTACAGAAAGTTGCAGAAGATTTTTTCCTTCCTTTCTTTCATTCTCCCATTTTATCTTGGGGAGCATGTAATGCCCATTCTGCCCATTTCTTTTGTTTGATGACAAAGTGTCTTTGTTCTTTATACCAGGCAGTTTTGTTGTGATAGCTTGATATGCTTGGCTGGAATATGCTCAAACTGTCAGCATTACAGCATGCAAAATAATACATAGTCTTGGTTGTACAGCAGTTTATTGTGTACGACTAAGGTTCGGTTGTGCCACGAGAACGTCACTCACGGAGAACCGTAGTCTCGAAATGGATTACTGCGGTAGTCCGTGACAGAGCAGTATTGTGTTCACTTATATTTGCTACACGTGCATATTGCAAACCTCGCAATACTTGTCATAGCAAACAAATACCTGCGTGAAAATACCTGGTATCTGTGTGTGCGGGTCACTATTGGAGCACATGGTGAAAGATACGGTTTCCATAATACCAGCATCGCTGTTTGCGTTTGTAATGCATAATACCACTTTTTGCTTGGATTGGAAGTATTCAGTGGAAGTATCTGCCCATGCATGCATGCTACCCACTGTAGTATTTAAACACAAATAAATGTTTGACTTTATCGAGGCTTGCCGTTATTCAACTGCGTGCTTTCGACGTTGAAGCTTAAGTGGAGTTACTCAGAGTAAAATATTGTGTGTCTTGTCTTTTCTTCTGGTTAAATCGCTGCGATATGTCTACACCATCATGTTACCAACTACCCCATATATCTACAGCGATAAAATAGGTCCGATATGAGGATGAGACAAGTCGACAGAAGACATGGTAACCCCCAAGGCATGACCTACAAAAATTTTTCGGTAAACTACATTAGTGTTGAAAAATGAGAGCTAAAGAACTGTATGGCTCTCAAAATAGAAATAAAATGCAAGTGATCTGATGTATGCTTGACGTTTGCAACATGTCCATGGGCTTGGGAGAAGGACAAAAGACAAAACACAAAAATGAACAGCACGAGACAAGGCAAGGCTCGAACCAACAATGGAAGCTTTAATATAGCAGGTACAAACAGGTAACGTAAAGACACCATGTAGAGGAAAGGGAATGCCGTTTTGGCGTCAAGGAAGAAGCGAATATGACGCGTGATACCTGATTCATTCAACTAGGGGCGTCGGAAGGTGAGGGCCTGTACTGAGTTCCTGAGTTTTCAGTAGAGTTTCAATTAAGTCATCAACATAACGACGGATAAGTGTTTGTCCAGCACATGAAGAAGCAACAGAGTGGAGTGCCTGATCTAGTGTGTGTAGATAAATTGGGGGCAATTGGGGAACCGATGCATTTTTCCTTTTGACTGAGTTGTAGAGCTGATCATTGAAAGAGACGGCTGTGGAGGAGAGGTATAATGTGGGACTGCATTAACTGTAGCTAGACAGTCTTCTAGTATTGTTTTCATTGACAACAATTCTGAGGGGATTGGACGGCTTATGATCTTTCACGATGAGCTTGACAGAAAATGTGTCCATCTTAGTTTCGAAAATTTGGATGGTGGATTGCCGGAAATGATTGTATAGCTCTTTTGAGGTTTCACTTTTCTTACAGGAGTTTATTGTTGCCTTTGTGATCAGAAACCCAAAGACTGCCAAGAAGAAAAAAATTATTAATAATTGGGTGTTTACGTCGCGAGACAACTGAGATCATGAGCGACGCCACAGCGGTCGGTCTGTGGATTGCTTTTGCCCACCTGAGGGTTCTTTAACGTGCGATGAAAGCTCATCACACGGCACCCCGTATTTAACGTCCCTCGCGGAAGACGGCGTGTCTAAGCAACTTGTACCCTGCCACCAAGTTGCTGGCGTCCTCGGCCGGGTTCGAACCCGCGATCTCGGGATCAGAGGGACTAGAAATTGTTTGTGCCATGAAGTTACAGACATGTATGTAAGCCAGCATGGTGCAGAAAAGCCGCGGTGATAGAGGCGATCGGATCAGAACAAGTTATCAGCATGGCGCGAACACGTGGTAACTACAGACTCCAGCTTAAGAAAAGCAAGTCGAGTCCCACGGCTCAGCACTTTGATATCCGTTCGTATTCATCATATCCGATTGTTTATAGCCAAGGAAATATCACCGCCGCACAAAGCAAGCTCAAATCTCCTCGTTTGTCATCATCTCGAGGAAGCCGCATGACTCCGCTCGATCAAATAAGATCAAAAAAGTATCAGTACGCACACAACAAAAATGTCGTGAAAATGAATCAGAAAAGGGGACAGGAAACATGAGGAATGAGAATGGAAGGATATGAAAGGAGGGGGGGAAATGGACATGAATGAGGTGACAGAAACAGAAGAAGGGTGACTGAAAGAAAGAACGGAATGGCGCATGGCTGATGAATGATGATGGCGGTTGGACAGTAACAAAGTGCGATGGAGCACAGATATATAATGTTAGAATACAAAATAACGAAATTATACACTGCCCAGTATAATTTCTGTAAAATTTTTATCGATTCTTTATATCAGGATTTTGCAAAATCAACTTGCAGCATCCTAATTTTATATTCTTCCGTGTCAGGTTCTTCGACATTCGGCTCTGACGTCACTGCGCCAGGAAGCACAGAGGCAGAGGCATCGCCCTGTTATTTCTATATTTTCGAGCCGTTTACCGCAAAAGGTGGGACATTTTTGCTTCTTGCTACGGTACACGTTGCCGAGTCCGTGTGATAACGCCTTTTCTGCCGAAGTTTTCAAGCGTTAGTGATCATTTCTGGATGTCATACATTTGCGGCTTTCGTCACCAATAGGCTTAGTGCCGCCACAGGGATCATCCTCATCCTGTTACAAACCTAACATATTTTGAAATATTGTACTTTTGTTACGTTTCTCTGTGTTTACCTGATAGTCAGCCAGCTTTGAACCTTAGTTTGTGGAAATTATTGAGGTTGTTTCAGTCACGGCACGTCCTTTCTTGCAGTTCTTTTTTGCAAATGTGAAGTGTTGACAACCATAAAAGGCGTGCCGCATATTTCGCATACCGAACATATCACCAGACCGTGATATCACATCGTTATATTCCACAGCCGTTCGCTCGTTCAAAAGCACTTCTGCGTGAAATGCCATGCCCAATATACGTGTCGTTTTCGAGGAAAGTCGCGTTTTTATTGGATGTCATGAACCTATATTTTGGACCTTCCTTCTGTGCTTCTGTTCGAAACGTCAGTAATCCGTGCTCAGTTTTCCGCGAGCATTGAGGGTAGCACATACACATCCGGCTCTGTGCTCTCCTAGAAATGCGTTTGTGTGACGTTGACGTGTCGTTGATGGAAAAACTGCCTTCCCTCGCGAGTGGAGTTGAGCAAATATTTATGACAACCTACGCTAACCGTACTGTGTTGTCCGCGTTAGGAGAGTTGTGGAAAACTACGATTGCTTTGTAGCAGTGGTGCAGAAGCTAGTCTTTCTTAGCGTAACTTACTATGGAAGTTGTCTGGTTCGTAAAGCATGTGCAATCATATGAATCCCATTTTTGTTTCATTTATTTTTTGTCCTTTCAACCAAAGTTTTGTGTGCGCGCGCGTCTTTTTCTTCAAAAAAATCAGTGGTCCCGGAGCTACATCCGAATCTCTCTTCTGCGGTTTTACTGGGGCTCGCTATTCCACGTCTTCCGTGAGTGAAGCAGGCTAGTGAAACGAGCACCACACAGGTGTTACAGCGCAGCCTTGCAGTGTCACTTTTTTTTTAGAAGCTCGAACAACGAAGCTTTGATGGATGGCAGCCACATACACACACACACAGTGTTGGCTCCATGCCAGGGAAACAATATTGACGGGCGCGGGGGGTTGCCCCCGTTTATTTAGGCACATGCCCCCTCCTCTCCCCTTACTCGTCAGCACATGTGGGCACAGTGTAGGAGTGACCTTCCTATCATACCTCCATTTATGTATGTGCTGTGTTTCACAATGAGTTGAAGGCAGCGGGTCACGTGCGCTGTCGTTTGTAGTAGGAGCAGGTGGTTTCTGTCGAGCGAGCGCTGAAGAGTCTAATTTTGGGGTGAGCCATCGCTGTTTCCTGTGCAGTACAGTGAAATAAGCTTCGTGCCTCAGTGTCTACATTCTTTTTTTACTGAGTTGCTGCTGTTATTGCTGTAGTGCCACTGGCTTAATGTCATACTTTTAACTCCTGCATGGTCACTCCCGCTTGTGCACTGTCGTGTAGCATGCGAACGTTTTAACTTCGGCTTTCTGACTGCCAAAACTGGGCGTTGTTGTAGTCGTTGGCTTCATTGTACTAAGCTTGTGTAAATATCGTGCTATCAAGCTGTGCATGAAATAGTTCTAAAAGGGATAGTGTGGCATTGAGGCTTCAAAAAAAAAAAACTTTCCCGGGTCTGATATCTATCACCTGTGCACGTCTCGCTATGGCTCTATGAGACTAAGCTGTAGGTTGTCCTTTTTTGCTTTCTGCTCTGCTGACATTCCGTTAATTTGCATCTCTGTTGGGGAAACTGGGGTTGTGCTGGGAGTGCTCTTTGCACCTTCATCCTTCGATTGTTCATGGTTTATTTGCTTCTGCATGAGTTCCCCTTCTTTCATGGAGGAAAAAATGCATCACGGGGCATTTATCAAAGTGACAACTTAGCATCTTGTGCATTCATTTGCAGTTCTGCAGTCTAGATGGTTTGCACTCAGGTTGTCAATCAATGGCAGAGTGCCAGTGACTTCTTGTTTTCCTAGTGCCTCAAGTCCGAATGCATAGCAGTCGTGTTAGAGAGACGACTCTTGTGGTCCTGTGCTCCATCAGTTCGTTCTCCACCCTGTCTGTACGAGGGAGTGGCCGCTACCTCTACTAGATTCACAGACACCCGCTTTTACGATTCCCATTTGCATTTATTGCTTGGGGCATTCCATGCTGGTATCAATTGACCATTTTCTTTCCGTTTCTTATTACTAAGCTGCCAGCAGGCAAATCTTAGGTGAACCATGGGTGCATACCGGCTTGCCTGCGGCATCTCCCTTTTGTCCTCAGTTTCCTCAGCTGAGGAAATGATTTGCGGGGGATTCCAGTTATCATTCGGACTTCGAGAAGTAGGATATTGGTGCGATTACAGTTGACTAAAAATTTCATCATGTAACGTCTCTTGGTTAATTTTTTTTGTTCTACTTTGAGTGTCTGTTGGCCTTTGCATGCAGTGGTCTTGTGTTCAGGTCTATAGGCTGTATGGCCATGCTTCTCCTTGGTTTTGGCCTGTTGGAGTGAGATACATTTGTGCTTTTATCTATTCTAGCCGCAGCCCTGTCTGGGTCAACGATGAGGGAATACAAGATAGTGGTGTTGGGGAGTGGTGGTGTTGGTAAAAGTGCCTTGGTAAGTGAAATGCTACTCTAGTTGTCCGAAGAGCTTGCTTTACTGTTTATCACAGTGTTATTTTTCCACGTGACGCTTTCATCGCTATGAGTCTGTTCCGTAGCATGTACCTTCTGTACCACAGTTGTTAGCTCTATGAAGTGCTTAGCTGGCAAAGTTAGCTCTAGTGCGAAGTCAGCATCACTGTGACGAATTGAGCCATACTTGCGTTCCTGCTAAGCACGGCATATTTAAGCCCAGCCCATCTGCTATGTCATCGTGCTGGGAAAGTCGGCAAACCAAAAGCCGCAAGCTTTTAGTTCTACAAGTGCGACTGGCTAAAATTGTCGCATTAATTTTTATGCGTGTGACTACAGTGCTGCCACCCTGCGTTAAAAGTATACTTTGTGTTGTATTAGTTATTTATTTTTACTTTTACTTTACTAGTTTGTGAAAAATGGTATTTCATAAAATCTTGCAATGTAAGAAGCTTGTGAGACTATGCAACTGGCTGTGTAATGCCAATCCATTGTACTCAATCTGTTTCATCCTTGGAAAGAACACACATCGAGCTAAAAACTGAAACAGACTGTAGATTTTCATGGGGGTGAACTTGACGATAAATTGCTATTCCCCCGAGCCAGTCTTCTGGGAAAAGTAACTACTATGTCGAAGTCTTCCGAAATCAAGTTAGTCATTGTCGCGGCACATTGTGGTTTCTAAATAGTGGCAGTACCTCCGTTCCTTTCCAAATAACCGTTTCTTCAGAACTGCGGGCAGTTATGCGAGCTAGGGAAACCGGTTAGCAACAGGTGGTGACAGAAAGGTAAACAGTTATTGAATGAAACAGACATGATGCGGAAAGAAGACGGGTCGGAACTACACAGACAACCCCCAGCGTCTGTGTTGTTCCGTCCAATCTTCTTTCTGTCCTTGTGTCTACATTCGATCCAGACCAACTTGCTCCCATCAGTGCTCTCTCGGATCATGGTTATTGAAATTGTAAAGAAACACATGAGATTTTACTGGATTTACTGGAAAGTAATCTAGTTGTTGTAACTAATTACTGATGCAGGCAACTACAGTTAAAAGTTACTCTATGACAAAGAGTAGTTAGTTAGTTTGCTAGTTACATTCTCAGTGACTGGTGACTATTACTTGCAACTAAGCTACTTCCCAAACCTGCCCAGGAACTGAGCAAGATGTCACGTGACTGAAAAAACCCCGAGACTATGGACGGTGAGAAGACACACAGATGAAGTCTCAGTGACCAGTCACTCTGAAACTTTGTCTGTGTGGCTGTTCTCGCCATCTCTAGTCTCGGAAGGTTTAGTGTCGTGTATTCTAGTCATTACTCTGCATGCTTTTTAGCAACTCTTTAAGAAGTCGCAGTTCTTATCTGTGTAGAGAAGGCTTGCGTTGTCAGAGCTTCTTTTAATGGAAATAAGATATGTGAAGCATCCATAGCAAGTATATTCCCTTCTGAGTCGTGTCTGTCTCATCCGACTTGTTTCCTCGGGCTCAAGGATTATTTCGGACTTACTGAGCCAAAGTGAGAGAGGAGTCATTAGCAGACGGAGCTTCCCGCTACAAGTTCTTTAGATCCTGTGCCCACATTACTGTAATGCTTCTTCTCGTTAAAGGGCTGAGATATTCGCCAGGCGCCCTTGCTTGTTGCAGTCCCTTGTGGTGCAATATGTAGAGGCTGCTTAAGTTTCAAAGTGTCCTTGGGGAATAATGCGGCCTCTGTTTCTTGCCATTAGCTCTGGTATGCGCGCGTGTATCCACTTAGTGACGCCAAAGAGCATTAAGTGTGCTTTAAAGAGGCCCCTTTGAATATATTAGTTAGGTAATGAAAAAATATTCTTTAATGTGCGAGAATTAAGGTCATGTAGTCAGCTCACGGTTGGTCGCCACATTAGGTGCACTTGCATAGTGTTTCCTTGTTAAGAGTTTTAACTGTGCCTTTTTCTTTTTCCAATACAGACAGTACAATTTGTACAAGGAATATTTGTAGAAAAGTATGACCCCACCATTGAGGACAGCTATCGTAAGGTATGGCCGATATTATTACAAGTTTAGTGTGACGATTAAATGTGCTATTGGTGTTGGCATTTTGTCATTCTGTGCTGCCGTGGGCGGTTCAGTGAGCTTTGCGTTTAGGCTGTGCTCTAAAAATATGTATTGTCTTTTTGCCAGCTAATACAAGGTAGGAATGTGAATGACCATATGTTCTCTCTTGTGTGATTTGTGTAGCATTAACTTCCAGCTAAGACGACTGGGTACTCTGCATTAGTTTTCGTTAATGTGCAAAGCAAAGCGACGCTTATTTACGAGGGAAATCTTCTTTTGTCTAACTGCAGCAAGTTGAAGTCGATGGGCAGCAGTGTATGCTGGAAATTCTGGACACAGCTGGCACAGTAAGTTCCGCCAACTGTTGTCAATATACTGTGTATTCACGCGGGCGACATTCTGACGAAATATTCTTGTGGTGGAAGAAAAAGCGAAAACACTGCTCCCAGAGCCGAAGTTCCGTCCCGCGTTATGTTGAGCATTCACACAGCGAGGGATATATCGGGAGTGGCGTACCGCGCATTTAGCAGACAACACCGTCAGCGTGTTTTCCTGTCGTCTGCTACGGAATGTCTTGTGGCTGTGCAGCAGGATATTCCCCACGGTCAGCAGTGTACGTGAAGACACTACGTTGAGCGCTCGTGCTCACGTGACAGCAGAAAGCTATGACGCTTTTCGCATCTTTCGCTCCCGAGGGAATGTCACTCGTGTGAATACATGGATAAGCTATTCACCGAGCAGCTTTTGTGATTTCGTACCCCTGTGTATCTCAGGAACAATTCACAGCAATGCGAGACCTGTACATGAAGAACGGACAGGGCTTCGTGCTGGTCTACTCCATTACGGCCCAGTCGACATTCAACGACTTGCAAGACTTGCGTGAACAGATACTTAGAGTCAAAGATGCGGAAGACGTAAGTGAAATTATCGTTGTATGCTGTGTTTCGCAGTTGTATTCCCGAGTGATTAAAAGATAAAAGCATTTCAATTGCATTGCATAAAAGAAATTGCAATGTCTATTATCGTACAAGCTTTCGTGCGGTGGACTACATTTCATCTGGTACAGAAATAATGAGGAGGTGACGTCTACGTACGGTGGACTCCTCTTAAACGGAACTTCAAGGGAATGGAAATATTGTTCCGTTTATCGGAAGTTTCATTTAAGCAAAGTACACAGATTTCGTGAAATGAAACTTTATTTCAAGAAAATCAACTTCCACTACTGTAGGTAGCGAGGAAAAAATAGATTAGCAGCTGTTCTTTTTGCATTTTTCTATTTCTTTACAAAATATACCTGCATGCCTGAGGCTTTGAAAAAATGTCATGCACAGTATCATATGTCATGTATGTCAGTATCATATGTCATGTATGTCAGTATCATATGGCATCATCCATATCACCTTTCAATCCACATCACCTTTGCTCTCGCGATCATGTCCCCAAATTATCCGCACAGGCGAAGCTCCTTCATGTGGCTGTTTCTTCACAGACGTCATGAGATACATGTAGACGCGAGCTAAGCCTAACGTGTAAGAGTGACTGGTGGATTGGATTGCACTGGCTATGACTTCTGCCCGGGCTGCCAGACGTGAATGGTAATCTTCCGGGTTCGGCGGCATCTCGGTACCCCCCACTTTGTTCCGTTTACCCGAAGTACATAAAACGGGTTGTTTCAATTATCCGAAGATTTTTATCATTGTATATATATATAGGAAACCAACCAAAGGTGACCCTATCGTTCCGTTTATCCGTAATTTCCGTTTAACCGAGTTTCGTTTAGTGGGGGTCCACTGTATAGCATACGGTGTAGTCACGTAAATATGAAGAGGAGAGGAGGCAAAAAGAAAAGAGATGCAAAACAGAAACTCGCGTAAAGTGTTGAAGCCAAACACCCCTGGTGGAAGCATGTAGAAAAAGAATGCCAGGCAAGGTGAAGAAAAGGAAATACTAGGTTAACAAGGTACCAGAAATGGCATGCCGTGGTGTATGTGACGAAAAAATGGGGGGGGGGGGGACTATGACCCTTGATTGTGTATCTTCCTTATTCTCGTGAAACATCAGCGCAAATTCTGCTGATACTGAGTGGACACTTTAGTTTTCAAAACCACAGGACCTAAGAGTCATCTTGCAGTAGAAATCATAGTGGGTACCGAAAATGCAAGAAATGAATGGTGCCCTCCATTCTATTCATTAGTCTTCCTTTTTTTCTCTTGCGATACTTTCACGTCCTGGAGTCCCGAGTCGCGTTTGTGAACACGTCACCGTTCCACTGTCCCGATGTATTCAGTTGATTCCTGTAAGCTGCAGCTTATAAATAGGGCCTGACCTTTTTCGGGTTTTATTTTTGGCCCAATTCGGGGTAAATATCGGGTGATATTTTTCATTTGAAAATTTGGGTGTATTCGGGTTAAATCCTGTTACGGCATATTCTGTCGTCAGGAATTCTGGTGTATTTGGGTGATTTTTTTTTTTATAAAAATCTGTCTTAACATGGAACTAATGTTTAGCAATGTTATCAAACTTTATTTTAATGCACGCTTATGAGTGTGCCATGCGACCCGGATGTTTTAGGGTAGATTCGGGTTAAATCCGAATTTTACAGATTTCGTTTGGGGGGGTAAATATTGGGCGGATACGGGTTTAACCCTGAAAAGTCGGGCCCTACTTATAAATATCTTTGTGAAATATTGAAGTCCTCACCACAAATTAAAGGTCCTCGAAAGACTCTGCAATTTTTGCCCAAACTCGCGCGGCAACCTTGACACGCACCGTAGCAGACGACGCAAGAGCTGACAGAGGGGCTCTGTTCCGCAGGTGCCAATGATCCTGGTGGGCAACAAGTGTGACTTGGAGGACGAGCGAGTGGTGGGCAAAGACCAAGGTGCCAATCTCGCCCGCTCTTTCAACAACTGCGCCTTCCTGGAGAGTTCCGCAAAGGCCAAGATCAACGTCAACGAGGTAACGTCTCATTCCCTGGAGTAGTAGTAGTGTGGCGTCTTGACGGTCGTCTCCTTCTCATGCAGATCTTTTACGACCTGGTGCGGCAAATCAACCGCAAGAACCCAGAGAAAAAGATGAGCACAAAGAAGAAGACAAAGTGTGTTATGTTGTAGGTGGTGCTGGTAAGTACACGATTGTTTTCCTTTCCGTGCATGTAAACTTTCACACTCTCTACATGTTGATAACACGACTACCTGAAACACGTTTTTGGTGTCGTGCTTCCATTTTCAACTTTAAATTCTTGGCAAGTTTGCCCGATTCCTTGAAATTGTTCGAGAGGAAATCAAACGGGACACTGATGGCTCCATCAGTGTTGTGTGTGTTGGTCACGGCTTGTGAACGACAGGTTCCCCAAGGTCGCTATTTTCCCATGTATTTGTTCCTATCCCGATGCGTGCAATGCCGGAGGCCGCCCTTAGATACCCCATTGTTACCAGATGTTGGCTTGTGTTGGATTGTAGCGTGCTAAAGATCCAGTTGAAGCACAATCCAAGCCAGGCCAAGTCACCAAAGCAGAAATGGACGACTGCGCCTGGTACGACAGGTACGCTATGTGATGCACGCAGCCGTGCACTAGATCCTTCCGATCGCTCAACACGTTTAAAAACGGGAACCAAAAGGTGAAACACGACACAGAAAGTTGTTATACGCGTTTATATTTGGACATATAACGACTAGATTCATTCACAGAAACAACAAAAACATTTTGCCGCTAAACGTAGCGCGCTGAAGTGATCCGGACCGGCAACAGTGGGGTATCTAGTGGCGGCCTTCTTTGTTGCACGCTTTTCCGAGGTGAGTTTGGGGGACCTGGTGGACGGAGACCATACTGGAGAGAGACTGTGCAACCCTTTCAGTGTTCAGTTAACTGCAGTGAAACCTCGCTGATTTGAGCTCGCCTAATTTGCTATCCAAGTTAACAAACGTTCGTGATGGTCTGGCATTCATGCACTGAAATCTAGCCCCATAAAACTAGACAGTCTTCACCTTGCATTCCACTTCATTACCACATTTGCACACATGGTTTGGAAGTTTGAAAAGCTCTGAGTGTGCAAATTGCATGGGAACATTGGTAACGATACTTGAACAAAGCTATACTCCCACAATTGAATAGTTAACGGCCATGGGGGATAGGTAGAGGGGGTGTTGGCATTTTCACTGCATTGTGCAAGCGCAAAAGCAGTACTGGCGTCCCGCGCCTGCCAGGTGATGGTCAGCATGGTTGGGAAGCACAGGGTGCGAAAACCACATGCGATTTAGAAACCAGTCACCTGAGATGTGCTGGGCTGGAAGTGCGGGTGTGCAAATGACGCTCAATGACAATCAATACATCTCAATGATACGATCACGGTTGACATGAATTTTTTGTTGATACGAATTATTTTCTGGTCCTGGCCGGAATGCCTATTCTCAGAGCCTGAAGTTTTCGGGAAATATTTTTTTTTTTTCTAAATTCGGGGGGTAAAAATCGGGTAAACAAACATGTGCACTAAATTCATGCGAATTCGGGTGAAAAAAAACTCCTGGTATGCTAAATTCGGGGAGAAATCGGGGCTCAGTTGCTCAAACTAACTGTATGGTTTGGTACAAACTGTGATGTAACTGCATTTGCTGCCAAACAAGTAAGTTAATGCATTCCTACAGACATCCCAGTGAGGGGAATTTGCCGGGTAAAAATCGGGTTTCACCCTAAAAAAGGGTGAACCTTCAATTCGGGGTGCAAATTCGGGGAAGAATCTGGTAAAACCCTAAAACTTCAGGCTCTACATATTCTTCCCATTTATTAGTCCTGATGATACGAACGCATTAATCTTGCCTTTACGGATGCCTGTGACACAAGCTTGGCAGTCCTCCTACTTAACCTTGACGCTCACCTGACGCTTCACCTCATGTGGGGAAGCATCAGGTGAAGCCCACTTTCGGGAGGTGTCCTCGGTGTATTCGGCGAATAGTTGAATATCTGGAAACCCGAATATTGGGTATTTGACTCGCGAATCGAATACTGGTAGTGATTCGAATTCGAGTACTCGAATATCTGCACACCCCTAAAAATAAGGGATTCTGTGAAATTCTGGGCAAAACGAAGGATTCCACGATTAATTCTGAATTCTGCGAAATTTCGTGGAAGCGCGGAAAACTGGGTTACTAATGCATAGTTTGGAACCGCCATCATTGAGGGTGCCATATGGCTGTGCTTACCACACACGGTTGTTTCTGTGTTCAGCGCTTTTTCATTCCATCTCGAGGCATATTTATTTATTTTATTTATTTGGAGAAAACTGCCGGCCATCAGTTGAGGGCCAAGGCAGGGAGAGTACAAGGAACAACACAGGGACACAGCATCCATTTGGCTCACACAGAGCCTAACATAACGAAAAAATTACAAGAAAATAATAGATCGCCTAATTTAACATGCTTTGTTGGTTCATAACTGCCTTAGAAAATGCTGCGGAGCCAGGAATGCTCGTCAGGTGTGGTGGTAACTTGTTCCGTTCGCGAGGAAAAAAAGAACAATTGATACGTGGCGATACGTTTTAGAGTTCTTGCCTCCTGATACAACAAGTGTCCTGCAGCCCATGCACCAAGGAATCGTAAAAAATCTCGAGGTTCTCTACCGGTACCTCCTGCTCTCTCGTGTTGTGCTGGGCTACGAAAACGAAACTATGACGTTATGCATGTCGCCGCGCTTCGTATTCCCATCGACGACGACAGATCGGCAGACAGCTGGGCATTCGTAGAGGACCTCCGAAGCTCAGGTATGACAATACCTGCAAGTGTAACGTTTGAAATGTACGCCGAAGTGGATTAACGTGCAGAATTTTGTGCCGAAATGAGACTGATGGGCAAATCATTTCACGAGTCCTTGACCTGCCAGCGGAAGGCTGCAACGATGACGAAAGTGCTATTGCTGCTCCTTCAACGGCAGCAATACTTGCGGCCGTCGATACGCTTGGAAATGTCTACCGTGACACGACATTAGCCAAAATGTGTCGCAACACCATTTCTCGCATACGCGCAGCAAAGCGGACGCGCATTGATAGTTTTTGTGCCTTTTTGAGTTTTTTCTTTAATAAAACTCATTTTGGGAGAGATTTGTGTCATTGTCTGAAAATTCGGACTGCTGGATAATTCGAACCAATTTTGTCGCTTTTAGAAGTCTGTATACATATACGTACGTACACGTCATGTTATCATCTGCAACAACAGTAAATGCAGTTTTCAAATTTCCTGCGTTGTCGTCGTCCTGGTTGGTGCTTTTAGCCTGCGGTCGCAACTCCTGCACAGCGCCAGATTGGAGGGATTGTGTAGAAATATCGTCACACATTAACTACAGTTTAAGGCCTCACGCAAATGTTCAGGTTTTGTTGACAATGAAGAGAAGCTGAGATGAATACAAGATGATACTTCACAGAAAGTGTACTGCAGTTTCGCTTGCCAACGGAAAGGGCGGACCTTAAATGGAGCCGTACACAACTGCATACTAGTTCCAGTTTCGGTTGGCGAAGGCGTAGTGACGCATTCGCAGATCAACCTAACTTGGAATCAATCAACCTAGTCAGATCAATCAATCAATCAGATCACCCTAGCTCGAAAGCTTCGCGCGTCACTTTGTAGCTGTTGTACTGTATTCATGTTCGTTGCTGTTACCGCAACATACAGATTCAAGCATGCAACCTGCAACATCTTGGTAGTAAGCTGGTGTAGTATTCTAAAAAGTTTGAATATCAGATTTTCGAATCAGGATTGAATATAGAAAATATTTGGTTCGTATTCGAAATTTCTGATGTTTCGTACACCCCTGCTATTTACTGGTGTTTCTTGTTTATCTCAAGTGCTTGCATCCCAGATTTTCTGTACTGACCTGAACGGGAAAGGTGCTTTTGCGTTTTGCTACAGCAAATGTTTAACATCGGCAGGTACCATTAGAGCCTGAAGTTTTAGGGTTTTACCCGATTCTTCCCCGAATTAAAGGTTGCCGCTTTAGGGTGAAACCCCATTTTTACCCGGCAAATTGCCCTCACTGGGATCTCTCTAGGAATGCACATACTTGCTTATTTGGCAGCACATGCAGTTCCATCACCGTTTGTACCAAACCACAACACTTAGTTTGAGTAACTGAGCCAGATTTCTCCTCAAATTTAGCGTACTGGAAGTTTTTTCACCCGAATTCGCATGGATTTAGTGCACATATTTATTTACCTGATTTTTACCCCCGAATTTAGAAAAAAAAAATTTTCCCGAAAACTTCAGGCTCTAGGTATCGTTATGCTGCGACCTACCCTCACACATCACATTCTCCTGTGGGAATGTCAAAATCCTGATTTTGTATTGTGTGTGGATAAATCGGTAACTCGTAGAGGGAGCCAGACGTGGCACAGCCTGGAGGGGCTCGTACAGACCTCTCTCTCTCTCTCTCTCTCTCTCTCTCTCATGCTTGTCTTGTCTGACTTCCCTGTAGAAGTCAAGCATGCCAACTAGCATCTAGTTGTACTTTTACACACGTTTGTTACGGCGCGCACTGTAATAGAAATTCTCTCTCGTGAGTTTTTGTATTTACACGTGTGTAAATTCCAGGTGCCACTGTACAGAGAATGCGAAAACCCTGCACCTCATTTATCATTGAAGCAGCACAAGACTGAAGAAATCTTTGTTGACTCCCCGCAGCGGAAAAAAGCTTTGACACCACTTCACCCCCCTCTCTCTCTCTATCTCTCATCTATCTGTGCATATACCTAACAGGTGTAGTTAGTGTGTGAATGGGTGAACAGATGGTATGGCACATGTAATCTACGCACCCGTAGGGAATTGTTCCTGTTTGCATGTGCAAGGGGCCTGAATGGAACGTGTGCCTGGGATATCTTAAAGGATGCGTGTCACTCTGTTCTCTTCTTCGCTTAACCGTGCTCGGACTTCATCATTTTTCCGAGCAGTTTGGCGTTACGTCTTACCTTTTTCCCCCGATCTGTCGGGTGTCAGACTTTGACGTAAAGCTGTGGGCATGCCCTGTTAGGTTTTGTCTGTAATGCACACAGTGTTTTGGAAAGCATTTTGTATGTAACAGCGGCGCGGTCGAATGGGCCGCGCTTCAGTGTGACCCAGTTCTCAATGTATCGTGTCTTCCACTATGTGGATCTAATTTTCATTGTTATTTTTTTTGTTTTTTTGCGATGTAGTTTAGTGTGTTTCTCATTTAATGCAATGCAGCATTGTTTTACATATTGGAAGAGAACCTGTGTATTCGACTACTTACATTGAGGCCTGACATCCGACGGGGCGGACACACTTTGCACTTTCCTCGACGTTTACCCGTACGAACCGCCTTTCTCCACTAGCGCGAGGACCCAGCCACTGCCTCGCGATACCGTACTTCCAGTGTTAGAAGCAATGTTGTTGTATGTATATATAGCGACACCGGGCCAGTCTCCCTAACTCTGGAGCCGAGCTTCTTCTGTGTATTCTTCTTAACAGACGCGCGAAATGTGTAACCGCGAGCCTTGCGTCCTTGCCGTCATTTTCGTTTCCTCTGAATACAGTTTTACCACCTTTCTGGATGTCACTCGACTTCGGTCACCCGCGAGCGCAATTGTGTGGTTTCTTGTGGATAGTGCATCTTCATCGAACCTTCTTTTTCCTCATTTAACTATTATGCGCAATGGGCATCGTGGAGTTTTGAATATGTCTGGACTGTGAGGTACGGATGTTTGATGTAGTTGTTCACGCACGAAATTTACTTTGTAATAACATTTTTCGTCGTCGTCGTGCCGGGCGAGATTGATTGTGTGGCTCGGCTGTGGCCCCCCCGTTATCAGCAGCATCTGCAGAAACCATTTGTAACGAAATGAAACACTCTTGTGTCGCATTATTTTACTCACGATTCTAATGATGTGATGTTACTTACGGTTGGTGTGGATGAGGATTGTAGCTGTGGTGCTATGAGATGGAATCTAGAAGTGGAGATCATTATAGGACATAGAAATAAAAGTTTTTATTGACCACCTTGCTTGTTTTTGACCTGCGGTTGCTGATTCATCCAAGGACAGAGCTAAAGAGCTCTTGCTGTTTGTTTCAGTTGTACTGGTTCACTTGTGGAATGAGTATTGTTTCAAGGCGTGCGGAGTACACCATTGAAAATAGAAAAAGAAAACATGATGCTTATAAGTAAAGTGGCTCTGAAACTGGGATTGAGACTTCCTGTTTCTTTTTGTCTGACACGACATGCATGATATTTTATGCATGTCCACAATGCATGCCATGGTCTTGTTTTTGTTTTGTAACTTTATGCAGTAGTAAAACCCCGTTATGCGCTTTCATCAGAGTTTGCATGTGTGTTAAATGCTTTGATTTCACAGTTTGGCCATGTAGTAGATAACTATTATACGAGAGGTGTTAAAGTCAAACCGGGACTTTGTCTCCTGAGCGTACAAATGGCTCGCGCTACTACTATTTCGTCATTTTCACACGCGACAGGCCTCCGCGTTCACCACGTGGTGGTCCAATGTTTGTGCAAACCAGAAGACACGTGCTGGACAAGATGGCCGACAACGAGGTGAACGCGCACATGCATATCGAACAGCGAATTGTCATGAAGTTTCTCGTGAATCAAGGCGTAAAGTCATCTGAAATTCAGAAGGCTTCAGGCTCAGTATGGCCATGATGCACTTAGTCGCAGCAAAGCGTTTGAGTGGTGCAAACGGTTCCGAGATGGCCGTACATCAGTGCAGGACGATCCCGGCCGGGGCGGCTCGGAGCCCAGTGTCAGAATTCCTGAGAACATCCAACTTGTGGAGCGCCTGATCCTCAACGACCGACGGACAATATGGCTCGAAAGACGGACCTTTCTGTGGGAACGTTGAACACTATCATTCATGAACACCTACAGTTTCGGAAAGTTGGTGCCCGTTGGGTTCCGAGGCAGCTCTCCGTGTTTGACCGACAGAGAAGACTGGAAATCTCCCAAGAGCTAAGGTACAGTTTCGACACTGAAGGACAGCCGTTCCTTCATCGGATCATTACGTGCGATGAAACGTGGGTGCATCATTTCACTCCTGAGTCTAAACGCGCATCAAAACAGTGGAAGCATCGTGGCTCGCCAGCTCCCAAGAAGTTCCGAAGCACCCCGTCTGCGGGTAAGGTCATGGCCACAGTTTCCTGGCACAAGGCTGGCGTTGTTCATGTTGATTTTCCGCACTGTGGTACCACCATCAATAGTGCCTATTACCGTCAGGTTCTCAGGGATGTGCATAAGGCGCTGAAGCAAAAGCGGCCGGGCCTCATCACCAAAGGAGTCCTCCCCCTCCTACAGGACAATGCACGCCCGCATACCACGCATCTCACGACACGCACGTTACAGGATCTTGGCTGGGAGTTGCTGCCACATCCCCCTTACAGTCCAGACCTCACCCCAAGTGATTTCCATCTCTTTGGGCCACTGAAGGCGCTCCTTGGGGGCCGCCACTTCAGCTGCGACGACGGGGTCAAGAATGCGGACCGATCATGGCTGCTACGCGCCGGTAAGGATTTCCACGCTGCTTGCATCCAAGCCCTCGTGAAACGCTGGGACAAGTGCATTAGTGCAGCTGGAGATTACGTTGAAAACTAAAACTAATTTCTCGCCTGTAAGTTCATTTTACTTTTGCGAAAAATGAAAAGTCCCGGTTTGACTTGAACACCGCCCGTGCACTCGAGGTGTGGGGAAATTTGGGCAAAAAGCCAAAATGCTTGACTGGGCATTGCCAATAGATGCATGTTATAAAGGTACACGAGGACGTACGCAATACGTTTTTGACGTTTCTATTTGATAGGCAAAAAATATCAACGTCGTTGGAACATAACTTATTTAGCAATTTGTAGGTAGTGGACATGTACCAGTATATGCATGTGCACAGATCCCGAATGTTATCGTCGCACGGTGTCGAACTCGGGGCTCCAAATCATGCTCATGCCGAAATACGTTCTTATCTGTTGTTCCGTGTACGCTCGAGCACCTTATCTCTTCCCCTTTTAGCTACGAGACTGCAGTGGTGGGTGTTTTGTCCTTTCGGAAAAGAATAGTCGCGAAAATGTGTGGTCAACGATCAGCAGGTCAAGGATGGCATACATGTGAGCCGATAACTGTATCATGACAGAATTGCATGTACCATCCGGATGTCCAATCGTGTCCCGCGGACGTCCCTGGGACGTATCGTTGTCCGCGAAGAGACGTTTCATAACCCTTCGTTGGGAACCCACGTTGGGACGGTAGAAGAGTTTCACGTGGGAAGTTCAATTTCATCGCTGTCGAGTAAATGGCATACACGATTTACGTGCTTAATATCTGGGAACTCCAAATGATTCGTTACAGTTTTGACTGTTCTTGAGCGAGCAGAGCCGTTGCTTGCATGTCAATATAAGTACAAAAAATATGAGTTTAACATGAAGCCAAAAGCTTGAGGTGCCTATACTTTCACTACAAACGTTTCCTTTTTCTCCGCGCTAAAACAGGCGCTAAAATTTAATGTTCGATTTCAAACATCACATAAGTGGGATAATGGACCAAAGAGTCCCATAAGCTTGCATTGCCAAATTTCAGTATGGGGCAAGCCCAGACAGCTCACATAGAAAGATTAGGGCAAAAATTTTGAACGACGATTAATGTAATTAACGCGGCGGAAATAATCAATAAAATAATGGTGCTGTGATGGTACACGTAATGTTTGTCTGCGCAGTGTGGCGACATGTTGCGCGTGCCGCAGGGTGGGGACTGCGGATAATTTGGGCCACCTGGGGTTCGTTTGACGTGCGCCGGAGATCTCCAACACACATTCCCCAACAACACCGAATATCCTCTGGACGCACGAATAACGAATTCGTACGTCCGATGGACATTCCGCAGATATCCATCGGACGTACGAACCCGTTACGAACGACACTATTCGTACAGCCAGAGGATATTCGCTGTTGCTGGGGTTGCTTGAAGCAATGTTTCCCTCCTCCACATTGCTCCACCACGGGCGCCGCCAGGATTTTTTTCGATGTGTGTGTGTGGGGGGGGGGGGGGGCAGGGCAGAATGTTTGGTGGGGTGGTTTTCACGATACGGGATCTACATCTAATTATGCGCGTCAAGTTGCCCGCAACTATACATTGCCAGAAACACTACGTTTCTGGAACGTAGAGAGAAAAAAAGGAATCCTAATTTGTGATTCTGTTGCAACGGCAATGTTTACTTGCTGAAGACAGAGGATGGGGGCAAAGGCTCCCTCTTGCCTCCCCATGACTGCGCTCATGACCACCACCTCCTACTATCTAAATCTCCTATCTACTTCTCTTCTCATATCCTATGTCTCAACTTGAGGCTTCACACATCCATCCGACAGGCAGACGGTCACGATTTTCCAACTTGCTGGTTGTAATGCTAAAGCATTAAAATCTTCCCAGGAGCAGTAATGCAAGTAGTACTACCCCGCGACAGGTCGGCCGCAATCGGCCTTTCCTTTCTAAGAGAAAACTGATATATTATATGTTGCTTGTCTTGCTAGGTGGGGGTGGGGATATGATGTTGGGGGAAGGTGCGGTGAGCCTGCACCGATGGAGGCAGAAGAGGCAAGGATGAATGAGGGAGGGAGAGACAATGGTGGCAGGGAGGCGTGTCCTCTGTGCAGTCCCTCTTGCTGTGGGATTTGGGTAGTCCAGGCCGTGGTTCAAGAGAAGTACCCACCAGGCCACAGACAATAACATGCTAGCATCCACCAGTAGTCTTCATTGGGATTCTCCCAGGATCATTCGCAAAGTTACCTCATGATCTTGTCTGTTTTGCAAGCCTCCAAGCAAAGTCGAGAGTGCCTCTGAGCCAAAATGAAAGGTGACGTGTCTAAGTTTAATTCGTTTACGTACACAAGCAGCACTCAAGTGAAGAATTGCTTCTAGTATTATCTCACCGTCAAGATGACGTCTGATTTCTTACTGCTTTTGGTTCGAGACATTCAGTAGGTCCCGAAATCAAACTTGCGCAGTGGTGCACCGTCGCGCGTTTCTGTCTCTCGCAATAATTGCTTCATGTGACATCCAGTAACATCCCAAGTCAGACTTGTTGACTTGGGGACATTAAGATAGTCAGACTTCGCGATATTCCAGATGGACTCCCGTTGAGATATCGACAGGACGTCCACACAGAGTTTCAACGCGACATGTGATGAGACGTGATGGGATCGCGGGATATCCTCAGGACATTATGTGTTGTCTGGTATCAGTCTGGTATTCAGACGACACATAGGCTAAGGTGGGGCAAGATACGACATTTTTTGCTCGACGCCGCCAGTGTCAGAGACGCGTTGCTCCATGCGCTTGAAACTTTACCCATAGGTGGCTCTGCATGTCAGCTTTATTGCACGTGAGAATAGACCTCTACCAGGGAAACGTCGTCATGGCGTTGGTTACAGACAGACCGGAACCGAAACAAATCGGAAGGAGAGGGCTGGGTTCCACGAATGTTCACTGCCTCCTATTGAAAGAAAAGTAGGACCGAAGGTCGCGTCCCTTTCAGTGACTATCGTAATCCCCTCAAGACCGTGGCTTTCGGGCGCGACCTTGTTCGCCCCTAGCTTCGAGCGTAGTTCACCTCTACCAAATTGGTGGCGCTGTCGAACACTATGACGTCATTTTGTTTACAAACAGTGAGAGGTCTATTGGAAGCAGCAACGGAAACCAGAAGTATGAGAAACGAAAGGGGGCCCTGCATTGCATTCATCAACCTTCATTTCAATCTTAATATCAATCAACCAACAACAACTTTAGTGTGAGATGATGAATGGGGAGCTTCATCGCCAGGGGCGATACTCTACCCCATTCCTGGTGGTGATGTGGGGAATGAAATAATGAGCCCCTTCACAATAAGGATCGAAGCTCTATATGGTGTCCAAAAAAGTGATGAGAGATTTGAGGGGCAGAGCGTTGGTTTGCTGGATTTGGCCAGGGACCAAGCAATTTTGAGAGGGAGTGGGGGTGGGGGGGAGGCGAGAGTCCAGGTGATTAAGAGACCCGGAGAGTGCGGTTCTGGAAGGTTGGTAGCAGTGATGGCCAGTAGTTAAACTACTAGTTCAACTACCTGATTGTAGTTAAAAAGTAGTTATCAACTACTTGCAGAAATGTAGTGGCAACTACTAGTTAAACTACTATTTCGAGTAGTTAACTACAGTCTAGGTTACTGCAGGCGCCAACTACTTCCGATTTTGCTGCAAGCTTAACGGCACGATTGTGCTTCAGACTTTTACCGTGAGAGCTACTTGTTTGATGAGAACGGAGGTGCAGAACAATTGTGCCGTGCATGTGTACTAAATCTTTACTTTTATCACTGCTTGTGATTCATATTTAGGTGTCCAAGAACACTATAGAATGGGATTGGTGATGATGGACAACGTTAAGTAGTTATAGATGTAGTTAAAATGCATTGCAGTAGTTAAAGAAGTAGTTTTAAAGGGACAGTCGCATCGACCACAGATCGATTCCGAAACCACAGTGAAATGAGATTCCCCGTCCTTCACTGACCATGACTCCGAAAGTCCCGTTCCGATCGACGGAATACTTTTTGCATAATTCGTGTGTAAGCGGCGCTACAGCAGACGACGGAAGCGGGCGTCAAGCGGAACTCCCTGCTGAGAATCTTTAGCAACGTCACATGGAATCTGACCAATAAGAACGCGGCGAGCCAGAGGAGTCCCCGCGGCTTGCAGCTTGCATGAGCAAGGTCAGGGAGACGAAGGCGAAGGCACATACGGAGATGGCGGACTCGGAACGCGGAAGTGGCGAATCGTGCTGTTCAAATGCCTTTAGTAATAGCTCCCGTGACGAATATACATGTTTGATGACGGCCCATATTCGACGGATCCGCTTATTCTGCAAGTCGCTGGTGATGTACGTGCCGCAGCTGCGTTAGCGCAACAGAACGAGCCTCAGGACCACCGCTTTAGGTACGTTCATGATCGGAGTGCTCAATACTTAATCCCGTGACATTCACACTACGACGCAGGAAACAATCCAAGTGTTTGTGCGGCGTCTGTGTTCCTCAGGAACTGGATGAGTACCTATATGCTGCAGTGCTGGTGAAGTGGTAGAGTTGTGCAATGACGGCACGCACCACACGCACGCATCACACTTTGTTCCCAGCTCCCTGTCATCGGCCAGAACTTCTAGTGGTGTATCTACCGCAGTATTGCAGCGACGATCACAGTCTTCGCCTACTGTGCCCACGATAGATAGGCACGTCGAGCAATCCTTATTTTCGTAGTTGTCGTCGTTGTTTGCACACACGACGAATGCCCCATGAAAGTTACGAAGGCTCTAACCAACTGTGCAACTCAAGGGCCGGGTTAGAATTAGAATGATTGTCAGGAAATTAACAATGCTACGTGTTTAGGAAAGTGTCCTTTCTTTTAACAGCTACGTTAGGTTCACTGCTTATTGTGTGTTTACAAGCTGAGTTTGGAGATTCCTTGGACCGAAAAACAGACGACAGATACCTGGGTGTGTCGTCCGCATGATTCGCCAACGTTTTTCCATCCTGGTCCTATCAGGACTATCATCTTTAGTGTGCCTCATTTCCTGTTCACACCTACACCATAATAGACTTGCGTAGTTTCCAATTGAGAAGTGTGAAACATAATCTGTGTTACCACAGTAATCCCGAGAAGTGCAAAGGAAAAGGCAGGAGCAATAAACTACCTGGCCATAAGTGACAGTTATACTTTTAATGATAGTGTAATGCTTCTTATCGTTGGCAGTATTATAGCATGTGAGGGATATAACACGTCAAATAATTTCAGGTAACGTTTCATAACTCACTAATGGTACAGTTACACCTCATTATCATAGTAAGTGATACATCTGTCTGGGAATGTCCAAAATTTGTCATTCCCACGGAAGATTGTTCTGCCTTGATACAGCAAAACAAATTTTGATACCTGCCATTGATCCAATTTTTTAGCACCACTGTCTTGAAAACAGCTTTCAAGACTGTAACTTGAGATCCTTGGCAGAGCATTACCTCTTGTCTATGTATTATAATAATTATTATAATGACAGGCAATAAGTTACGCAAATGTGAATAAATCTTTGTGTTGACTGAGTGTTGTCCATTCAAGAGCCATTGCACAAGTCCACATCCAACTCTTCACGCACAGATATTTATTATTTGCTATGCACAGACAGTTATCAGCGTGCACCACACTGGCAATGTCCCTTGGGATCTGAAGCGGGGACTCACAAAAATAAAAAATAAAATAAACAGTTTTGTAAGTACTTCAATTGCAATGAAAACGGGACGATTGGACAGTAAATTGGACGGTTTCATTATAACAGTGGTACACAGGAAAAAAACTCGGGGTGTTGGGGGGGGATCTGGATCGATCTCTGGGCATAACCAAGTGTAAAATTTTAGAAGGGTTAGTACATCCTGAAATGGCCATCATGCCTCAGACCCCACTACTCGATTAATGCACCTCCCTTTTACAGTAAGAGGCCTCTTACTATCTACGGCATATCCTATCAAAGCTCACAGGACAGCAAATTTGGCCAATGCTTATGTGACAGTGCCTCGTAGAACATGCAGGTTTTCTGTTGAATTGACACTACATCTCTGGTAGCCCCTTTAATGTCTGGAGGTAGGTGCATCATTTTACATTTAACCAGCAGTAATGTATAGCATTGCAAAAAAGGAAACAAGGGCTTAATCTCAACGCTGCATCAGCATCATTCATCATCTCACAATAGCGTTGTTGTTGTCAGCCTCTGCACAAAGATTTGGGTGGACCTGAAACGGACCTTTTTTTTTTCTTTTCATTTCCTGCTGTCAAGTTATTTTGTCTTGGCATGTAGCTGTAAGATGTCAGTAGAAGCCATGAAGTCATTCTCTTTACTTCTTGAACTTGGATGAAGAAAGCACTGTTCTGGAAGATCCTAATTTGTCAGAGGCGTCGTAAAGGCATTAGTGTAAAAACCAGGTCTCTCAGCGAAATTGCCGTGCACACACGTACATTGTTTGATGCCGTTTCATGGATGGATGGGACTTGATCAGCAGCACCTGGTCCTTCTATAACACAGAACGTCAAAAGTGCACCTCAAGTTCGCTACGACAACTGCAAAAACCACCGCCCTACAGCACACAAACAGAGAGATAAAAGGTAACTGGGAAGTGGGTTATGGCGCTTATGTTACGGACAGAGGTACTGTTTGTATAGTGCCTGTTTCTAACAACAGCACACAAACAGCGTCAGTTCTTCCTTTTAGTGATCGGGGTTCATAGTTTGCGAATTGTTCTGTGTCCAAAAATTGTAAACACATTATATGTATTTAAGTAATATACGTACCACTTGCGCTTGACCCTGTCGAACTGCCTGCAGCTGTAATACACATGAAAACCAATCATGTCTACCACATTCCACAAAAGTCACAGGTTCAGTAACAGTGAAAGTTTCATGATAACGCGTCCGACAACGAGAAAAGTCAATCACGTTCATATGAATGACATCACTTGAACTTGTTTATTGTATTTTATTTAGCTAGTTATTAATCATAGGTTAGGGGATACCTTACGTTGTACCGATTTCGTCTATTGCTGCTAAGTTACTCACGCGCAAGAGTGACAGACCCGATTGGGAAACTACATAGACATTGTGACTTACTGTCGAAGTTGCTGGCTCGCTTTCTTCGTGGAGCACTGTCGGAACGGCGTCAAGTTTCAATTCGTTCCTTTTTTGTGTCAATCCAAGTTGCACTTCCATGATGTTCTCATCCAGGTACACATTATCGGTGAAATGCGAGGAGCATACACGGACAGCATGAACACTCCTTGCTTCATCTGGATACCCGCTAGTGATGTAGCTGCTTCCAACTTTCGCTTCGTCTGTGGTCTGGCTGTAGCTGTATCCTTGGCGTGCGAAATCAAACATCGAGGTTTTCGAAGGAAGTTTTCCTGGAGTCGGGAACGCTGCGTCGGTTTCCAAACGACATCCCACGCGAAGGATGCAAGCGTAGCGATAGTATCCGAGTCACTAGAAAGTGTCACATGTGAATACGGGCGACGTGCCGGAAAAAAACAAAGCAGCCCCAGACTTGGCGGCAGACGACAGCGTCCTTCACAGCGGATTAGCCAGATTCGACCTTGCGTCACGCGATGTTGTTGGCGCTGGCGCTTTCGAGGATCAAAACGAAACCGGATCTTTTAAATTCGATTCCTCATCACCCGGTCCGTTTTGGAAGGAGAAAATTTGGCAAATAGCTCGGTGGTAGTGTACCGAGCACATTGGTATTGGATTCGTAACCACGGTTCCGGATGCGACAGTCCCTTTAACTACCTCCCCTGAAAAGTAGTTGAACTACTAGTTAAACTACTCCATGGCGAAGTAGTTAGTAGTTATAGTTAAACTACTGTAGAAGTAGTTAATGGCCATCCCTGGTTGGTAGTGTGGGCAATGAAGAAGAATGTGCCCTAGATCTTCTAGAGCAGTGTTTCCCAAAGTGTGGTCCGCGGACCCCTGGGGGTCCGCGAGAGTGTCCGTGGGGGTCCGCGACCATCTCTCGCTTCAATGGGGAATTTCGTCCCCACAAGCACGCGCTCGTACATGCAGCCCGATTTCCAAACACCCAGAACTTCCAAAATTACTACAAGCATGCTTCAACGGCTAGCTTCTAATTTCTAATAGAAAAGTCCTGCAATGCGCGTTTGTCCGCGTCATACACATACAAACAAGAAAAAGAAACCAGTCCGGAATCGTTTCTCAAGCTGCATCGAAAGCACGCAGCAGCTGACGAGGTTGCTGGTTATGCACTGGCTAGCATGTGTACAGTGCGTCATATCGTTTTGCTTTGCCTACGAACACGACAGCGGCGAATTGTTTCGAAGCTCTGGACCGCTTTCTGCAAGACAATAATATCGCCTGGGGAAAATGTGTCGGTATTAGTACCGATGGTGCGTCAACAATGTCTGGGAAACACAAAGGACTTGTCGCAAGAGCCCAGGAGGTTGAGCCTTCGGTCAGATGGACCCACTGCAGCATACACAGAGAGGCGCTAGCGTGCAAGGACATGCACTCAGCGCTGAAGGATGTCCTCGCACAAGCTGTAAAAATTGTTAACTTTATAAAGGCTCGACCACTGAACTCGCGCCTGTTTGCGGGGATGTGCGATGAAATGGGCAGCGAACACAAGCACCTGCTCCTCCATACAGAGGTGCGCTGGCTTTCCAGAGGGAAAGTCCTTGCTCGCCTGTACGAACTCCGCGATGAAGCGCGAATATTTCTCTTGAACGCATCGTCGAACCTCAGCGAGCTGCTACTCAACCCGTCTTGGTTGGCAAGCCTTGCATACCTCACCCAAGCAGCAAAATGCACTGAAAGTCGAGTGCAATAGGGGTGGACGGGTAGATGAAAGGCCTTGAACAGATTCATGAAACTAGAGAACATTGATAAGACACATACCGTCCACCCCTAATGCACTCGACTTCCAGTACATTGTGCTGCTTGGGCAGTGACATATTCGAAAGCTTGAACGAACTGAACCTCTCCCTCCAGGGGAAGGCAGTGACGATATTCAAGGTGCACGACAAGGTCGAAGCTCGATGCGTGGGCCAGCCGCGCAGAGAAGAAGGTATTTGCTTCGTTCCCGCGACTATGTCATTTCCTTGAGTCTTCCGAAGAACAGATGCCAGAAAGCCTGCATTCAGCAATATTGGACCATTTGCGGTCTCTGAGGAAAAGACTGTTGGAATATTTTCCTCCCCTGCCTTCCACAACAAACTGCATAATGAATCCAATTCAGGAAAACCTCGAAACCGATCTGCCGCCATCGGAGGAAGATGCGCTTATTGAACTTTCATGTGACACATCGTTGAAGCTGAAGTTCGCGCAAGGCCATCTTGCCGATTTTTGGATCGGAGTGCGGTCCGAACATCCTGCCTTGTCAGAGAAGCCCTGAAGCTGCTGCTCCCTTTTCCGACAACTTATCTGTGTGAAGTTGCCTTCTCCGCACTCGTGCACATCAAGTCCAAGTCGCGGAACAGAATCGAGGTCGAGCCGGACTTACGACACCGCCTGTCTTCGATGACATCAGTGCCCTTGTAGCATCCAGCAAGCAGCACCATCCTTCGCACTGAACGCGGCGTTGGAAGTCAACTTCGCTTCTGTCTAGACAGTCACTTGACCATGTTTATGCTTGCACAAATGTGATTTCGTTCCTTGTTATACCCTGTCGCGCATATTAAACGCGGTCTGCAATGCAGTGTACACAGCGCGTATCCCGGTATATTTGTGTGTGTGTGTGTGTGTGGGGGGGGGTCCGTGAATTGGTTCTCATTGCTTCCGGGGGTCCGTCACCGCCGAAAGTTTGGGAAACGCTGTTCTAGAGCGCCGCAGTGACAGCAGCGCTAGGAGAGTAAACCTGTCTCAAGCTGTAACGCGACTGAGCCGTAAAAGCCACATCGGATGGGAGCCTTCAGTCACGTTTGTGAACGGATCGCTATTGTATAGTCCCCGCATGTAATCGCTCGTCTTACACCCGTAGCTTGTAAATATTTGCGTGAAATGTTGAAGCCCTGGTCGTATAGTGCACGTGTTTTTGTACATCCCCAGGCAAAATGACGGCTGAGCCTTGGGGGTCCTTCGATGACACTTGCATTTTTGTTCCGCAATTCAGTGGGAATCGTGGTGTAATTTTTAATTCAGTAATTCAGTGTAATTTAATGCAGTGGGAATCGTGGTGTAATTTTTGCAAACGCCTTGACTGTTTCACGAAGGGAATTCTTGCGTCGTAGATCAAAGCGTGGACACAGGAGACACTTTCCTTGCAGAACTCAGTTTGATTCGTACGTGTTTTTCTTGATCAGAGGTCACACATTGATTGCGTACTTGTTGGCTGCTGTGAGGCGTTTGACAAGGTGTGAGACCTCCAACAGAATTGTCACAGCTTACAGACTGCAGGGATCCGCCTTTATTTCTACGCCATTGAAGTCAGCTTCGGCGCGCCTTTATGTCACGTGAATTCAACGATGTATACAACGTTCATTCACGACAGGCAAGGCTATCGTGACATTAGATAGAGATAGACAATAAATTTTATATCTCTGTTTTTGAATCGCAATACAAGCTCCTACACTACTGAGCAGCATTGCCTCTGCATTTTGCATAAGTTGAACAAGGCCTCTTTTCAACCGCTTTACTTTTTACGTTTCAGGCCGCTTTACTGTGGCATTTTAAAGACATTCACGAAACACGAAGACACGCCATGGCCTGTCTTCAATAAAACAGTAGTTCACAACGTTATTTTGGAGAACGGAATTATTCCACTTACACGTAACGCGGAGTGCTTGTAAATTAATTTCCCGACGGCTGCTTCCGAGGAACCTTGACCTCACGAAGCATATGCTATATGCCCCGCCCGCATATGGCATTCCCTCCTGACAGTGCTACTTGTACGTGAAAAGTCACGGCTGGTTACCTATGCCATCCTCGACACGTTTGCCTTGTTCCGTTCTTTTTTTTTTTCTTTTTTTTTTCGTTTTCTTCTCCTCGCGAACTCCCCCAAGAAATTCGATGGAAACTAATAAGATGCAATGTTGCGCATGTGTATACGTCTAGCTTCGGTACGGAAAGCCCCACCACGTGATCATGGGGGGCTATAAAAACCGCGATGGCATTTTCGAGAATTCACACATCGTCCTGCAGAGACGAAGAAGAGCCTCTCGAACAGCCTACAGCATGAACGCTGCGGTAAGTTCTACCAATATCCTACGGAAAGCTTAAGGAAAGCTGCTAGGAAAGCTTAAGGTCTATGCCTTTGTAGAAATTGCTCTCTCTACGGATGAATTATTATTATTGTTCATGTCGATGACGATTTGTTACAGTTTTTGGTGCTCCTTGTGGTCGCTCTGGCCGTTGCCGTGGTCACTGCGGCTCCTCAGTACCTTGTGAGCGGGTACTACGGCTACCCGTACGCTCCGAGCTTGGGCTACTACTACCATTCCTACTATCCATACTACCACTATCTCGGACGTTGAGTCACACAGACACTGCCGGTACGTGAGCTCGTTGCCAATCTGAGCGGTAGATTACGGAATGACATATCAGGATGTCGTTGCTGTCTGCATTCTCCTGATTGTAGACAACAAAGCACTATTCATATCGAATATCTTGAAATCCATTCACCTGAATTAGCACAGGTGACTGTTGGTGTTCACGGACCCAGTTCCGAAAACACGATACGTCAATCGGCCTGTTTCTTTGAAGCGCGTGACGTTTGGATTTGATAACTTCCTTATCGTATCGTTTTCCTAGAGTTGTTCCGATGTACTAAAACTCACTAATAGTAAGGTTTAGCAGATCGGAAAGTGTTCACGATGACGGTACCGGAAACAGGACCCCCCCCCCCCCCCAATTACCTGATTCATCTCAAGTGTGGCTGACGCCACGTTGCTGTCATCTGATTTGACAGCTTCCTTTATCGTATACCGTATTTGTAGAGTGTCTCCGATCTATTAAAACTCCCCTAAGCAACACAATGTACTGCTTGCGACACACTTTCTGATATCTTCGTTCAAAGGTGCAGCAGCATAGCAAAGTGGCCGCTTCCGAAGGGGCTGTACCATTATTGTGTTCGAGGGTGGGCAGTATGCCGTAGAGTCTATGAGACGGAAGAAACAATTTTGCAGCACCTGGAGATTACAGACAGTATAAACCGCGAGTTGTCGATTTCCGACGAGTATTTCGCAAGCTGTAATATAAGGTTTGCTAGGTGGTGTCTTACCAGTGTAGTGGGTTTATTTCGTATTTCTTGGCCACGAAGAACGTGGACCTTCGTCCACCCACACACACCCCTATGCACTCACACTTTCAATTCATTGTGCCACTTGGGCACATATCAGACTCCTTTCCTCTTCTACCTTAGGCCTCCCGCTTCTCTTCTTCTGCCGACGATACAGCCTTTCCTTTCCCTCTTGATATGTGTTTACCGTGCGATCTGCCTGCTACGCGGCGCCATATACTGCTTGGAGCTGCGGGATAGGTGTCGTGTCTGCAGAGGGTCGACTTCATAGGGAACTGTGCCTACATTTTTGCATTAAAGCGCCAGAGGAAAGCCCATGGGAACCATCCAGACTGTTTGCCAGTTCCAAATGATCATTTAGACGAACTGAACTTCATTTTCCAGGACGCCGCTGAACTTGACAATGCGACCTGGAAACGGAGCACACCCAATTACAGAAATGGAGGACCATCTAGGTCTGACGCAATGATGTAAAACCGAAGGATGTTAAGATGCAGAGATGCGTTCACAGTATCAAATAAAATTCAACGAATGGAATGTGCTTCCAAATGTATGCTCCCTGAATTCATTCACTGAGGGATGTTGGATGATCGGGTCTTTACTGACGCTGCCGCTCTACAGGGGTGGCGGTGGTGAAACTACTAGACAAAGTCGGAAACGCTTAGGTGGGAAACGTCTGAAAACGTCTGAAACGCTCAGACGGGAAACGTATCGCGGGGGGGGGGGGACGTGCGTCCTGGGCCGACTTCACAGGCCGACTGACGCTCTACTCGCACTGACGCAGAACCCACAACGCACCCAATCGTGATCAGGCTGCGGTCGTGGTCATCCCGGACAAAGTGTGGACATTTGTCCTTCGCTCGTGAACGGGATTACACACTTCAAAGAGGATTTGGCGCAGACACAGTGGCTTCCTAATCCTACCGGGGTACCACTTGCAACGCAGTGGCCCTCTTGAAAAAGGCGTGCTAGACAGACGCAGAAATAGCTGCATTAATATATGTGTGGGAAACGCAACAAAAACAACAACTTTATGTTAATGACGATGATTGGGGAGTTTCATCGCCAGGGAGCGATAGCCTGCCCGATTGCTGGCGGAAGCACGTAAATTGTTCTTACCAATATTTTTGACCAGGCAAACGTGTCTGAAGCCAATATTTCATTTTGATTCACAACATGAGTGGCTACTGTTCTTAGCTACTCCAGATGGCGTCAAGATGAAAACGTGGATCCTCAATGCCAAGTGCGGACCACGACCTACTAGATTATGACGACCACGGCATAATCGGCAAACCCAATGAGGAGCCCGTCCGCACGATCTGCTAGGGCGCTACACATCGGCCCGCGAAATCTACATCATGATTGGACGATGAAAATTAAGCAGAAGCGGACGTGCAACTACCGTAGCAGACGACAGCAACAGCTCCTATGAAAACGCGTAAGATGATGATGATAATGAACTTTACTAAGGTAAGCTAAAGTACAAAGTACTGTAGAAATTCGGGAAACAATAACCCTGCCGATGACTAGCGCCACCGCTAGCCTCCAAATGCGTCGCTGGGAAGGGGTCCGTATATGGCATGGTCGCTATAATCTAGTAGGTCCTGGTGCGGACGGCGTGGGTGTGCCGAACTGGGTAGCCGAGATAGTCACCGAGTGCCTGTTCAGATTAATTGCGTGTGACAGTCCTTATGACGGCATTAGACGCAGACCTTTGGAAAGGACGATCAAAAAGAAAGAACGTTGTCACACGGGGTCCCATGGCGGGTGCATATTTCTGCCATCTAAACGAACACACACTCCCAATACACTCCCCTGTTGCCTTTAAAGTGTCACCCCAGACTGTAAAAAGAAGAAAGCAACAAATGTTTCTGTTTTATTCCGCGTTATAAATAACCGTCGTTCAAGACTAGGTAATGCCGTCCGTGAACATCATGCATTTGCACTAATTTCTGAAAGCATCGGCAAAGCTTCGTATCTTCGGTTTCGCCAAGAATAGATGACGTCACCGTGCTTGCTAGCATTCGTCTCCTAGCAACGCAGCAGACGAGTTGCCTGGCCATACCTCTCCGAACCATGTTGATGCATGGAGGTACAATGCATCGAATACATCGTTTACGTCAGACTCTTTGTTTTTCCGAGGCTGGCCAATGAAGTTACGGCGTTCACGAACAGGGAAAGGGGGAGGATGAAAGTGTGTCCCGTTCGTTGACCGGCCATCTTGCAATACTTATTGAACGCAGATTGGACCTAGTCCTAAGAACACCCAGCAAGTCATTAAAGGAGTACAGAGGGCCATCCCATCCAAAAAAGTTTCAGATTAAGACGTCTGATGAAAGTGTGTGTCTCATTTTACCGAGTAGCACGAAAGTTTTTGATGTGTGCAATTTGTTTCCCAGAAAAAAACTCACATAAACATGCCTCCGCGCGTTCACCCTTAACTCGCCACTCCAGGTATAACGAGGATGAGGAGGTATGATGCCACGTCACCAATGACGTTATAAGGAGGACTCGTTCTGGTTCGCTGGTCAGTGGGGGTCAGCGCCTTGTTCCTTTGCCGCGGTAAACCAGTTTTGCCAGTTTCAAAAGTCAGTCAGTTGAATAGAAGGAGCGGTCGAATCATTACCGAGCCAGGAGAAAGGCTTTTTCAGAACCGGAACAGCCGAGTAGGAGACGACAGCGGGGTAGCAGACAACATTTCTCTAGATCAATCAGCGAGCGTTCTCCTTATAGCGTCAGCGCGAGGTTCCAGGCAGATCACAGGCTGGTACTGCTCTTCACCACCGTTGCGCACGGTCGCTTTTTGCGGCGTATTTTAAATTCAATTTGTGCGATAATTATGTCTCTGTGGTGTGAATTACTTCGCATGACGCATCTTACTGGCCTACTTAACAGTTTTATAGGAAGAAAACAGGGTGTTAAAAATGACTTCTGTGCTACTTTAATATCCCTGGTACACCACTACAAGGTTTCTTTTTTGTGTGTGTGTGTGTGTGTGAAAGCGTGGCCCCTGGCAGGACTAACCTCTGCAAGCCAGTGAAAGAAGGGTAACTCGAGCGACGTGATAGCCCGCAAACCTTGTATAAATGAGATTCATTTACAATATTTTTGTGGCAGGGCAAAACGAGTGGGAGACAGCCTCGAGCGCACGCGATGAGTGACTGCTGGATGAATGAAAACATGCAGCCGCAAAAAGCTTCTGTGAGTGAATGAGCGAATGAAAGAAAAGCGAGTGTATAAAAAGAGAACGAACGTTGACCCCTGGTCAGCTCTTACAGCCGAACAGAAGCTTCCTGCGGCTCAACATCATCTGGGCCGGCGTCATTTATGATGACTTGATGAGTGTGGCACTTTGACATGAAAGCGTCCTAAAGACGAAAACACCTGAAATGGGGCACCACTACAAGGTCTCGAAAGTCCTGAAGCGCCGGACATCCATGGGATATCCGCGGGATATCACAGGCGACATTCGCGTTTCGACAGGAACGCGCAAGTTCGAGTCACCAAATAAGCTACGCTTCCAGAGTATCGACACTGAGTTCCAAGAGCGAGCAGGCGCCATCTTGGTTCCGCGCCACGCTACCCGCACGTGTACGCGCAGTGCGCACTTCAGCGCACGACGCCATCTATCGTGCGCGGGTGAAATGTTCCTTTCGTTCGCAAGCACCAGTTGACGGCCTTGAGCTCACCTTGACATCCTCGGGATCGAGAGGATAGAGAGGTAGCAAGCAAACCCGAGACTAGGGGACAAAAAACGAACGACAACAACGAACAACAACGAGACCTTGTCTGTGTTGTCGTTTTTTGTCCCCTAGTCTAGGGTTTTTAAGTTATGGATCCTCGAGACGCTCCTTGACAATACATAGATTATCGCACAACAATCATACATGTTTCTACATCCCACAGGAAGCATTATGCTAGCCGTCTTGGATCCTCAAATGGGGATGATACCGGTGTGGTGCGGAAAGAAGATGGCGCTCCTACTCTCCCTTGGACCTCAGTGTCGATACTCTGAAGCGAAGCCTATTTAGTGACTCTAACGCAGGTATGACAGCAGTTCCAGTTTTCTCTGAACCCTCAATCATGTTCCGAAGTGCACTGCCCCAGACAGCGCCTTTCTTTCTAACAGGTACCAGATTAGACACACTGTTATCAGTGCATGGCTCACTGGAGGGAACAATATAACGGCGGCGTATTGTATTCTGAAAAGCAGGTATTGTTCTGTGCCTATTCTCGTACGTGTTAGATAAATAGTTGTTCGAGCAAATACGACATAATCTCGCTTCTGGCAAAAGTTTCAGTCGGGTCCTAGGGTGTGAGCAAGATGCTGCTCTTGTGGATTCTCCTCGCTGTCTCGTTGTCCAAAGGTACGTTGCGTGTCAGAAACTACATCGGACGTGACTTTTACGTGAATTCGTTTGCCTGCAGCGTGCTGCAGTATCACTTTAGCCGGCAACTTGAACAGAGCTCAGGCTATTTCTAGAATCACCTGAGATAAGTAGCCAAGAGGTTATCGTCACGAATTTTCTGTGTAACCTCATAAGCTTCGATAGTCGTCTCGATGCGGTGATGGAGTTATCCTCGCTACCTGAACAGGAAAATAGACTCCCGTTCCGCGGAGTCGGTTCTTTTTATTTTTATTTTTTGTTCCAGTTCTATAAAGGTGGCCGTGCAGGTATTCGTGAGCGAAGCAGGTGAACATGGACCCTTTGCACTCTAAGAAAAAAAAGGAGTAATTTTACTCCGTTCGGGGACTAAATAGTTCCTTTCGGGAGTAAATGCACGGGAGTAAACGAATGTCACAGAGTGGAGACTGCGTGTTACGCACTGTTCTAACGGTTTCAGGTAGATTATTCGAGTGCATGCATGAAAATACTTTGAATCAAACCGTCAACCGTGATATATCGAGTGATATAAAATCTTGCGACATACATAGGGCACAATTTTTGAAGAAAGAAGCTTACTCTGTGTGAGTGAAAAATTTCTAAGTTTGCATAGGTAGCCTTATGCCATCAAATTGACGAAGAGCACATATTTACGTAGACTGCTGCATTCGGAAGACCATTGTCGAAGATCAGTGACTATTTGCAGTCATGTGGGGTAAATGTCGGGGTTAGGGGACTGAAATAGGGAGTAATTGCAGTCCAGGGGACTAGAAGCTGCAATTACTCCGTATTTTACTCATTTTTTCTTAGAGTGTGCACACTCAAAGAAAAAAGGAGTAAAATGGGGAGTAATTGCAGCTTCTACTCCCCTAGTCTGCAATTACTCCCCATTTTAGTCCCCTAACCCAACATTTAGTCCCGACGTTTACTCCCCAGGACTGCAAATTGTCACTAAACTTCGCGAATGGTCTCCTGAATGCAAAAGTCTACGTAAGTATGTGCGCTTGGTCAATTTGAACGACATAAGGCTGTATAACTCACACAACGTAGCAATTTTCCAGCCACTCAGAGTAAGAAACAGTTAGCGCATCTTTTTTCGCAAATTGTGCCCTAGTATGGGGCAAGATTTTATATCACTCGATATATCACGGTTGATGGTTTGCTTCGTAGTATCTTCATGCATGCGCACCAATTATGTACCTGGGAGTCTTACAACAGCGCGTGAAATCCGGTCTTCACTCTGTGACATTCATTTACTCCCGTGCATTTACTCCCGAAAGGGACTATTTTTGTGGCAATGCAATTACTCCCAAAAAGGAGTAAAAGTGATCCTTTTTTTCTTAGAGTGTGGAACCGACGAAAATGAGGCATTAAGGACACCCTTTTCATCCCCCTCGACGCCGACGCCAAAGTGGTTATGATTTTACGATGTTTAATGGCTGTTCAATGCTCCTTGTCCCACACCCTCTGAAATGACCAAATTTTTTATTATTGTTATTATTTCTTGATCTGCGGACCTGGCTCTCACACTGCACATGGTAACCGTCAGATGGTTATACCATACGTGAAAGCGCCTATGGAGAGATGCCGATATTGTCGTCTCATTCTCTCCCATAAGATTCCAGACCCTCTTCAGGGATCCCATAGGATTGCGGTATATCGTCGTAGAATTTCTACTTACGGGATGTATGGACTTGTATGCAGATGAAAGTCGACGTATCTTGCTAACGAAAAAAATAAATACTTACATATTATTTTTATATTTTTTATATATTTTTTATATTATATATATATATATTTTTATATATTATTTTTATATTTTATTATATATATTCCGAATGCAGCAGGTGAAGCAATATATATATATATATATATATATATGTTTGTAACTCAAACGTCGCCATGCCAGTACTGGACAGCTGTTTCTGCCTTCTTGAGCCTCATCAGCAGTACGCAGGCAGGAACGTTTGAGTGGATGGCGTCCGAAGGTCACGTAACACGTGATTCCTCCCGTCAGGGTGAGATAACTCACTTACTGAAAGCCCAGTGCAAAGCCAGTGAAATATAACAGGGAAAAAATAGCCAGAGCTCTTTGGCTGCACGTATAGCATATGTTTGTAACTCAAACGTCGCCATGCCAGTACTGGACAGCTGTTTCGGCCTTCTTGAGCCTCATCAGCAGTACGCAGGCAGGCAACGTTTGAGTGGATGGCGTCCGAAGGTCACGTAACAGGTGATTCCTCCCGTCAGGGTGAGATAACTCACTTACTCGCTTTCAGTAAGTGCATATATATATATACACACACAAGCATATTTTCTTTTGTAACTTCTGTTCCCGATGTCATTCCCACATGGCAGTCTGAAGTACCTACAAGAGGACTTACAGCAATGACTTCGTCGCAATTATATTTGCCATGGTTCGTCGAACTGGTTATATTGAGATGATTCATTACAAAATTCTTCATGGACGTCTCTCTCCGCCCTATATCCCATTCTACCCATTGGCACATCTTTCGTAGGCTCCGCAGTGGCACGAACATTTTCCGTATAGGTCCCACAGCAGAGAAGACTTAAAAACAATCAACCGTGGAGTGTGATAAAGAGGAATAGTGAAGAACTGACAAGCACACAAACCAGGCACTGATTCCAGGTGCATTATTTTGCAGGCCACTAAACACAGTCATACAACCTCCTACGAGGTAGTACAATTGTAGGAGTGTCTGTCTTCTCACGTTACTTCACGTTACATGCGAAATCACACTCCGTCAAATGCAATAGCGTTTCGAGCAAACTGTTGACATGGGACGTTCACGACCTTATGTTTCATCAACTTCACCCTTGCATACTGTGCGTGCAAAATACGCGCTAAGTGGGGCCGAACGTTGTGATAAACTCCACACAGGGATGGATCAGAGTAAGGGAGAAAAATACGTATTTTATCCAGAATATTTTTTTTTAAATTTCGTGTTAGCGCTGCAAGGCAACTGTGGCTATGAGCAGCGTACAGATGTGGACAGATGGAGAGAGGACAGCAAGAAGGAGTGGAGGACATGGGGGTTAGTATGCGTCCAGGGCCGACTTCAGGGGGAACTATGCCGACATTCGTCCGGAAAATCTTCGGAAAACCCAGGGAAAACCTGAGACAGCACAGCCGGTGACAGGATTCGAACCCGTGTCACCTGCCAGTCTCTGCGTGGAAAGCGATCATCCTAACCACTATGGGAGCTGGTTTATCCAGAACAGTACAGTCAAACTCCTTTATAGCGAACACCTTTTTAACGAAAATACCAATACAGCAAATTGTTTTGCGGTCCCGCTGGAGCCCTATAGGTCCAATAATGGACATCCTTTTTAACGAAAATACCTTTACTGCAAATTTTTTTTGCTGTCCCCTGAGTTTCGTTGTAAAGGAGTTTGACTGTATATTCAAGTCAGGAAAAAGTATCATGAAATGCTCAGTAGAATCAATGTTGCTCTGAAGCAAGTATAGCATACGGAATATCCAGCAAATCGGTGAGATAAGCAGAGGAAAGAGCCGTCGACGTTTGGAAAAGAAGTCTGCTTTAGTATGCCCAACAGGTTCGCATTCGATAGTATATACGAGTTAGTCAATAATGGAGTGGTTGAGAATAATGGAACTCCTGTATCTCGAAACACTGAACTTTGGACATTTGCGGTCCCTCCGCTACACCCACGTAGAATCAAAGCATTTCTTGCACACGTGCATGATATTACAGTATCCTGTTCTATAGCCTTTCTCTCGTCTCTACCTTATCAGTTCAATAGCCATATACCGGATGTGGAGGACAATGAAATCGCTACCCGGCGGAGGCGTTGCTTCGTGTTGTCGTCACCAGTACTCTAGCGGTGTGCCAGTTGTGTAATCCACGAAAAGTGATATATTCTGGTAGCGCCGGTTGGAAGCCTCTGTTCAGGGCTGGGTAGTGATACTCATATTTTGTATTATAACACTAATTTATTTATTTATTTAAAGTACCCCAAAGGCTCATCAGAGCGCTACATGGGGGAGTAGGATGGTACATGCATGTCTTCAACACAAAAACGATGAGAGAGAGAGAGAGAGAGAAAAAAAGTACAAAACACTGAACCAGTCATATTGCCTGGCTGGCACGAAAAGTAGAGCATACAATAGAAAAACATAATAGTACATTATAAAAAGAATACAAACATCGAACGGAAAGTTGGCCACGGAAAGTGTCGTAGTCAACGAGCTCAGCTAGGTCAGAGGGAAGATCGTTCCAGTTAATTGGCGGTTCGACAAAATAATGATTTCGCAAAGATGTCTGTTCGACATTGAAAACGATTTACTTTGCATCGATGGTCGAAACGTGGGAATATAACTGTAGAGCGGGTAAGCGGAGAAATGTTAGGTGGGATACTGTGGACGAATCTGTGGAAAAGTGATAACCTTGCGTCGGTTCGGCGACTGTCCAGGCTAGGGAGCTCAAGTAGCTGTTTAATTGCCGTTACATAATACTTTGATTCTGATGTATTATAATACGGAATACCTGCGTGTATTACACGAGTAATACTAGTAATACATAACTTGTGGAGAAAATGGGAAAGAAAAGCAGAAATATGTACAATTCGTGCATTACTTATCGAGACAGTCATTCTCCACTCACGTTTTATTTCGGTTGCTTACACTTTTAGCATGTTCTGAAACGGGTAGTCCTCTATATGCCCTTCTTTTCCGAATTTGATGAGATAGCGCTGATTAACTCGGCCACAATGAACAGCTTGCCCTCCTTGTGGCAGTGTCTTGATTTCGTTCAGTCTGGACGATAAAATGTGGGCGGTTGAAAAGAGTG
Organism: Ornithodoros turicata; assembly: GCF_037126465.1. Taxonomy (NCBI): domain Eukaryota; kingdom Metazoa; phylum Arthropoda; class Arachnida; order Ixodida; family Argasidae; genus Ornithodoros; species Ornithodoros turicata. The sequence continues at coordinate 9,222,837 of NC_088206.1, read as the reverse complement.
TGACTGTCCATACTGCCACCGCGTACAGTGGTGACTGGGCTCGACGCACCTTTTCATGCGACAAAGGACCTGAAATTGGATTGCTCCTTACGGACGGTGAACTGGAAGGAATGCGGGGAAGCCTCCAGTTACCTCTGGCCCCGACATCACACCCGTTGGGATAATTTGGGGGAAGGGTTATAATAGGGGCCTTGTTTGTGTCCGAATGCTTGTCGGACACGAAAAAATACTGACAAAGTGCACCGGTGACACTCAGCAGGTCGGACTTATTGCCTCTGCGAATGTATTATAATTCAGAAGTATTATAATACATGTAATACCCCTATTTCGTGTATTATAATACAGATACAAATACATTTAGAAAATGAGTATTATAATACATAATAGAAATACTCAAAAGTGTTACAGTAATAGTATTATAATACAAATTATTACTATTACTGGCCATCCCTGCCTTTGCTCCTCTCGTCAAGTCACGATGGCATCACATTGTATGCTATGGTGAAATACATTCCGAAATCAGCACGTTGTCGTAACAATGTGAGCGGTACATGTGTAGTGATAGGGAAAAGCAACCATGAGGCACAGCGAAGCCATTTTTCATTCTTCAAACATAGTTGAACACAATGGGAATCCTAGAGATACTGCACAAGTAGATTATCTCTAGTGTCACTAAATAGGAAGCAGAGTAGAGACACTGAACCACGCCGTCGAGCGATCCCGCCATTTTACTGCGTTGCCAAGCAATGGAACCCCAATCTCCCCCTTCTCCAGTGGCGAACAACGCGCAGTCGAGCCAGCTCACAACCCAGGAAACCGGTTTTGCATTGAGGTGACCCAACATGGACGGCGAGTTTTTGGAAGGAGAAACCACGTGACACGACCGGCCCAATCGCGGGCACCGAACGGCGGCTCTGGCGCAGAAAAGGAATGCGGTACTCTGTACCCCATTTAGTGACTCTAATTATCCCCATAAAAGTTTCTTTTCTTCATTATCTACGCACTCAGTCACAAACAAACTATTTTTACGGGTTTTAGTAGCTTGTTTGTTTGAGGTCTTGACATTCACAATTCAATATACCGCTTAACCCCTTAACTTGCTGTTCTCTTTGATCCGCGTTGACGTAAACACTGCATTCGGTATGCTGACTGACTCCTCTACACTAAAAGAGCCGCACAGAAGAAGGCTCTCACCTTAGTCCCAGGGGCCGACGATTCGATTTTTTTCTGTCCAGCCATGAGTTGACTCTCAATGTCCTACGCTTCTTTAAAATCTCCTTAAGTGAAATGCCAATGGACGGTACAACACGATAGAGGAGACGGTGTAGAACACTATCCGTTCTATTGGAAGCAAAATGACCATTCGACTGGATATCGAGAGACGTGTGCCTGACGATCCGCCGCTGTCTGACTTTGTGGAGACTGCCATATTTCAGTTGTTCACGTTCTTTGACTCCTTGATTCTTGTGTTGTGTTTCGTCAGTTGTGTGTTTCAGCCTCACACCAGTTACTTTCCCATCTCTGTATTATTCGAAATGAGGCCCCCCGTTCAATCCACCTCCAGCACATATCTAGTTGGATTTGCCGCGCATTACAAAATTATTCAGTTGACTTTACTAGCTTGCTGAGGAGGAACACTTCATGTTCTCATTCCTTTACGTCTACAATGTTCTTCTCTCTAACACTAGCGTGAAGCGCACTGCACGTCGTGGCATCCGAACTACTTGATATACAGGACAGAGATCGGAATCGCACCGTTCATTTTTATTGTCGTGGTTCATTATAATGGTCAATTGATTCCGTTAATTGGTTCTCTTTTCGTACGGGGAGCACGAATCACGAATGAAAACAAATTACCTCGGTTTTCTACGGTTACCTGGTTACCTGGCTGATTGACCTCTCTCAGGAGATGATTTATATCATATCAGACGAGAAAAGAAAAATATGGAATTGCTGATCTAGACAGGGCCAGGACTGGTTAGTTCTGTGCATGTAGCCTGGGAAAATATGTTACTACAACAACAACATAATACTAGAAAAGACGAATAGCTATAGAAGACCAATTTTCCAAAATCCCAGCGATGCAATTGACCGAGATCTGTTATTCCATCTCTAGTTCTTTATATACAGAGTTCGAGGTAACTCGTTACTGTAACTAAGTTCCTTTTTTAGTAACTTGTAACTCGGTACTTTTGCGCCGTGGTAACTTTCAGAGGAACTCGTTCCTTTTTCAGGTAACTTTGCCAAAGTAACTTAGGTTAAGTTCCAAGTTAATTTTAACTCGCTTTTCATTCACGTCCACATATTTTCTTGCTTTCTGTCCGGTTCCTTCATGGCATTTTTTTTTGCCATAAAACGTGATATTCGATCAATGACAGTATTTTATTCAGGAAGTAAGAACCGCTGCCATTGAAATGAAGCTGAACCACGGTGCGCCCACAGGGAGTAAGATGCAAAGCGTTCAAATAGACCTCTACCAGAGAAACGTCATCATGACATTGGTAGACAGATTGAAACCGAATCAAATCGGAAGGAGAGGGCTGGGTTGCACGAAACGGGCACTGCCGCCTCGTGTTCGCTGCCTCCCACTGAAAGAAAAACAGGACCGATCGAGGGTCGCGTCCCTTTAAGGGACCATATCCTAATCCCCTCAACACCGTGGTTTTCGGGCGCGACCTTGTTCAAAACAACATGGTAGCGCGCCAAACAGTACACATGGAACAGGAACGACGAGAAGAGGACAAGCGCACACTCACAACTAACTTTTATTTGCTTATTGCATGGCCAGGGAAAACCCACAACACAAAAGAAATTCGAACAGCCGCGACACCTACAACACCCTCTCAAGGAATGCCCAAGCTCTTTTTCTGATAGAGCGAGAGACGCTTGACTGATGCAAGTGTTATCTTCGGCATTTTCACCTCTTGTTCACCTCTTGACGACCTTGTTCACCTCTAGCTTCGAGCGTAGTTCAATTCTACCAAATTTGTGGTGCTGTCGAACACTATGACGTCATTTGTTTAAAAACAGGGAGAGGTCTATTGTTGGACATAAACGAAAGCGATCTAAGCGCGTTGCACCCCTCGTGAATTATAATGAGTGAATTTTTCCCTCATTATAATTCACTGGCTTGCACTGTGGCGTTGAGGAGTGCTCAGTCACCCTCCCAGGTGTATATCGCTCGCTGAGCGACCCCTGGTTTGCCAATTCCGAACGATGCGCAGCTACCCAGAGCTGACGAGCCGCAAACACGGCGAAACACGTGTCCTCTGGTGCTGTCGCATCGTTCCATGAGTATCTGTTTCTCTGTGTGCAGCCATAGAAGCCATCTTAATATGTAATTTTGAATTTCAAACACGTCTAGTGTCATTTATTTGTTTCTTTAATGGCTTTTTTCCCTCCTTATAATTCACTGGCTTGCACTGTGGCATTGAGGAGTGCTCAGTCACCCTCCCAGGTGTATATCGCTCGCTGAGCGATCCCTGGTTTGCCAATCCCGAACGATGCGCAGCTACCCAGAGCTGACGAGCCGCAAACACGGCGAAACACGTGTCCTCTGGTGCTGTCGCATCGTTCCATGAGTATATGTGCGTATATATATAGGTTGAGGTAAAAAGATTATCAAACGGCCAAACCTATTTAAGTAATGTGTAACCACCTACGCATCTTTTGTCCTGACGAAGACAGTGCCACTGTCGAAACGTCGACCTCTTGCCCATTTTACTTTTTAACGTCTCCCTATGTAGTAAACTAGTGTTTGTAACTTCCCTAAAATCTGTTTCCGCGTCTTTTTTTTTTTGCAACTTCTATATATATATATAGAAGTTATACATGCCCAGTTATATATATATATATATATATTACTGGGCATATTCTTTGCATACTCGGCAATGTGCCACAGAGGAAGAACTTACGATTTTCCCGTTCTTTCGTGTCCTCCTCTTATATTTTTTTTTCTAACAAACAAACTGTCGGTTTTCCTGAGTTTGCAGGGAGATGTTGGCGTGGGACGCACAAACCTCCTCTATCCCCTATGATTTCCGTCTCCTGCCGGTTGACATCTGCACAGCACTGATTGAGCAGCCGCATCGCGGCGTTAACAATACACAACGCAGGATAGACTTGATGACAATATAATAAACCAAGCACATGTGTGTACATATTGCCCGTTTCTTTTTGCCAGGGGAAGACCAGCCTCCGTCCTTTCCTTCTGACTTTAAGGTGGATGTCCTAGTAGACGCATGGTGGGAGAAAGGACTCAAGTCGTACACCATCGCGTACACTGCCAAAGGCAATGGAAGGGGAAATTTGCTGTACGTTTCGGAGAGGTCGGATAACAAGGAATACATCAAAGTGATCGACTTCGGGAAGGACACGATCATTTTCGCTAACAGTAAGTAACATATCGGGAACTGTCAAAAGTGATTATTATCTCTTGTAATTTTTTTTTCTTTTTTTTTTGCGTTTACGCTACGCGGCGCACGACACACCTGGAACTTGGATGGTTACGTGATTGAAATACTTGACGTAGTTCTAATAGTGATTGTCACATACGCAGCTCTGGACGAGTCGTGCAAGTATGCGGAGGGCATCCCAGAAGTTGAGAAGACCAACACGTTCTTTCCCGTGGATTTCGAAAGACAGGGACAGCAAATGCAATTTCTCACGCCAGACAAGCTGTTCCGGTTCGATGGAGAGAAGGTGAGCAGAAGAAGTTCATATCGAGTGCGCGAGTGTCGTTCAAGGTTGATCGAGATTTTTGCTCGGGAAAAATCAGCGAGCAAATGTAATTAGAAAAAGACTGTAGTCTCTGGCGCACGACCAAACGCGTATGAGATGCGATAGCATTTACTACAGACGAAGGACGACGACTCAATTTCGGATGCGAAAGAAGCACACTTTTACTTTCAGGAGTTTTAGCAGATGGCCAGCACTCTATAAGGAAACGATACTATATAAAGGAAGCTGTCAATTGAAAGATCAACAAGGTTATGTAAGCCACTTCAAACGAATCAGGCGATTGACACCTCATGCTACCCGAAGCGTTATCTTAGGGCTTTCCGATCTGTTTAAACTCTCTTCCTCATACCATGAAATATCCTGAAAGTATGTGTGTCAACGTACACGATCACTCGGACGGTTCCTCTTCGTCTGGGTGGTCTTCAGTTCTGGCGATGCAGAGAATGGGTTTGTGAATACCGTAGTAGGAGATGTAGTCCATGCAGCGCTCATATACCATATAGCTTGGTTGACACTATACAGTCAAACTCCTTTATAGCGAACACCTTTTCAACGAAAATACCACTACAGCAAATTTTTTTGCGGTCCCGCTGGAGCCCTATAGGTCCAATAATGGACATCCTTTTTAACGAAAATATCTTTACTGCAATTTTTTTTTGCTGTCCCCTGAGTTTCGTTGTAAAAGAGTTTGACTGTACTGCGGAAGACGCGGAAGACCCCCAGGAAGACGCGAAGGGCAACCACGTTGCCAGATGAGAGCCGGGCGCTCCGTCGGAGCCATACGTGACCTCACAGTTCTCAAAAATAAAAATTAATTTTCTCTAGCTTTCGCGTCACGTAGAGCCAAAATATTTTCCGGAAATGTTAAGTGAGACGAGAAGAGTAACATAACTTTGGTAGGATTCTGAGGACACGGGATTTAGCCCGTATGACGCTGTGCGTGCACAAATGCGTTCTTTTTCCATCGACCGTGCGTTTTGTACCCTGAAACTTCCATATTTTGGAATGCGGATGATAAAAGCGCTACATCCGCGTGACTCCGGTGTAAATTCACACCTTTTTTTCTACGTTTACAACATTTTTTTGCATACATTTGCATACATTTTTTAAACGCACACCGTCACAGTACACGCCGTATCGGACATGGAAGGCTTCTGCAAGGATAGAGGCAGATAATCAGTGTCTCTATCCTTGCAGAAGCCTTCCATGTTCGATACGGCGTGTGCTGTGACGGTGTGAATTTACACTCGTATAATTGCCAACGAAAGTGAAACCAATTGTTCGTTTAACTTGAGAATGGTACCAGATGGAGTCCATCAGCCCTAACAGAGTTGCTTCGCCGCGTGACTTATGCTACAGAGTCAACAGGCGAGACGCCAGAAGTTCAGAGGCATTTTGATGGCGGTACTTACGATACATTTGGAAGGGCCGTCCGGTAGAAAACGTACGTGCAATACGTGGGTGGTGACCCTCTCACACATGACAGCGAAAACTGAGGAGTGTAAACGGTTTTACGCGCCAGCTACTTATGCCTGAGAAGGCGATCATGGAAGCTGTCTCAACATCGATCTGTCTTTGCAGACCCCTCAACCAAATGTTGTGCCAGGCCTGTCATGGTGGAGTTCAACAACTGTTCTACAAGGCCCTCTCAGTGGAAAAGACGTGCAATGCAACATATCATTCGCCTGGACAAGTACGTATCGTTCTTCTTCACGCTCCTCGTGATGTGCCTCGTACCGTTGGTGTAAACAAAATGTATAACGCTTGTCTTTCACTTACAGCAAACGGAACCAAAACTCCTCGATGCGATCGAAATGCCGAGAATTTTAACGCCTGTCCTCCGATTCCTGTTGCATCCCAATTACTATGCGACAAACAAACGGCCACCTACACGTTCTCCAGTTATACTGAGGAGTTGGATTACAGCATCTTTCAGGTAATTGCCCAGCGGCGTATAAGTACTTTATTGAGCCAGGGTGACGTACAAAGTACCGAATAAATGGTGCGACTGTCTCCCACTTTCAAGAGGTTTCACTACAGGGCACACATCTTGGGCTATCGCGTGTTACGGCAATTTCTTTGAAGTGTCCTCCTATGACAGGTCTCGATCAGCGTGTCTTTCTTTGACACAAAGACTTTGCACCATAAATTAGCACTACGGTCAAGTTTCACGTGGATGGTACATGTGGGGTCAGCTTATGAGGGCTGTAGGTAGCTGAATAGCGTAAGGTATCAAACATTTCACGCCTTCTGTTAGTTTTTTTTTAAGTTGCATGTTAGCACCGCGGAGCAACTATGGCTATGAGCGGCGTACAGACATGGACAGGTTGAGAGAGGACAGCAGGGAGGAGTTGGGGACAGAGGGGTTCGTATGCGTCCTGGGCCGACTTCTGGGGAACTGTGCCGAGATTCGTATGGAACGTCTTCGGAAAACCCAGGGGGAAAACCTCAGACAGCACAGCCGGTGACAGGATTCGAACCCGTGCCACCTCCCAGTCTCGGCGTGGAAAGCGATAATCTTATTAACCACTATGCCACGGGAGCTGGTCTTCCGTTAGGTGAAATACTGTTTATGCGTCAGTGGTTACTCTCGGCAGTCAAAATGTTTTCTCCGCACACTCCATAGGTTTCACACAGTGCTCTGTATGATGTCCTAATTACGCCGCAGTACGGTTCTTGTCGAAGCTTGTGTTGTGCTCGTATGTTTGTGTGTTCCAGCGGCGCAGCAGTTACTGGGGTCACAGTCACATATATAAGCGGTTTAGTGCCTCATGCCTTGCGACATTTCCTTGCAGGAACCACTGGGATTCTATTGTGACGGGAAAGAAAAAGCATCGTCCCTTCCAAAGTTACCAAACGTTTTTAGCCTTAGAGCTGAGAACATATTGCCAGTATCTGGAAACGTGGTCTGGTATTCTTATGTAAGCACCTCTTCCACATAATCAACAGCAAACCGCTTAGGTCACTGTCTGAAGTGCTCTGGAGCTCCTGTAGAACTGTATGACCCCTAACAAGCAATAACGTTTCTTCCAGGTCTGGGCTGACTTTAAGAATGGCGCTGTAGCTACTCGTCACAGGGAAGAAGATGGAGATGTCATCATTATCTCCGACTACCGAGCCGGTACGATAAAGTCCCGTACTGTATAGATCCGGAGCCCATTTTAATAGACTTCTAGATGGATACATGACTGACCAAGGGATGCTCCTCACCAATATGATCACCGCGAACGACCTGGAACCTCAGAGGCCCAGGCTAAACGTTTCATGCACTTCGTGCGCTATTCGCTCCGAGATCGAGCAGTGTCGGGGCGCTGCGGAGAAACGATGAACTACCATTGTGTGGACGCGTCGTCTGCTTTTACACGCTTATCCGGCGTTTACTGCAGTAGGTGGAGCATTGGAGAACCAAACAGTATCAAACCAGTGATCTTCCGGTGAAGATATACTAGAATTACGGAAAAGAATTATCAATTCGGAACATCGGCCCACGTGTTATCCACACTAGAAGGGTTACAGTTTCGCCCCCTATAGGTCGATCTCGCACCGAATACTCCGCTGCACGTTTATAGATCTCTCAAAGTCTAATTATTCATCGTCGACCTGAGGGGCCACGAATGTTGCGTCAAAGGCAGTCATTATAGTGTACCCTAGACAACGTGCACAGACTGTAGAGGGAAAGATGTAGGGACGGTACCGTTGTCTTTCTCTTGTGATACCCCGGATGCGGACATCAGCAGTTCGCAAAAAACTCTTTGTGAATGCGTACTTGCTTGATGCCTTACAGCGTTAAACGTACTTTATCCTCAGGATATCAGTATGAGGTCGACGTTACCACAGAGACATGTATACCAAGAGGAATGGGAGGGGAAGGGTTCACACCGAAGTCAAAAGAAGAACTTGTATGGGGCGAAGAAATAGCAGACGACATTCAGCACTCAGGAGACGTAAGTTGTATCACGTTTATTCTACTTTACATGTACAAGTATTTCATTTACGTGCGTACAGTTATTCTAATTATCACTAGTGGGTCCGAATAGCACACTTCCGCTTTTGCATGAAGTACAGAGAGATCAGTAATCGCTGAGGAAAAGGCAGTATATATAGGAGGAGTGAAATGGCACTGAGGGTTGCCCGAAAGGCTGCTTAATTAATCAAGCAGCCTCCACGGGCACTGGGCGAGAGAGGGAAACTGGGGAACTGCTCAGACGGCTGACCTACTTGCATATACCGTACACTCGAAGAAAAAAAAAGTAGAATTTCCTACCCAAGCCGGTAGAAAGATAGTACTTCTACCATTCCGGGCCAAACCACGCGCGCCTTCTCCTCCGAGGGCATATAAGCGGCGACGTCCCTTTTCCTTGCTCCTCTCTCCCACGTTTGCTCGAAGAAAAATGGGTAGAATGTCCTACCCAAGCAGGTCGAGCGGTCGAACAAAGACTGTTCTTCTCCTGGGCGAAGGACAGTCTCCATTCGGAGAAAAATAAATAAATAAAAACAACGACAGCTGTTGTCCTCAGGCTCCTCCTTTAACATTTCCTCACTAGTTTCCTGGATTTTCTACCTTTCTATAAAAACACAAGAGATAGGTTTCCCAAGCATACTTCAAAGTCTTTTATGCTCGCGTCTTGCACCTGGTACAGCTTGGGACAAAAGTTTACGGAACACGGCATCGGCGTATTTGTTCATTCGAGCGGTCTCCTGCAAGCTGTCAGAAGGAGAACGAATAAGAAACGGGTGACCGGCTATTCTATCCATCTCTCAGTATGCATGTCCGCTCCGGTTTGCTGATGGTGTTTCGTTCCAATGGAGAAATGTGACACCCCGGTGTTCCGTAAACTTTTGTCCCAAGCTGTACGTGCATCGCGATGAGATACCTCACGCATCATCATCACAATGCAGCGTTGTTGTTACGTGTATGTTTCTCGTACCTTCTTGTCTTGTCTAGTTTTATGTACGTTCATGCCAGTGCAACCAGGACTATATATAGTTGGTAATGGTTATGGTTGGATTAGAGCTGGAGTTTTCAAATTTCTTTTCTGTTGCTCGTTTTCAGCACCGTTGCCGTCTTTCGACTTGTCACGTTTACGCTACGACCACGGGCGAAAAAGTGCAGAATTTGTATTACGCTTACGTAAGTATAGTTTATTTTGCTTGCTCTTCGTCTTTGCTCCGCTGTCTCCAGGTCCACTTCTGAAGAAGGGAAGAGTACGGTCATTAGTTGCGTGATTGAATATGAATCTGACATTAGAGAATGCTGGGCCTTATTTTGCTCAACCTAGCACTTCCTATAGGTCGAACCTATAGCATTGCACACCCTAAATGGTACAAGACGAACTCTAAGCAAATAAGCCGTTATTCCATGTCATATCGCCGAGCACCGGATGTCCGGCTGCTGTGAAGGTACCCTGAAGCGGAGTACTACAATGCAAAAACAACTTGCTCTCAAATTAAAGTCCGTGTTTCTAGCACGGTTCCTTAACACTAAGAGTAAAGTAAGAGTGAACGGACCGTGCCTCTAGTGACCTGCCTGCGCAATACAGCCACCACCTACCATTCCCGTAACAGGACAATGCCCTGGACTTCGGTATAGGAGAGGCCCGTCGTCCAGCGTACATGGAGACCAGAGAAAAGGGGGTACGTACCAACCGCTTTGGTGACTTCTTTCCGTGGTATAAGTTATGAAGGCGTGTTGGAACATAATGCTCGGCGTGCTTTGCTAACATACAGGTAGTGCAAAGACAGAGACACGTGGTGGCCTACGATGAGGACGTGAGATACTGGGACGTGTTCAACTTGTACCGGTGCTTCCATCAAGGTGACATTCGCACGCTTTCCATAAATCTGGAAGGTAAGCACTACAGCGACAATTTTGTCGAGATAGCAATGACTATACGCCTTGCGACAAGTGGTGTGTGCACGTCATAGTTATGTTCACCGGGTGATCCTTATCGTGGCCACAATATGCCCCTGCAACACGTATCCTTCTTCTCGTCGCGCTAAGCGAAACTAACTTGGAACCGTAGGCTGTGTGCCCACCGCAATGCTTTGTCCCAGCGACTTGTCGCTAAACGCATGCATGGCGCTGGTGACTTTTGGGCGGATGGGAACATATCACCAAGCTGCGTTGCCAAGGTTCTAATCTACACGGAATACAGTACTGTAGGAGCCACGGTTGTCTAAAATCAACACTCCGTGGTTTGTCGCATCTGAAATATCCAGGTGTTGCAAGATTATTTCTTTCGAGTAATAAACACGTGCTGCACATGGTCCACCTTCAAATACAATATTGGCACAACACTTTGTGGTGTCGCGCAGAGTCGATAGCGCACGAGTGTAAGAAGCACCATGATGATCGCTATCAATAAAGGATTCTGGAATGGGATGTCTGGCTGAGCGGACACAACACACCTCACTCCTCTTCCTTATAACATCGCACCACCACCACCACACAACACACTTTCAAGCGCAACCGATCTATTACGGGACGGCGGAGCACACTGACAGGCGATTTTAGCTAACCGTGTCCCCAATAGTAAATATATGGTCTCTTCAGTAAGTGCACATAGGTAGCTGAAACAGTTAGGCAATTGTGTTATAAAGGTGCAGAGCGACTGTGAGTACCATAGTACATCATCCCATAGTACCAGAAGAAGGACAGTCTCACACAGCTCTCACCTTGAGGCGCTTCCCCTCACATTTCTTTACGGGCTTACTTAATTTTCTATCCTTCTATATAGTACCATGGAGTACCACAAGGTACCGTTTTGGAAGTCCTATTTCATAATGTCATTGCACCGTTACACGCAGGAAACACCAATTTCGACAGGGACATTGAATCCATTCACGATCTCCGGGAAGCTTACCGCGAAGCTGTCGTCGAAGCCCTCGGCATTTCCCAAACATTGAGGTTCACCAGATTCTGGGTCAGTGTCAAGTGCCTGCGAAGTCTGCGGTAAAACTTAACGAGACAGCGCGATGTTTTGAATGTCCAGGTGCATAGGTGTGGCTGGCAGGCGCCCTATCAGTGGAGCGCTTCATTTTGCAGAGTTGCGGACTGTCTATACCCTTAAGCTCGAATCTCATAACAAGCGACACGCGGCAGATACACGCGATAAGCGACAAAATCGACGTCACTGCCGCCACACGAGCGTTAAAAAAGCTTTGTCGCGGCTGAATATATCTGCATCTACTCCCAGTAGATATTTGTAGCATGTCGCTGAGTTCGTTGCCTGTTCTTTGACAAAACCAGCTAGATTTGGCGGCGTGAAACAAGAACTGAACGCGTGGGCAAGGGAAAGGGTGGAGAGGGCAACCAACAAAAGTAGCAGACGAAGAAGTGGGCGGGGCGTTGGGAACTTCAACCGCAGCGCCACTGTGTTACGGCGAATATTACATAGCTCCTTTATTACAAGTTCTCCTCGTTTTGACGAATGAAATACTATTTTTGGTATATTTATGGCAATTTACAACTTAGCTAGAATAAAATAAGCATTGCTTCTCCAAAAAAAATCATTTCTCGGCGACGAAATGTCGCTGCTCAAATGAGCCAGGAAGTCGCGCCATGACCAGACGCGACAGCGACAAATTCTGCAGCGCGTCGCATGTCGCTTGTTATGGGGTCCGCGCTTTACGCTATTTATCCCTATGTCTATCCCTGTGCATTGCAGCTGTCTATCGCTATGCACTGGAATTGTCAGACACATTGTGCTGCTTGTGGACTGCTGTGTGTCGAGTCCTGTTTCCGACGCGGTGTCATGAAAATTGTGAAAACTCGGGTGGTTAATGTGTTTATGCCTATCGTGCGCAGTTCGTCCCCAATGACACCAGGACTGGCATGACTGCAACCGGATTTGTATTCCCAGCTCGCAACGACAAAGGTTCGTACACATAAGGCATGTTTATAAAAGGTTTGTGACGTCGGCATACCGGACAGTTAGTGCCTTACTCTTGGGGTTTTAGGACCAGTATCTGTCAAGAAAAATAACCCAGGTAATAAACATGGTAGACTGCGCTGCCCTACAAGACGTAAGCCATGAAACGAACGGGCACATTGCTCAGGGCAAATTGTACGGGTCTACACTTGGCTAGTCGTGTTCAATCTAAGAACTGCACGGTTCAGCCCCGCCCTACGCTTGTTGTTACTGGCTGCAACAGCTAGCCGCATACCTCTACGTTGCGACAGACACTGAAACTATTGGAGCCTTATAGGCGGCATCAGGTGGCGCTGCAGCATAGCTTCTCCTGATCCGTGATAAAAACCAGCTCCCCAGCGCACATGCCCGCAAAGAAAAGAAAAGAAAAAAAAATGGGTAGAAAAGCGTTTTCGAGAGAATGCGTTAAAACGCTACACTTTATCCACATCCTATAGTGCGGGTAGAATGGGAAGTGGAACTTGCGTTTGACCGACCTTTGCTACCTAATTTTCACATAAATACATACCCCCCCCCCCTCCTCCATTATTGCGAGCCAGTTTTTCTTCAGCCTGGTTACAGAGACACATCTTGCTTTCGTCAAAAGGTTTCGAAGACGCTGACACAGACGCCGCCATCGAGCGCCTGAAGTCCGTTGTAGACCAAGGAAAGTTTTTGTTCCGAGTGAACGCTAGTTTCGGAAATGATGTAAGTATTGTTCCATATTTTCGATAGTGTCACTGTATTGTAATCTGATCATGTGCCTGGGAAATGGTCCAGGAGTCCCGAAATAAACATGCTTTTCCTTCTGTTTCAGCCCGTGCCTTACAAGGCAGTGAGCGTATCTAAAGGCTACCGGAAAGCTGCTCCAAGTGCCTCTGCAGGTGAATATTCTGTCATCAGTGTGCAAGGAAATAGGATGTGGTAGGAAGAAAAGCGAGAGGGATGGTTATTATTGAATTTCAAGTGGAATTTGCAGAGCGGCTCGAGACACTAGTCGGGGGCAGTGTCACCTGGAAATAACTCCTTTACAACGAAACTCAGGGGACAACAAAAAAAAAATCGCAGTAAAGGTATTTTCGTTAAAAAGGATGTCTATTATTGGATCTATAGGCTCCAGCGGGACCGCAAAAAAAAATTGCTGTAGTGGTATTTTCGTTAAAAAGGTGTTCGCTATAAATGAGTTTGACTGTATTGCGTTATCCCTAAAAATACTCTGTGGTATCGTGTTTGCCATGCTTTGGTACTATCGTAATATTCTGGGTATACTGCACTTGCCGCAATAAGAGTATTCTCATAAAAGCGACATTATTACGGAATTCTTCTTCTGCCCAAGGCATGACATGCCTTCTGTATGCTGCAGCGCGTGTTTGCAACATGCTTTGCATGATGCGAAACTGTATGTTTTGCGATGTTAGCATCCGACAGGAGGAGTTAAATCTTGACAGGTAGGATTCGAAATTGATTTGACGACTGAAAATACTGAACAGTTTTGCGCGTTGGGCTTAGTAGATTACGGGATCCACTGTAAAATCGTCAAGTGCTGCACTCTATAGGAGCCATGTTCAATTAAAAGGGTGTCACCCGATGCACGGTTCGACAAGATTGATTGATTGACAAGTAAAATGTGCTCTGTATTCTTAATCTATCCACCCTTGCATTGCAGTAACTCAAGTAACTCAAGGCTACACGTCCGGTAAGTATTTGTTTTTATTTATGACAATAACTTCAAGGGACCTATCAGACACATATGTTTGTCACTCGTTCCAGTCATGTGGCTAATTTCTCGTAGCAAAGTTACAGCCGGTTTCTCTGTGCACATGTTAAGTCCGGGCGTGCATCACGACTTAGGGCGCGTTAAGTAGCGGCTCCAGAGCGCCGGGAGCGCGCTCCTTTGTACTAAACGGTGTCGCTCCATTTCCGGAGCGCTGCGCCCACGATGATCTCCCACGCGCCAGCTTGCAGGTCGGAGCAAGAAAGTGCTGCTCTGCCTCGTGACGTACGGACGAGTGGGTGGAGGTGGTGGGGAGGGAGGAGGCCGGAAAATCAATGAACGACCTTGGAAACTTCGCCTGGGCTCGTATCACGGTCGTGGCTCTCAAAGGCCGTTAAGTTGACGCACCGCAGTACGAGAGACTGAGTGCACAGAGCGCGTTGGGTAGAGCCGCTACTTTGCGCGCCCTTGGACACTTGTAGCACAACTGACACGTTGCTTGACGACATTGGCAGGGAACATGGCTGGTCTTGGATTTGGCATGCTCTTCCTCGGGATCGTCCTGACAGCTGCGGCTGTCTACGTCGGTGTTCGGGTTTACCCCAAGAATCAGATCAGTGCGATACTTCTCCAGAATCAAGGCTGAGTACAGTCTAGGGGCCTGACGGCACATATCTGCAGTGACCAGCGTCCCATGGCTACATCAAGACGTGCTGGCTGGTTAATTTATATTGGTTGTATATTTACATGCCACAGAGCCTGGTTCAATACAGTGCATGTTTCTTAAGCTCCAATTCTGAATGTGTTACGGAGAATGGTGCTGTTGCAACAAAGTTTGCAGAGCGCCATTTCGGGCCCAAGCGGCCACGTATCGAAACAGTTGAGAGTTTCATCCGCGGGTTCTGCGTGGTGTTTCAAGCGGTACCGTCAAGGAGAGCTACAAAACCTGTTTATTCATACAGGTTTTGTCCACAGAAAAGCGGGTGAATCTTGCCAAGTGCGAACAAGTCGAGACCATGTATTTCAAAGTGCCACGTCGTCTGCTAAACTACCGCGCGTTGCATATTTTTGGGCGCTGACCACAGGGGTGACACAAACCCGCCATTGTTGTAACTATCCTCAGGCAGGTGCTTTTTGAAAAACTGTCATCTTGTCCTGGTTGCACGTCATAGAAAACGTCATTTTGAGGTCATGTGACTTTACCTGTCGTTTTGCCGCTTACCGACATAGTTCCGTGGTCATAATGCAAAGAGATGTCTACGCTGGCAAAATACGTATTTTGCCAGAGTAAACTATTCGGTGCTTCTTCCGCAACATGGTAGCCCATTCCTCCTTAGTTTAAGTACATCGCATCGGCTCAGTGAGTCCTAATGTGTGTGGTCATCACATCTTTGGAAGTCGTCAACAGTACGAGGCCCTATGTGCGAAACTGCACGTCTTGCTGCGAGATTATGGGATAAAAATAATTGCCGTGATCGAAAGACATCCAAAACGTCGCGCAGAAACAACAACCGCATTGTTTACAAACGGTTTGCCCGCCGATCACGGGCGCCGCCATCTTACAGGTCACGTGTAGCCTTGACGTTTGCTGTGACGTGCGACCAGGACCTGTCCAGGATGCATTGCGCTCGCCCTGCACGCTTTCGTCTACGGAGCAATACATTGGATGCCACCGCTGTGGCGCTGACGTTGCTGTTCAGTCTCTAGACTAGAATACAATACAACCACGCGCACAAGTGTTGTGTTTCACAGCAAGTCGCGATGCCTTCTGGTTGCGTTGGACATGTACAGCAATGGTCCTAAGGAGCACCGAGGCGACCCCAAATTTTTTATTTATTTAATTTTTCGCTGCAAAGTGCTTTCCAACGAATAAAATCAGTTCCTGCGAATGAACGATGAGCGCAGGTGCCCTACAGAGCGAGCGCAAAGAGCGCATCGCAGAACGAGAGGACGTCGTGACGTTATGCTACTCCCCTCACGTGACCAGTGACGTACGGCGATACAGCTGAAACATGTATAAGCGGCGCGTGAGCTGCTAAAAAACAAACGAAGAAACAAGGCACGGAGCCTTTTCCACGTCACGAGAGCATCGTGTCGGCCGTCCGCGGCTGCTTTCTCCGACCGTTTGAATTCGATTGCACAGCTATAACGCAGCGCAGAGCGAAAATATTTTGTATGGTGACTCCTGGTGGACAGCTTGACAGACCAGGCAGGATTTCGAGCGATGACAAACGTCACCTCATTGCTCCTTTTCAGGGAGACTCCTGGACAATCCGAAACTATTATAATGGCCGTGTAAATATGTTCGATACATTCTTCCAAAATGAGAAATACAATTGGTTTGGCAATATGGGACTCATTACCGTAGTTGCCAAAAGAGCTGGGAAGCTCAAAACGAAACCGAGACTTCTGAAGGTTCCCTCTACTACCTCCTGTACCATGCGTGACGTCACCGGTAGTCTCGTGTGGGCCACCGGCTGTTTTTCGGGCACGCGCTTTGTAACTACTTCGTGTCGCATGGATGACCAGTCGTCTGCTTCTTCGATTTCGTTCTCAAATATTCGCCAGCAGTAAAAGCAAGACCTGCAGAAAGCCGTACACGAGGAATACCGGTGAGGTGAAGCACAGTGTTGCTTGACTGCTTTCCCGTGGAGGAGCGCCTTATCACGCGAAGCAAAATATTAATTTTCAAATCATCTGGGCCACTTGGGGATGAGAAATTGTATTCACTGGAATATCATAGGGTACGGATTGATGTCGCACTGTTACCTCAACACGTTTTTGGTGCGGAGCTTCCCTTTAAAGGGGCTCCTCTCGCGCTCACATTATTGCGTTCTGAGGTTGCGTTATTCAGAACCGTTTTTTTTTTTTCCGGTCCATTTCTCTCGCAGTTTCTCTGCTCGAAGCATCATATATCGGCTCAAAGGCGAAATGTATCGGCATATATCGGACATATCGATCCAAAATGGCGACGCCCATTATCCCTGGCCAACCCTCGTAAGCAACGTGCTCGACTGCTGTGTCGGTGCGTCGTTTTATGACGTCTTTATAGACCTGGGTGATTGGTTCTGTCGAATATTCTTACGGTAACACTGGGCATGCAAATGTGGCGGAATAGTTGAAAGTGTAGGGCGAAACTGGCTCTGGATTACGACAGATCTGTAATGTAATCAGTTTCGAGTAAGCCAATTACAGTAATTACTCACCTTCTGGGTAATTATGTCGAGGATTACTCTTGGTAATTGTAATTTCGTAATTGTAATTGAAACTTACTAAACTTACATTTACACGCAATGCGTGAGCGCAAACGTGAGCCAAAAATGTGAAAAAATTCACAGAATAACACAAATTATATTCATTCTTATGAGAGTTAGCGAAATGCTTCGCCGTTATCTCGCTTTTTATTTCCGTTCCAAGTCTGCCATACTGCATATGAAAACTGCGTGTGAAAACTAACGGTAGACCGCTGCTACCCATATTTGGAGCGGAAAATACTTTTTCCGTTACCTATTTAAAATGTAGCGGGATCGCTCTCTGCTACTGAAAAAAGTAGTGAATACAGTAGCAACGCTACTAGTAGCGCTACTATGTACAACACTGATCTGCACACACACACCCTGTATGTCTTTATAAACCATGTTCTGTGCTTGGTAAGTGTAGCAAGTCGAGCAACTTGGTCGGAACGAGCTGCTATACAAAGCCATGAAAGCCAAGCAACTCACGCCTGCACCAGTCATGGTCTTGCCACTTCTTTCTGGTTCATTTCATTACGACTTTTCGCAAGTTCGGCGTTACAACGGCAAGAACGTGCATTACTATCACGTACGCTATTTTTATTAGTGTGGACACTTCTCTGTTCTGCTTTCAAGAAATTTGGTCAGCAATTTTGATGTATAGACTTTCTGCACGGCAGAAAGGACAGGCAATGGATAGCTTTTCGCAAACGAACAATCACGGTTTGTTATGAGGGGCATTCGGGGCGTTATGAGGGGCATCTGGGGCATTATGAGGGGTAGCCGGGGCATCATGAGGGACATTCAACACTTTAGTCGGACTTGGGGCCGGAGGGCTTTGTGGAGGTGGCTTCTCGAGGGGCCACCGTAGTGCACGGTATTCGCGAAAATCTTGTGGATCTCGTGGTCCCCAGTCTTCAGTTGGTAGAAATGCGCTTTTGAGATTCTGGAAGAGGAAACGTGGTTCATTAATCTTGTGACATTCAAAGCTAAATACATAAATTATGTGTCGTTTATAAAGCTGCTTCGCTGTGCCTGATTTGTTCCCAAGCAGTCTACGCACAGCTAGTGCGACATGTGTGTCGGGAGACAGCAGGACGTTTCAAAACAAGGCCTTTGAAGAAGCAGCACGAGGCGTGACCTTATAGGTTGGTGGCGTATGAGTAGTTCGCAATGCTACGTTTTCGTGCGTTACGGATGCAACGCGGTACGGATGTCCATGCAGCGAAGTACTGCGTACCTAATCGCAACCGTTACGAGATCGTACAGAACCCTAGTTGGTCTAGACCGAACTCCTCGCGGTGTCGGAGACACACAAGGCCATGCGGCTGATCAAGAGCGAAGAAAGGGTCAAGGCGAAAGTAATATCAAGCGTGCCACCGTATACTTTATTTTGCTTGTCGGTCTGTACCTTATGGAGTCATTCACCGTGTGCATAAACTTGTAAGAGGCGCTATACAGCAGGTGTAAATACTGTAAAAGGTGTTTTATCTCCGGCTTAACACAACAGTGAAAAAAAAAAAGAAAAAATTAAAGACGTAGATGTTTCGCCGAGCTATTCAGCTGGCATCATCAGTACACAATGTGTCCGAAGGTACAGATCAGCCTACTTCTCCACCAAGATATCGTAAACCTCCGGCAGAGGGCGTTACATGCTGTTGAATCACGCCTCGTACACCAAGATTCTAAAAATCTTCTAGGGCCCCAACGTTGCTCGCGCGCCAAGGTCGTCACGTTATCAAAATCAAAATCGTGACATTTAGACCAACAATGGTCGACCAATTCTGTTTTTGTCTTCGTAGCATGCGTAGCCCTGGCCACATCGCGCTTGTGTTCTTTTATACGTGTCACTCGTCGTCTACCTGTTTCACCAACTCGCCTCACAATCCTGGCAACTGATCTCATACACTACACCATTTTGTTCATTAGCCGGAGTGCGGTCCTTCGGTTTCGCGAACACGTTCGTCAGACTGCACATTGGTTTAAATATTGTCCTGATGCCCAAATGACTTAACGCTGTACGGATCTAAAGGCCGACCCACATGGTGCGTATTTCACTGCGTGAAAAGCTGCGTGAAATCGGCGCGCGTGATACGCGGACCCTAACTAACGCAGACCGAACACTACTTCTGCTCAATCCGCGTGATACGCGGCCGGTCGTCGGTTCGACTGGCTACTGCGCATGCTCCACTCTTTTGCGCAGCGTGAAATTCAGAGCCCTCTTGACGCGCTGTTTCACGTGGAGAAAACTGATCCTCTGCGTGAAATTTTACGCTGAGCGTGACACGCTGTGTGTTACGCGCCAGAATACGCAGCATGTGGGTCGGCCTTTACTGCAGCGATATCATGAAGGACGTCAATTCGCTCATGCGCTGGGTTAGGAGAGTTCGCAGCAGCTTCAGGTACGAAATCACTCATGAGATCGAGGACACAATGAACACTTCGATTTATGCAAGTAAAAGCGATTCTTACATTTCGCCGGTTATATAGAGCCACGATAGCCCAAAGAGGAATTTGCACCATAGACAAAGCAGCGATGCACCAGCCGAAGATGTTTGCCCATTCTGGGTAAGGATCCGTGTTGTTGTATGTTATCGGGATGGCGTGGAAAAAGCCGTGGAATGTTAGCACCTGCAACAGGAGGTAACATGGTTGTCCTAACCAGGAATATTGGTCATCATGTCACAGCCGGTGTGTCGACATTATTGCATAGTTCTTGCTGTGGCCGTCAGGGAATGGGCAAAGAATCGTTCACACGGAGTAGTTCACATGGTGAAGACAAGAGTGTCGTCTGCTACGATATGCGCTATCTTCTCCAAAGCGTTGTCAGCTCTGTGCTGACAAGACTCGCAGGTCTGAGGAAGTTGGTGAAAGCAGGCCACAACATCGAGGCATGGTGACCGATAGGCACCAACACGGCGACATGGCGGCATTCGCCTCTGGGAAGGGCGACACACGGAGCTATAGTATTCAAGCAGCCTAGCTAAGTGTGGCGTTTCTTGCTTAACTTGCGGGAGTCATATATACAGGGTGGTTCACCTAACGTGATAAATAATCGCATAAAAATGTACTTGGCTGAACATTATGGGGTCAACTATATTTATCTCGGGGGCGACTTTACCATTACCTCTGAGCACTTTTATTTTAATTTCAATTTCAATTTTATTTCTCTCTCGAGTGGAAGAGTAGCTAAACGTCCGAATGGGCTTGACTAGGCCAATCTGCCAAATGAGAGAGTTGTCGAAATTATCGAACTTAATTTACGAGAAATTGAATTTTCCCAATTGATCTCCGAAATTTGCCAAATCAACATCACGTTGGAAATTGATGTTCTGAGGCTGGAACACAGAAGAGAGGACAAACATACAAAGCCTCAAGTGCCTAAGAACGATGAAAGAAGGAAGTCACTGAAAAGGTTAGCCAGCTGCAGGATTCGAACACACATCTTCTGGGTCCAGAAGTAGATCCTTCTGGTAATCCAGAAGATGTGGGATCAAGTCCTAGTATTGCCGCATTTTGGCCGCCCCTAAACAATTGATGTAACATGTTGTGTCTATAATAAAGAAAGAAAGAAGTCCTGCAGCTGGCTAACCTTTTCAGTGACTTCCTTCATTCATCGTTCAAGATCACGTCTTTCTTTTTTTTTTTCAGAAACGAAGCGCATGTCGGATTCTACCGCACCGCAAAGCAAAATACCTTCCCTACTACTTTGGTAACAGCTGAAAGAAAAAGGCGAAAACCGTCGTTTCGACGCGCGCAAACTGTAGGCCGAGCTCCGTTTCCCGTCAAGTTAATGCAAGACGCCGGGGAAGAAATACTTAGCGGTCACCCAGCTGACGCAAGGAGGAGTGATGCGAGAAAATGCTGAGATGATTTTTAAACTGCACGTAATGGTTTGCAGAAATGGGTTAAATGTAGCAGCAGAACTGCAATGAGTTAGATGTAATGCTAGAGAGCATACCGGCGCTGTGGAGTTTGGCGTCAAGAAGTAAGGATCCACCGACCCGAATTAGCGGGTGGAACTGTTTATTTTCCTTCGTTATATGTACGCGGGTTTACCATACGTACATAGTGAAGGCTTGTGAGTGCTGAAATACTTATTTCGAGAGCCATTGACTAATTAGCGGATTATCTGAAGCGTTCACATGCAACCTGTGGAGATGATGACAGGTCCAAATGGATTTACTGCAACGCGTAGACAACGGCCACCAACGTGGGACTCAAGCAGCACGACATCTTGACCCAGTATTGGACCGATATTGGCAATACCGGCCCAGTATTGGACCGATATTGGCAATACCGGCCCAGTATTGGACCAATATATTGGGCCAAGATGTTGTGCTGCTTGGGAGCCAGAGAACGACCGCTTGTTGATGTCGGCAGGCCCACGCCACGACGAAGTAAGACGTCGTACTCCTATCCCTGCAGTCTCGCTTGGAAGACGTAAGATAACGTAACATTCCAACGCCCGCAGCCGCCTGCAAGCACGCCCCGGTGCACTCCTAACCGCTAGGCGCTCCTAGCCGCGAGCGGGTTCTCAAGCGACCCTCCGCACGCGCGCCTGCGCCTGCGCCGCACGCGAGCTGTATAGGGGAAAAGGGGAGGGATTCACGTCGAATACCCTACCATAAACTTTTCTGCGCCCACGATTCCCGTGGCGCCATCTGTCGTCCGAGCTGAGTTTTCGGCGCAGACCACAGGAATTTCTGAGGGGGTAGCCCAATAATGCATTCACATTAAAGTCGCAATCCGTCCCTTCCTGCTTCCCTCTCGCTCTTGTTTCAAATACCTTTGCCTGGCAACCATGCTGCCGTTATTAACAGAAGCTTGAAAAAGGGGAAGTGAAAGGGCAGGTACATGACCTCCTCGCATTGCTTCTTTCTTTTGGAGATCTGAGCGCGAGCCGGCAATTCGCGCTCCTCAAAACGGCACAATTTTTCCCTCCGGCTATTACTTGTAACAGTGAATGTATTTTGCAATAGAATGGGGTAAATACGGCATGTACGGTTTCTGTTTCCGTCAAAATATCGTGAGGTTGGCTTGGTTGGTTGGGTTGGCAATTTGCAAAATTCAATTCCTCGCGAATTAGATTTCAAAATCTCCCTCGAGATAAATAGCGTTGACACCATAATGTCCAGACAAGCAGATTTTGAATGCGACTTTTGGTCATGTTGGGTGAATTGAAGACGCTGCCAATCCCGCCGTCTCGTATACCAACAACGAAGTCTTGCACTGCGCTGACAAGAAGTAACTAACTATGACTTTCATAGCGCAGCCAGGATGTCAGTAATAAGAGAAGGAAGCGAAGGATAAGAAAGGGGCCACACTTACGAATAGAACACCTGGAATGACGTAAGCCCAGCAAATCCTCATGAGCAAAGATGGACTCGATCCGATCATGAAGTTCATGTCTTCTGAAAAGTTGTTCACGCCTGCACACAAAGGAGAGAGAAAAAGAAAGGAACAAGATATACGACTGCTACATGAGTATATCGCGTATAGTAGGCGCTGCTGTTGCTTACCGTAAATCCACATAACAGCTGTGACTTCGCAAAACCCGATAAATATGAGAGATAGGCCTGCGCTGTAAGTGTCCATCAGATTGAGGACATACTGGCCGCCCTGGAAAACATATTTAGCAAGCACGAGTCAACACCTTTGTATATATACCATGCTCATGTGGTATCACGTATCACTCACACACAGTATCCTTTCGCAGCGGAGTTTACAAGCATAACCACCAAGTCATTCATTTTCTTGAAACATGGTACGAATAATTTCGACTCTTTTGACGCAAGTGTTCTCGGGCAGCCAGGGGATGTGGTCAGATATGGTGGCATTGAAAACATCAGGCTCCCGACCAACAGCGATGAGATCAAGAAGTGCGGCCGCTGTGCAGGAATGCCGCGAACTTCTTTCAGGCCCCAACATTCGAACCTCGTGATATACGAACGGTGCGCGACGGACGTTATTTTGCATCAAAATGACCCTCGATGTCAATAGGATGAAAGCGGTGCAGGTGCTTTATCGTGTAATGGCTTTTGTGGTCCTTATAGGGTCCTAGCGCCGATCCGTGTCTGTAGCAATAGCATTGTCTTCATTTCTCACGAATAATGACAGCGCGGTGCACACTTAAAAACAATCTATGCTGCAGCGACATCTGAGGACGGAAGCAGTAAGCAGAGGGCGTGTGTTGGAACCCCACCGCTGGTGCCTTTTCTTCAACAATAGCTGTATTGTGAGACCCCGAATGGGGAGCTCCATCGCCAGGGGCGATATGCTACCCCAGTGCTGGTGGTGATGTGGGTTCAGCTGTCCTCATTCAATTGGAAAAACAGTATTGTTTGATTGTGCACCTTCTTGGAAATGGGAATCGATTGGAGTAATTGTAGTAATCGGAGAGCTGCCTTGTCATGCTATACCGACCATACCATGTATTCATAACCGAAGAGTGCTAACCCAAGCAGCACAATGTACTGAAAGTCGAGTGCGAAAGGGGTGGACAGTGTGTGTGTCTTATCAATGTTCTTTAGCTTCAGGAGTCTGTTCAAGGCCTTCCAACTACTACCCGTCCACCCCTATTGCACTCGACTTTCAGTACATTGTGCTGCTAGGGAAAGGGTCCACGGCCTAGAAAGGGCGACACACCCACTGCCAACACATCACACCCTTTCCTCCATTCTTTTTAAGCTATCTCTATCCTCGAGGTTACCTGATAAAATCTTGCAACCTCTATACCAATTCGGAATTGAAGCACAGGTTAATGTTCGCCTGCTTTCGCAGAACAAAAATTTAGTAGATACCACTAGAGATAGCGTACAGGTTGGGAAAAAAGTTTACGGAACACGCGAGCGGCGTACTTTTTTTTTTCGGTGTGACACCCTAGCGGGCTCCGGAAGCGGGTGAGTTCGCTGTTTCGGAGGGGTGGAAGGGTGCGCCGTTAGCGACACACAGCGGTAGCTCCCCATCACAAGCCCATCCAAGCGGCACCGGAGCTACCACTGTGCGTCGCTAACAGCGCACCATTTCACCCCTCTGAGACAGTGAACTCACCAGCTTCCGGCAGCCGCTAGGGGGTCCCAACCTGTACATCTCCACCGGTGTCTACTACATTTCAGTTCTTGCGTGCGGTCCGCGGAGTAGAATGAATTCATTCGCCTGTGATGGTCGCGTGGGACAATACCAAGTAGTACATGGGGATGACTGGCAGGTGACCCTGTCAGTGGCGCGCGCTCTTTCGCATGGGCTGCAACGAAGAAGATCCTTGATCTACCCGTCCAACCCCCATGCAGTCGCACTTGCACTTCACTGTACTGCTTCGGATCGCCGGCTTGGTATGTGCGCAGTTTGTCCACGAGAGACAGTGTCGGTTTGGATGTCTGTCTGTATGTGCTCTTGCCCAACACCTCGTTGTGCTCACGGCTGCCATTCGACTACGGATGCGTCGGAGGCGACATTCAGCAGCTTCAGTGGTCACCGTAAGTCAGCTGTACACATGCTACTGTTTACTGTTACTGCTCAGCTGGATATTGCTTCACGGAAAGTGTATATGTACTCCTTGGCACTGTCTGCCACCTGTGTTCGCACCCGTACCACCCTGTCGAAAAAAACCATACAGCCATCTGTATGAGCAATCACATGAGGCTCGTATATGTGTTTATTGTATGAGCAATCATATGAGCTATATGAGCACGTATGAGCTATATGAGCATGTATGAACTATATGAGCACTCTCTCAAACAGCGTATGGCTATATGAGCACATGAACCGTCTGAGCAAACGTGCAACATGGCGTGATTAAGCTAAAATGACAACACGTGATTACAAAATACCGGTTTATTCAGGTACTGGCGCGACGTAGGTCCCTCAGAAAGTTTGCCAAATGCTTTTTGATGAGCTTTTTCCGTTTCTGTCCAGGCACCTTTGATGTCGATAGTTTCTTTTTCTGCATATTTGACGAAGGTATCTGTTGAAAAGAAAGAACAAAATTAGAACTGCGCTAAATTTCTGCGCCTAGAAGTATTCCAGTTCCCACAACTTATACAACCGTATGGGTTCATGCTGAAATGGACATGACTGGGGCCTGTTTCTCATCCCAACGCGTGGATCACACCTTCAAAGCATTAAGTTGTATTTAGTCAATCAGAATAACGCACAAGGTCATTTTGCCAATTAAAATTGAACGTAACCTTCCTCTAATGCTGGTGATGTCCAATGAACGCGGTTCTGAAACATCTGAGTATGTTTGCGTTATGCTTGCAAAACTTGTTCGCTGCTGCAACGGGTTACTGACACAGAGTGTTTGTGGCTTGCTTCACTTTGGGGCATCCAAATACACATTTTTTTTTTTTTTGCATGCTAACGTGCGATTTCGGTATGCCCTGGTGCACGACTTTATTTTAAACACTCTATACACACATGCAAAGGCTATCAGCGAACGCTTTCCACAAAAAGTCACAAAAAGCACGAATATGGTAGTTGCAGACAGCTAACCCGACAGACATAACGAGCGATAACGGAAAAACGGGACTGCAACGTACCTGGAATGCGCACACACCTGCCACGGCTTCTGTAGGTTGATTCTAAGGTACACACACAAAACACCTTCAGTGATCACTGACACGGCACAAAGACACTGTCACAGCATGGAGACGGCGACGAAAATATAAGTCCCACGCAGAGCGGAGCGAAATACGTCCAGATGGCTCCGAGAAGCAGGGTAGAATAAGCAAGTAAGCGTCCAAGCACTGAGATGGCACTCGCAACGGCTTGGATGAGAATCCAAGAGCCAAATAGGACACGGTCGGAACGGGAAACATGCACCTAAAATTTGAACAGAATCGGACGAAGGGGAATGGAGCTCCGACCGTTACGGCCCGCCGACTGTGACGAGCGTCTCTTGAAAGGCCATCACCAGACGCTGTGGCGCCAGCACTTCTAGGTGAATAACTGGTTAACTAAACGGTCAGCCTTCCTCATACTGCTCATATCTTCCTCATACTGCTCGAAATGCAGCTCATACTGCGCATAACGTTGCTCATACTGCTCACTGCTTTTCTCGTATTGCTTATATCTGCGCATATAGCGCTTCGTTGGCCTTGCCGTGCGGCTCATAACATTGCTCATACTGCTCATAACGTTGGCATACTGCACATAGCGCTGCTCATACTGCTCATTGCCTTTCTCATATTGCTCATTGCCTTTCACATATTGCTCATTTCTTTACACATATTGCTCATTTCTTTACACATAGAAAGTTATATGAGTTTTTTCAACAGGGTAGTGTCTTGTTAAATTACACGCGAAGTGTACAAGTTGGGAAAAAAGTTGGCGGGAAACGCGAGCGGCGTACTTTTCCTTCGGTCCGACACCCAAGCGGCTAGCGGAAGCGGGTGAGTTCACTGTTTCGCAGGGGTGGGAGGTGCGCTGTTAGCGACACACAGCTGCAGTTCCGGTATCCCTTGGGTGTCTGTATCGCTGACAGCGCACCCTTCCACCTTTCTGAGACTGTGACCTCACCCACCTCCGCCAGCCGCCAGGGTGTCGCACCGAAGAGAGTCTCCGCTCGCCTGTTCCGTAAACTTTTGTCCCAACTTGTGCAGTTGACGTGCAAGGAGAGCATGCTCTTTCCCATCTCGGGTGTAGGGAAGCTATATTCATGTTTCGTTACTCCTCTTATTAAAAGCACAACAACAAGTATGTGGGCAACGTGTCCTTACGTCGGTAACGTTTGTAATCCCGATGAGGAAGCACAAAGTGCAGGACACTATCGACAGCGTAGCTCGGTGATTTTCGAGCCATGGGAATGTGTCTGACAGCACAGTGAGCGCAGTTTGCAGAAGTGGAAACTGCGAGGAAATGCGACGAGTTAAGTTTTAAATGATAATCTATCATATACACGCACCTCGCTGTCGATGCCCAGGATGAAGAGCATAAAGAAGAAGATGACGGACCACAATTGCGGAAACCAAAATGATGCGAGGGCCTCTGGATAGACTACGAATGCTAAGCCTTGTCCTGCAAGGAAAACGCCAGTGAGTCGAGTGTCGCCCAATTTCATATTGTAACGTTATCATAAGCGTTCCAGGTGTGGCAGGGGTCAAAGGTATGTCCTGTGAAGATGAACACGATTCGAGCTCATTGAGCACACACAATTTGTGGAGGCATCCACGAGCACATCAGCCGAACGGCGTCGTGTTCCACCAGGAGGCTATGGAGCATTTGGAAGGGGTATCGCACTATCCGGGAATTAAGAATCCACATGTTCAAAATCCCAAATCGGTATCTTGAGAACGTGCCCAAAATAGTTTTCCGGAATTTTGGTACTTAAAATACTAGTATTTGCTACTCAGTGCTAGCAATACTTTCTTTCCTCGTCAAGCCGTATCTGGTACACTTCCATACCGTGGCCAGATTTTCAGCTCCAGAGTTCCTGTATTAGGCGCTGGTCCCTCCGTGGTCTCTCCGGCAGCTGACAGAGGCCAATACGACAATTACGTTAGTGTCAGTGTACGTTAGTGTCATATACACCGTGAAGCCCAATGACCAAGAAAACCTATGCGAAGTTAACAATAGCACAGTAGGTGCGAGCGTGTGACCCAGCAGGTTTGCAGTTGCAGACGCAATGTCGGGACTCCCCTCCCTTTCTATGATAATGAAAGAATGGTTAGCGTACACGGTGCCCAGCTATCCGCTGCTTGTGCTCCTCACGTGATACCTTGCGATGGATAAACTTTTCTTTTATGTTGCAAAAGAAATACGGCAGATATACAATGTCTTTTCTTTAAAAAAACTGGAAACTTTTACAGAGAAGCACAAGTAAGGGATTCGCCCTAGGCACCCTGTGCTATCAATCCAATTCAGCATGAAGATCAAAGCATCAGGCTGCTTGTATATGAGCATGAAATTGCATTACCTGCTTTTGCAACGGATTCAATAGGAATTCCCAGCTCCATGGACATGTGGCCCAGTACGGAGAAAATAGCGATGCCACCAAACAAGCTGGTGAGCACATCCGCGACAAAGACGATCACTGTGTCACTGTCGGAACAAGAGGAACGTTATATTCGTGCTTACAGGGATTCCCTGGATTCCTTATGCACGTGCCATTTGTGTATCTACCCTCCAGCGGTCGCTTATGGCACAATCGTCCTGCCCTGTCGCACGTCATGTATGGCAACATCGTTTTGAGGCAGCTAGTTATGCACTGTTTATATAAAACAGGGACACGTGACATCTACTGCAGATATACTGCGTGTTTTAGTGCAGTGATATCTTATAAAGCTAATTAAGGGGCAATCACTTCTGCGCAAGACAATAGAGAAAGTTTGTTCGCCCACCGCGCAGAAACGGCGTAAAATATCGACAAAACAGAAGTACTGGCGTGTTCTCCTTGCTTTACCCTCGTCAATGACACATTTTGTAGAATTCCAGGACTATCCGTTGATTTGTATTGAGCCCGAATTCGCAAATATTTTAGTGTGCGACACTCTATCGATATGGCAGCACATGTTCGAGACGCGCCAAACTTTAAAGGGACTACGAAACGATTTTTTTCTTCGTTTCGTTCGAAAGAAGACATTTTTCTGAGTCTAGAACCGAAATTTTACTTTCGTCGCGCGAGCGGATTTCTCGGGAGCGAATTTAAACGGAGCGGCGAAGGGAGGACAGCTGGCGCCGCGCCGTGACGAGCTGCCGAGCGGAGACACAACGGGTAACTTGACGCGACCGCGGCCGGCTCAGCAACACGTCATCGTGACGTGTTGCCGAGCCGAGGAATCCCGCCAGGAGCATGCGCCGTAGGATCCCGCGTATGCGTTCATCGGGAGTGGAAATCTCCATGAC
The DNA here is from genome assembly GCF_037126465.1 of Ornithodoros turicata. NCBI lineage: Eukaryota > Metazoa > Arthropoda > Arachnida > Ixodida > Argasidae > Ornithodoros > Ornithodoros turicata. The sequence goes on along the minus strand of NC_088206.1, from coordinate 9,193,396 downwards.
AGCAGCTTTAGCGCGATCGGCAGATTTCGGCAGTGGCGGCAGCCACAGCGCGAGCTCGCGGCATTACTTGCCATTGTGCAACACTGGTGACGTAACGGGGAACCGAAGAGCGGTCCGTACAGTTACACCATCGGCAGGGAAATATGCGCGGGAGAGGAGGAACGCGGAAGAGACATTTCCAGCGCGCGCTCCTCGCAGAGTGGAGCGATTTCGTCCGGAAAAATTTGTGGCATATTAGTTTCTCTGCGGGAAGAACAGTTTCCATCAAAAAAAAGTATGGGGGTTCGGGAAATTTCATAGTCCCTTTAATCTATTAAAAATCAACGGCTCAACCTTGTCCCCTAAAAAACACGTCATTAACTAGAGAAAAGTTAAGAGAACACGCCAGTACCAATCTTAAGATGGTAGTTTAGAGCGTTCACGCATCTTGTGCGAACGAAAATCGCCCATAGATTTCTGAAGAAGTGATTCCACCTTTAGTACTGTGGTCTGCAGAGAAACAAGGATCGCATTACACGCGAACGCTTTGACCGCGGCCATTTTCATACGGCTATATGCGGTCACGTGCATGTGCGTTCCTCATTACGAGTCTTGTGTAAATACGTCGCGCTCTCGCTTTGCACGTTCCCGACTCTGGACCGAGAAATGGAAGGGTATACCTCCGTGTTCGTGATAGACGGTCGACATGGAACCGTGATGAGAGACTAGAGAGTTGGAGTGACGATGCATGCTTACACAAAGATATCCTTATTCCTGAAGTGGTTGTAGCTCCCGACCATAATAATGACACCCCAGGAAAGATTCAACGAATAGAACGCTTGTTCAGCAGCCTTTCGCCATACCTGTCAAGAGATCACAGTACGTATATGGATTAGTGTCTCGTCCTGAGAGACATAGTATTCCGCAACCGCTCAGCCTAATATATATATAAAAAAGAAAAGATTACGTTGATTGAGGACGGGGGCTCAGCACAACCGTGCTATGCCGTCCTTCCGGATGAGTTTAAAATATGCTTTTGAAGAAGAGCGAGTGTTAGTATAGACCGCTACCGGTAGCCCGATAGTCTACCGCACCCTATCAGCAGATAAGATTCCGAGTCACGCTTTCTGGCATTGGTTCCGGTAGGCATGGTAAGTTAACGGCGACGTTATCAGCGGTCTACTAGCACTCGCTAATATTTCGATTAATTTATCAAGCGGTGACCATGAGAATGTTTCCTTATGGAAAACTCGGCTAGTCAATCTGGAGCGGCTTTTTTTTTGCTTCGTTTCAGGGGTCGACCCGGGTTCGATTTGATTGTTCATTGAAATCAACTCACTCCGCGACAATAGACAAGTTCAGAAAATCCCAGTGCTCTTTGCTCACGCATTGCATCCTGGGCGCTTGCTGAGCGGGGAGCGAAGAGTAATCCTTCACATTTTGCTTTCGCTGACCGTCGTAGACAATGGACCGGTAGGGGAGAAATCGGAACAGTTTGGAGGCCACCCGTTTCTTTCGTATTAGTAAACTCCCACAGTTCAAAGCGGCGCTAAGCAGTCTGGGATTTTCTGAACTCGTCTATTCGGCAGGTCGATCCAGAGCGGCTTTTCTTGCTCCAGAGATGGTATGGTTCACTGGTAGATGCGGATTCCATTTGCATATTTCACTGGTCGTTTGAGATCAACTCGCTCAGCGACGGAGCGTTCCTTCTTACGGCAAACTCGTCTCGTCGATACGGAGCGGCTTGTTGCCCAGCGGCGGAGATATATAGCGTGTTCCGCTGGTCGATCCGGATTGAAATCGCATGTTTCGTCACTAGGAGCCGGTTTCAGATCAGTTCGCTCTGCGACAGAGCATTCTCTTTTTTTCCTGCCAAAAAATCTGGGATTCAGCCCGGAACTCCAACGAGTCAGTTTCGTCATTTCGGCATCTATACGAAGCCGCGCAACAGCGAGCGTTGGCTCGACCCGAGGAATTTCCCGGATGTGGCGCGATGACTTACGCCATGCAATTGGCCGGAGCATGGTTGACTTTCGTTGGTGCTCGCTTAAAATCGACTAGCCGAAATCTCCACTAGAAAGACCTCCGAACAATAGTCAAACTTCAGCGCCAGTGGCAAAAGTTCGAACGCAGCGTGTCCAAAACATTCCTTACGTTTATGTTCCCTAACTTGTGAAAGTCTGGCAGCAAGAAGTACTTGATTCCGTCGAAGGATCCAGTCAATGTGACTCCTTTGATAAGCAGGATCGTGAGAACGACGTACGGAAACGTTGCCGTAAAGTACACAACCTAAAAGGAACAAATTAACTCGGAGTACAACTTGACATAGTCTGTGACAAGTTCCTTGTGACAACGACGCAACGTATGAAACCCGTCGCTTTTGCGTTGCTGTCAAAGTAACGACGCCTTTCTTTCTGCGAGAGGAAATTTCTGCACTTTAGTACCCTTTTGAGAACCAGATCATTGCCCTTGTTTCCAGGAATATTCCGCAAAAGCACTGGGTGGTGTAAGCCGAAGGTAGACAATACCCATATGGTCAGTTACTCGTAGAAAAGCAGCGGACGCTTCAGAAAAATGACCCAAAAGCATGACGCACCTTCCCTGACGAGGTCACTCCTCGGATGAGGCAGATACATACGAGGAACCAGCTTATGAATAAGCAGAGGCATAGTCCCCATCTTATCGAACCAACCTCGTCGATGTTGGCGGATAAATGCAGCACGTACTTTCTGAAATTAGAAAACGACGGTGTTGACTACATTGCACATACTGTATTTACAAACGTTTGATGTCAATGCCTTAGATTACTTCAGGTTGTGTGTTCAGATGTGCCAGGAAAGAACGTGAACACAGACACTCGACCCGCCATACTCGTGACGTCAGCAGGCTCGTGGCTATGACGACGGAATGGAGTGGACACGTGAAAACACGGCATGTCATGACGTCATGCATACACGTGCCCACGGATAAATTTCACTCACAGAAACAGCGAAATATTACGGTGGACTTGTCTCGGTGCCGGACAGTTTTCCCGTGAAATGTAACCAGCTGAAGTCTCATTGGAGTTCTCCTGCCTATATACTTACTCCCAGAACTGTTCCGAGGCAGTTTGTGTGGCGTTTGTACAGTTGGCCATTGCGGCGTAGTAGAGGTCCTTCGGAACGGAAAAATTGGTCCTGGACGCAGTAGCAAGCCAAATAGCATCTCCTGAGGCGGGCGTTTCAGTGACGTTCGCGGACAATATGTCGGGTACCTCCCAGCAGTGAACCTGATAGTGAAATTAGAATATATAGTATGTGCATACACACACGCAAAAAAAGGAAAACAAGGAACAGTAGGAACCACAACTGTAGCCGAGCTAGTTTTTTATGTGCAGCTTTGAGTGTTTTCACACGACCGACATATTCCTGGGAATATTCCAACGGACAACGCGAAGAACGTCATAGTTTTATGTAACCGCGTGAGCGCCAGCACTCAACGTGTCGTCTGTTCGTGCGCTACTAACAGCGTGGATACATGTACATACTTCAAAAAATGTACTCAGTACTTTTAGTTATTTCTTCCGTAGAATGGATTGGGTTGATTTAGCGAGCTCTCATTAGTTCAGAAATAAACGTATATCCCCCCTCTTTTTAGTTGCATATAGTTGTATTACGATTAATCAAGCGGATTACCTTGGGTCACGTGACGTGATAACGCGTAATGTTTTTAGTCTTTCTTTTCTTTCTCGTGGATTCTGCGCACACCGGAGATATGAACCATTAAATATCTTTATTCCAAGGACTGACCAAGGACTGACCAATGACTGACCAAGGACTGACCAAGAACTGACCAAGGGCACTGACCAAGGGCACTGACCACACTGAGCACACATCAACACACCAGCGCCTTATCTCAACTGTTTCCTCTCCTCCTCAACATTTGTCTTCACTCGCATACCTTCTGTTTGCACGAAGGAGACAGTCATTTCAAAATTCGTCTCCGTCATGCGGGTTCGAAGGTTTGTGCTAACGAGATCTCTCACGCTAAATAACCACTCCAACGCATCGCCTGCTTGGGAACCCAGTGTTATATTTGAGAAATAGACTTCAGTACTGGGAGTGATTGCAAAACACTCAACTCAGGTCGTCTAGCCGAATTGCGCCACCTGTTGATGACGGTTGTAGCCCATGTTTTTTAATGAGAAAAAATACCCTGAATACCACTACGGAAATACATATCTGATACTTCACTTAAGATACACAAAAATTATACTCGGTTAACCCCGCCTGCGGCGCGGCCACAAGATATTCCGTAGCAGACGGTGTCGTCTGCCAGGTGCACAGCCTGCCACTTCCGATATTACATAAATATACACAATATATATACATAAAACGCAGAGGAACTTCTTGCCCATGAGCAGTCTTTTGTTTCTACTTCCATTAGAATATTCTGTGAGGATGTCACTATGTGAATACACAGTTTCTGTGATGCTCCGAGATTCTGGGAGCTTCATTGTGGGCAGTAAAAAAAAAATGTTTATCCACTATAGCAGTATACAGAAGGCATGTGTACTCAGGGCGGAACGATGTCGGGTTGGTGGAACTTGGAAGGGCGCGAAGATTGGAGGCTGCAGAACATAGTGTAATGTTGCTGCAACGCCTGTACTGGATGTATGTCAGCTCCGCTTGAACGTAGAAGCCATGCCAAACTTGTCCCAAATGTATACATAAATCGTACGGGCCTTATACTAACGCGTAATCGCCATTGCCTTTTCGTCCATATTCGAAGGTGTCCGTGTCCGCGGAGAACTTTGATACGCAACAGTGCGTTTGTAACACACGTGTTCAAAGCACGCATGGTATACGGAAGGACGTGTGGGAACATGGCTTCGACGACAGACGCGAACAGTAACCCTCCATGACGTGTGTCTGGGAGCCGCAAGGGTGTAGCATTCCACTCCAGACTCCATTAGAATCACGTACGTCCCTTTAGCACCAGATGCGAGGAGAAACAATGTAATATAGCACGCTTCTGCCTCTCCTATTTGCAAAAGGTGTGGCTCCACAACAAACACACGTCAAAAACACGCGCGGACAAACGCCCACACTTACATTGTCAATACATCTCAGTGCATACGTATTATCTAATGAAATTTCTGCTATACACGGGCCACGGTGGCTCATTTGGTAGCGTGTTCGCCTATAGACGATTTTAAAAAGATGCGCGCCACCAAGCGCGCGGCGCAAAGCAGCATGGGAACTTTGAGGGACACTATACTCCGTCGTCTGCTGCGGTAGTCTGCGCACACCGGGAATGTTGTTGTTCTATCTCCGTCTCTGGCCGTCTCGTAATGTTGTAAAATGCTCTAAGTTCCCATGAGCCCTTGCGCGCCACAGGTGGCGCTTGCTTTTCAAAAAAGGTCTATTGATCCCAAGGTTGTGGGTTCGAACGCGGCCGAGGACGCCAGCAACTTGGTGGCAGGCTACAAGCTGCTTTGACACGCAGTCTTCCGCGAGTGACGTTAAATACGGTGTGCCGCGTGTTGAGATGTCAGCGCACGTTAAACAAGTGACGCGCACGTTAAACGACTAATTTTGCCGAAGTGCCGAGAATTAATGCACAGAGCGACCGCTGCCCCGTCGCTCATTATCAAAGACGTCTCGCGAGGTAAAGTTATTATCATTATTGCTATCTAACCTTCATAGAATTAATATAGCTGGGAAAATGTTTAATGTTGGTACTTTCACTTCCTACACTATCTACCAATGCCTGAAGACATTTTGTATCGCACGGTGTATTTATACCGCTTTGCATGAGGGCTATACCCGTACTATATGTCGTCATTCTCGTCCTCCTCCTGGACTCATCTGGGTTCCTACACTGTAATTCTTATCGTATCATACTCGTCCCTGGCTTACCAGTCCCGCTTCGCGGAGATAGCAAGTTTCTCTGTCCGCTCCCCACCACTCGAAGCACCCTGCCCATGGAAGCTCAGAGCGGAAAGATTGGGCAAGATAATAAAGGGAATATGCCAGAACGACGTTGTAATAGATGGCCACCAGGACTGACAGTATCACCATGCCCACACCGATACCTAATGGGATAAACGGAAGACAACCTCATTAGAACGCTATCGAAAAAGTTCACGGTACAATCGCAATGCACTAGAAAGCAACAAGGAATTCCAAACCATATACACTCTTAAAAATGAACTTCACCGCATAGCACGCTCCTAGCCAACCATCATCTCGAATGATATCGTTATATGTCCTTATTTGTTGAAAACGGGAGGCGTACGCCATTTCTGTGACAATTATGAACAGCATAAGTGTCACAAAAAGGCGTACGCCTCTCGTTTTCAACAAATCAGGGCAGATAACGATATCATTCGAGATGATGGTTGGCTAGGAGCGTGCTATGCGGTGAAGTTCATTTTTAAGAGTGTATGGCGACGCATGTAGGCCTTGATCATAGGTGTGGGCATTCCACTGCTGCACTCACCTTCACTTCACTAAACAATTGACATTAACGACGTCATCTGAATTCATATTAAGATTCTTCGAGTGATACAATTATGTTGAGCAAAGCCGGCTAATAAGATATGTAAGATATGCAAGTTTACGTCAAACCGCGTTATGGCTCTATCGGGAGACTATATTTGACGTACCACGTGCTACTGGCAGACAATTCCAAACAACAATTGGTCCAGCAGTGGCAAACTGTCCAAAAGAGATTTCCATGATGAATAAAGGAACTCCCATCACCACGATGATGAGCAGGTATGCCGCGAAGAATGCACCTGAAAATTGAGAAAGGCCGTACCACCTCGAATATACGTATACGAACTGGCGCCTCATAGTTTCAAAGCAATAACAGCCACCAGTACTCTGGCACGGAAATCGAAGACAATTGAAAGAGCACTATATGTCAGTACGAGCAGAGTGGCCATGCGATGGTGGTTCCAAGGTCAAGGCATTCGGTGGGATCGTATCCTAATACCATCTGTCTGTAGCCGGAGGTTGTCCATCATACCTTCCAGACTAATGTCGCTACAGTTCCCCGTGAAGTCTGCCCAGGAAGCATATTAAACCGCCCAGTCTCACTTTCACCATATGCCCAGTGCTGAACAAAAGCTTACGGAACACGTTCCGGCGCATTCCTTCCCCAGATTAACGCGCGAGCAGCGAATGGTACAGCTTGGGACAAAAGTTTACGGAACACGGCACCTGCGTATTTCTTCATCGGAGCGCTTCCCTGCTAGGTGTCACGAAGCGATCGAATAGAAAACGGGTGGCGGGCTATTCGATCCATCTCTCAGTATGTATGTCCACTCGTTTTTGCAGCTAGGTTGTCGCTCCATTGGAGAAATGTGACACCGTAGTGTTCCATAAACTTTTGTCCCAAGCTGTACCGTGCGGACTTGTGTCTCTAAGTTCGTACGGTCCCATTCGCCGCTAGCGCGTCACTCTGGGGAAAGAATGCGGTGGGAGTGTGTTCCATAAGCTTTTGCCCAGCACCGTACATTGCTAACACAGAGCAACCGTTGCTCCGCGGTATGCTAACACTGAATCCGTTAACATCCCTCACCGTCGACTTTCACGTGCGCTTCCGCTTACATAGACTCTGGTATAACATTCCATTGTGTTATATTGCAAATCCCCCCTATATACGAAATGGTACCACATCTTAACAGTGACCGTCTGATGCATTCGGACTGTGCAATGACTATGGGCAAGTTATATTTCTTATTTGGCAATAACAGCCGAATGGAGAAAAATGGAGAAAAAAGAAAATGCCAATATTTGTTATGTGACGAAACGACCTGTCGATACAAGAGAAATTTGTACCAGAAGGAAAGAAAGATGAGGAGTGAAACTGTTGGTGATATATAGGATAGTCAGTCCCAGGTCGTAAATATATCTAGGAATTGTCCTGGAACAACTGTCTCTAAGGCCATCGTCGATTGACATTTGAACCGAGATCAAGCGTTTTGCACTTTTAGTATACAAAAATACGAAGTTAGCTGCAATAATTTGCGAATTTCGCAGAACGGCCCATCGCGGTAGTAGACGAATTCTGACTTATGTCCACGTAGCGAACCAGGGAGAGGAGGCAGTAAGCATGCCTTCTGTATCTTGCTGGCGTTGGCTCAACCATAGACTCAACGCCATGTATTTTCGTGCTGTTCTAACCATAGGGAGATATCCTGCGGCCGAGCTGCAAGGTTCCGTAGCAGACGACCAGGTCTACCGTCGGCCCTGTCGTCTGCCATGTGCGCAGCACACCACTCCGCTATTCTGGCGCTGTCCGAATGCCTCCGCTGCTCCGAACGCGGCGGAACTTCCGCACCGTGAGCTTTCTTTCTTTTTTTACTAGCATATTCCATGAGGATGTCTGTCATGCGAATACACGGTTTCACACACCTTATCCCACGGGGCAGGGGCGGATCTAGAGGGGGGCGTCAGGATGTCTTGACCCCCTCCTCAATATCTGTCTTCACATATAGTGTTTAATTGACCTAGATTCTACCATGCTGGCCAAGTCTGAACCCGCCTCTCAGAAAAATCCTGGATCCGCCCCTGCCACGGGGGAGACATAAGCGTTACAGGAAAGGGGCTTATGGCGACGTGAGGACGTGAGGTCAAGTGGTTTCTTTTCTTTTTTTTTCATTTTTTATTTCGTGTTAGCGCCGCGAAGCAACTGTGGCTATGAGCGCTGTACAGAGGAGGGCAGATAGAAGACAACATAGAGTGGGGGGCAGTGTATTAGTACGTGTCCTGGGCCGACTTCAGGGGGAACCTGTGCCGACATATTCGTCTGGAAAATCTTCGGAAAACCCAGGGAAAACCTGAGACAGCACACAGCCGGTGGTAGGATTCGAACCCACCACCTCCCAGTCTTCCAGCACGACCTTGGCTACCATTATCAAGTGGTTTCGACTCGCCCGTTTATTACTGCGTGGTCCAACATAAACTGCAATAGCGTGGTGTCTCACCTCCTCCATTCTGATAGGCCAGTATAGGGAATCTCCATACGTCTCCAATCCCTACGGCCATTCCAATGGCGTACAGGACGGATTCTGTTCTGTTCGCAAACCGACCTCGTTCGGGTTCTTCTTCGGCTTCGCCGAGTGCACCAGCGGCTGCTTCTTTCGGGTCTTCTTTCTCTGTAGATATGAGATTAGACGGGAGTACTGCAGTAAACGTGGTGTGAGCGCAGGAATTGCTGTGTAATCGTTTCTCATTCTGCACATGCGATCTGAATGCACGGGACTTCTTTTTTTTTAACATGTCGCCTCACATTAGAACGTGTAACGTCCGCGAGACTTCACATATAGCTGCGATGTTCCAAGCTATATCGCCGGTTTTCATGCGTGAAATAAAATTAAACATTTATTTCTCTCTAATAGAGCGAAGATAAATACTAAATGGGTAAAGGTGGCCTCACATAACGAAGTTACTTAAGCTAAAGTTAGTCTGATGGTGGATAGCACACGCTTCACCACTACTGTCGTTTGGAAGTTCGAAAGATTAGGCCAAAATTCACGGTGGTACCGCCATTTTTTCCCTGCAGTGATGCGGCGGCCGCGTAATCATACAAAATGCGGCAGAAGTGGAACAGACCTGGTTCACATATCATCTACAAAGGTGCGGATATCCGTTAAAGCAAAACCGAAATGAACACATCGTTCGTCGAAGAGGTTCGACAAAACAACTCAAGCCTAATGATGACATATAGAAGCTCACTGGCATCTCCAGCCTGTAGCTCCTGCACTGTCATTGTAGCAAAACCAGGGGGTAGTTCTGACTGACAGGTCCTTTAGAGGTGAGCGCAGGTTCCTTTGCAGATGGAGCGTGCCGACCCCCGCTTCATGGCGCCTTGACCGCGTTCTTCTTCTTCTTCCTCGTCATGCACTCGCGTCTTCCATTCTTTCTTCATTGGTCACCAGGGCGAGACACTGATGCTCGAGGACATGACCCAGAAGCCCCATGCCTTGTGTGCAAAAATGACACAAATGTGAAGATGTCTTCCCTTGATAAATGTTTTTTTTATTCCGATGCATTAATTTTAGACTTCTTAATGGCATCAAGATACGCGGTTCAACAGCAATCACTGCTGTTACATGCTTAAAGGTTATGAAGGATGTACACAGCGCCGAGAAGCAGCAAATACGCTTTATACTGCAGCACTGAAGCATCTTCCCGATTTCGCACGGCCGAGGTTGCAACAAGAAGGACAAAAATACCCTGTCCAGAAACGTCCTGGATCTCCTACCATTTTTGTCTTGATGCTTGAGCGCTCTTTGAGGCACTGTTTGGGGGGCCTATGGACCATATATGGTCCATAGGCCAATGCCATTGCCATTATAATGGCTCTTGTAGATGGGACGATAATGGCTCCTTACTATCTACATTTTTTTTTTCTTTTTATACTCCTTGTAACCCAACAGCTTCGTTGAAGAAGAAGCCTCAGGTTAGAAGCCGCCGGTACTTCGAGCACAGACTGTTCTTCTAGAAGGGACTGTCTGGGCTCATCTTTGGTATTGTATCTAAAGGGCGATGGGGGTTATGCTCAGCTACCTTTAAATGTAATGCTGGTGGTGGTGACAGTTCCCAGTAAAAGGACAGTCTCTGTTCGAGACGTCCGCGGCTCCCGACCTCAGTCTTCTACTTCAATCTACGTTCGCCGGATCGCTGGAGTTTCTAGTTTTCGACCAATAGCTTCTTGTAATTCACGATGTTCGCAAATTAAGCTTTGCCTCAGCTGTGTCACCTCCCTTGTGGTTAACAAACTGTGTAGTATAACAAGTCAGTGGTTCTCAACTGCGGGAATTGTGGACCGCGTGCCCGACAGCACATTGTCGGCACCGGGGCTGGCATCGTGGTCCTGGAGCAGGTTACCACGGATCACTGAATAAGAAAGACAGGAGTTGAAACTCCCCGTGGAAATAAGTGGTGAGGCGCTACCAGATAGAGTTAATTTCAGACGCCTCGCGACAGATGGCGCTCCCATTGTTTTTGCGATTTCGCATAGAACCTTACGGGAAAACCGTGCACTTTTCGAGCGTCACGGCATGACATAGCGTGACATAGCCACCACGCTAACCACTGAGCCACGCGAGGTGAGGGCATGCTGAGCAGAGAAGCGGTGGGCGGCCATGGAGATCGGGCGGAGCAGCCAATGACCGCCACGCCGCAGCATCACGTGACAACAAAATTTTCGTGCTCTGCCCTACAGATGGCGCAGCGCTCCGGTCCTCGTTAGGGATCCTGTATTCCAGGAACCCTAGTCCTCGTCCTCCTGACTTCACTTTATCTGGTCGTAGGAGAGAGTAAAGTTTCACCCCTGTCTTTCCTACTCCGTGCTACGGACGACGCTCGCTGTAAAGAGTACAGCTCGTAGCTATGGTCATCACTGGTTGGACATGCTGGAGCGATCGCGGGTTCCTTTCAATAACATAACAACCTTGTGGTAACAACAACTTTGTAGTAAGCATACCATCTGCTAACTTTGTAACTTTGTAATCTGGTATCTTTGTAATCTTTGTATCTTTGTAATCTGGTAACTTTTTGGTAAAGCATACCATCTGCGCCGTAGCTCGCCGATGTGTGTTTTTTATTGCCGCTCAGTCTTGTGCACGCCTCCCACAGCACTGTATCCCTCTGTTGTCTTACTGCTTGCATGCCGTTGGGTGTCTTTAGTGGAGATGGGAATAATTGGGTAATTAAGTAATCCGTAATGTCAAGAACCTCTAACCGACACTCATAAACAGCCTGGAAAAGTCATTATCTGTCGAGTATACCGGTATCGATAAAACGTTATTATCCATAAACATTCATTATATTCCATTCAACGCATTCTAAGCTGTTATTTCATGTATAGTTTCATTGAACACGAGCCATCGTTATACATTATCATGTGTGAGTGACATTTTATTTTTTGCACAATTGACACAAATGAGGGCATATGAGATGGTCAGTGTTTCCGCTTCGGCGAAGCTGATGCTCGAGTGATTAATTGATAAGTAGATTTTCTGCACAGCAGAAAAAGAAATGACGATGATGACGTCGAGTGTCCACCATCCAATGTTGGTCATGTAAACGTTGGTCATGTTCATCCTAGTGCAGTCCATTGGTCGTCGTATAGAGATGGAGGTCGCGCAGGTTATTGTTCTCAGGTGACCATCGAAGTGCACGGTATTCGTAGAATTGTTTAGGCTCTGCTGGTCCCCAACTTGTCGTCGGCTGAAATGCACTTGTGAGATTCTGAAAAGGGAAGGACAAACGGGCGAACCATTCTTCATCGTCTTCTTTTTTCTCTCTCTCTCTCTCTCTCTCTCAACAGTGGATTAACAGCAACTTCATGATAAAGCCGTCTGATGTTCAGGCAATGGTGGTTACTGCATAAAGTCACGAAGCAACTGCTTCGAGGGGACGGACACTTAACACATTATATGCTCTTAAAACATAACTTCACCGCATTACATTCTCCTAACCAACCATCACCTCTCGAATGACGCCGTTCTCCCAACTGATTCGTTGGAAACGGCAGTTATGATATGCACAGCAAGAGGGTTACCTTTCGACGTCTGTACATTGCCACGACAGCCCACAAAGGTATCTGTACCATAGACAAAGCGGCTATGAACCAGCCAAAATAGTTCGCCCATTCTGGGTAGGGCTCATTGTTGTTGTACATGACCGGCCCTGACTGGACGACACCATAAGCGGTTATCACCTGCAGAAGAAAACGCAACGTTGTAAACCCGTGCACGTGCGTAATATCTTAGCGCAAAATAGTTTTTTTTAAAGCGATTTCGTTGAGAGTGTCCCGTACCGTCCGTTACAGTACCACCTCCTCACCGTTCTCTCCCAGATGGCGTTTTAATCCCGTCACCGTAGCCGGAGCCTGACTTTAATTAAATGCCCATAAATGATAACACGACAGTATACAGGGTGTTTCACGAAAATCCCCCGGCTGAATAATTCGTGAACAGGTGGCGCTATCGAAGAAATTTCTTTTTGGTAAAGACCCTTGGGACATCGGCCATGAACTGAGTAGTGAGCGGCTCACTAATTAAATAATCATCCTCACCTTTAAAAATACTCGATACAGCAAAAATACAGCAAAATACTCGACAGTTTCCTTTTTAAATACAATTTAGCACACAACATGGAGAACTAACAATCAAAGTGCGTTATTTAAGCTGCTTCGAAAAGCGGAGGAGTGCACATGCGTCGATATTTTCTGCTGCCACCCATATGAAAGGGAAAGTTTGCTTTCTGACTTCGTTGACATGAATATGTCTGGCAGCAAAACGTGACTCCAAACGACTCTTTTCGAGACTTCTCGCTCGAAATCGACGTATTTCTAGAGTTGTGCACATTTTGACGTGAGAGCCGATAGCGGACCCACGGCGGAATCCGCAGGAGAAGCTCCTCATCAACTCGCATGACCCCCCAGTGACGTCCTCTCCAAGTTGGTCACGTGCCAGCGTTCCTCTCCCACGCCTCTTCCTCACGTACACGCTATGCAAGTACACTCTTAAAAATGAACTTCACCACATAGCACGCTCCTAGCCAACCATCACCCCGAATGACAACGTTCTCGCCCTAGATTTGTTGAAAACGGGAGGAGGAGCCTATTTTGTGCCGTGCATAATGGCCACAAAATAGGCTCCTCCTCCCGTTTTCAGCAAATCAGGGGCGAGAACGTTCTCATTCGGGATGATGGTTGGCTAGGAGCGTGCTATGTGGTGAAGTTCATTTCTAAGAGTGTAGGTCGGCCATCTGCGGAGCTCCCCACTTTCCCTCTTTCCCCTATTTCGCCCTTGGAGAGAACTCATTGGTGCCCATTTCCTCCCCTCTTCCATTACACTCTTCGCGGTGAAACTTTCAGTGTAGGTTCACATCGATGCAAATAACTTGTCTTTTACGTTTATCTGGGATAACCTGGGATGAGCTGCTTGGAGGATGTGCTTTCGTGCCTGATGGATGCTTCGATGTGTGCTTTGAAGATGCCTGATGGATGGTGTGCTTTTCGAGTGACCTGGTTCATACTTACACATAGAACAAGGGGCGAAACGACAGCCCAGCTAATCTTGAACAACCACGGTGGACTGCTTCCCAGCATGAACTTGATGTCGTTGGAAAAGTTCCTCACACCTGAGAAGCAAAAGACATGGCACGGGCTTTCAAGACAAGCGCGCCATCACTGGACATCCTCTATCCTTCGATAGCTTACCATAAATCCACATAACGGCTATCACTTCACAGAGAGCAATGAACATGAGCGAAACTCCAGCACTGTATGTGTCCAGTAGGTTCAGGACGTATTGACCTCCCTGTAAAATAACAAAACCGCCGTTATCGCGTGCACAATTACTTAATTCACTCAGCTGACCGTCACAATATCATGGTATGTTCGCTACAACCGCCTGTGAGATCCCTATTTATATAATCCACTTATCCTATGTAGTAATTTAAGCCTATACATAGCGTGTCAGATAATAAGCAACACAAGGGTTACCTGAGTAACACACGTAAGTCCGATAAGGAAACATCCAGTACAAGAAATGAATGCCATCAGAGAGCGGTGCCTCTCCAGTTTTGGAAACGTGTCGGAAAGCACAGTGAGCACCGTTTGCAGAAGTGGAAACTGCGGAGACAGATAACATAATGTTGTCTAAAACGTTTTCACAAATAAATAAACTGATAAATATAACGTAAATTATATGAGGTGATAAGAAAATGCAATCAATCAGTCGGCCAGTGTCGTTACCTCACTGTCGATGCCCAGAAGATACAGCATGACAAAGAAGATGACGGACCACAGCTGCGGACACCAAAATGTCGCAAGGGCTTCTGGGTAGACCACGAACGCCAACCCTTGTCCTTAAAGTATATATAAAAAAGTGTTTGGTATCAGAGTTCATAATAAGTTACTTAACTGTTACTTAAAACTTAGTTAGCCTTCAGGAGCATCAACCGTATACGAGGACCTGCGTACATTTTCCTGTTATATTTCTTCGGAGTGGTCGGCCAAACTATTTCCGGTGTGCTGTTCCTTAGAAAGAAGAAAACAAGTACCTGCTTTGGCAACACCTTCAATGGGAGCACCCAACTCCATAGACATGTGACCAAGCACAGCGAAGATTGCTATGCCGCCCAGGAAGCTTGTTATCAAATCCGCCACGACAACGATGGATACGTCACTGTAAGACACAAAGCGAAACTTCGTATAGCTTGCGTCTTCAGCGATTCGACGTTAGCAGTAAACTTTCGTTCTGTTATTAACAGTTACTTGTACTCACATGTAGATAGACCTATTCCTGAACTTGTTATAGCTCCCGCACATGATGAGGCCTCCCCAGGAAACGCCGAGCGAATAGAAGACTTGTTCGGCCGCTCTACGCCATAACTGCAATAACATCGGTCGTTCACTTTAAGTGCGTCATTGTCTATGTATGGGCTTACGGGTTAATGACCATCATTTGGGACTATCGTTTATGACTATATCGTTCGATATCAAGACGAGTAGCTTCAGCGAACGACTAGGAATAGACCTCTACCCGAGAAACGTCATCATGACGTTGGTAGACAGGCTGAAACCGAAACAAATCGGAAGAGGAGGGCTGGGTTCCACGAATGGGCACTTGTTCGCTGCCTCCGACTGAAAGAAAAGTAGGACCGAATGTCGCGTCCCTCTCAGGGACCATCGTAATCCCCTCAAGACCGTGGATTTCGTGCGCGACCTTGTTCGCCCCTAGCTTTGAGCGTAGTTCAACTCTACCAAATTGGTGGCGCTGTCGAACACTATGACGTCATTTGTTTACAGACGGGTAGAGGTCCATTGTCGCGTTCACCTAGAGCAGTCTTTCCCTGTGCCTTGTATTCTGACGCAACTCCGTTAACTTTCTTCTCATATTTGTTGATTGCAGCCGTAATAAGTGCCGGCAGTAGCTGCGTTCACATGAACGCGATAAAAGCGTATCGTATCGACCTATCGCAACAAATCTCCTCTTCGACAGGGCCACATCAACCAATCAACCGGTCGGGATAGGCGAGGAGGTGCGAAAACTCGATGTGATACGCTGCTGTCGTATTCATGTAACCGTGGCTACTGATCAAAGTAGGTTAGTTCGTGCCACGACGTACTCTGTACTAGAGACCTGGACAAATGACAATCGCCCATGGGAGAGCCAGGTCATGGGTTAGTCAGGCTAGTGGCCGCCGCAAGCGCCACATAGCATTATTTTGCAGAGGAAATGACATATACACTATTATCACCATTGCCGCCGTCGTTCGTCTGCTACACAGGGCTATACAGGCTGTTGCTAAGCACGCGTTACTCTCTTCCGTACCTCTGCGTCGTTGTCAACGAAGCCCACCATACATTGCCGCGGTTTTGGCAAATCACGTGGTAACAAATAATGCTAACTAGCGCCAAATCCCATAGCGAAGCGGCGATTGCCAGAACTACTACCCCGGTGCTGGGAGCTTTGCGGATGTCCAGGTCTCTAGTATAGTAATAGGTCGTGGTTGGTGCATTAATCGTAGCGGCCAGCGCAGCAAAATGCGAAAGAGAGAGAGAGAGAGAGAGAAAGACGCATGTGACAACGCTCCTGCGACTGCGCCGTCGAGTTGGCACCTCGGTCTAGTGTTTCTCAAGGGCGCTCTGCAGCATTCCTGTTGACGCAGCTCGGTTCTTGAACCAATATTTTAAAAGCTAGTTAATTATTCTAATGTAATTAACTATAGACAAATTGAAAAGAGATAGTGGAGACTCGGATACATGACTCCGTTGGTTCCTCCTGTTCAGTTCGAACACACTGTATCCGACGGTGAGCGACAGGAATGCCGCAAATCAAGCCTGAGATACCGCTAGAGAGCGTCCCTACAACTGCCGGTACGTCAGGATTGAAAATGAAGCTGCGACTATTTCAGGCGACAAAAACATATTCCACAATTATTGTTGAGCATTGATCAAAGCTGCTCGCAGTCTTTTCCAGCAAAATAAACAGCCTTACTGCTGCAGCACTACGACGGTGTACTCACATTTATATCTGTTAACATACTAAAATCCGGCACCAAGAAGTATTGTATCCCTTCGGATGCACCGGACAGCGTGACGCCTTTGACAAGAAGAATCGTTAGGACAACGTACGGAAATGTTGCCGTGAAATATACGACCTGAAAGCAACGATCGTGTCAGGTTACGATTATGCCAAGTCGCTAGAATGCAAACGGTAGTAAAGGAGGAAGTCGTACCTTTCCGGATGAAGTTACTCCCCTTATGAGGCAGAAAAATACGATAACCCAGCTCACAAACAAGCAGAGACACAGGTCCCATTTGAGGTAGCCAACTTCGTCAATGTTGGAAGACAAATTTAATACGTATTTTCTGAAATACGAGGAAAGAACATAATTAGCGCTCTGTAGTGTAAGGCAAAAATACGGTTGCAGACTCTAAAAAAAAAAAAAAAGAAATTGAGAAGTGTAGTTTGAGTTGTCGATACGTAACAACGAAGCCGATACTCGTCGCGATTGCAGCCCACACCCTTGTAGCTATCATATGTATACAGGGTGTCCAACGAGAGAATGTCATTTAATTCTTAAACATATGATTCCCTACGTAAAAATTTGAAACCTTCCTTGGATGCATTCATAAAGGTTCTTTGACATACATTACAGCAGTTTGCATTCGTGTTAATTGAACTCGCAAGTTAGCCAAGCAAAGGTAGCATTTTTCTTCGTGAATTCGGAAACCTATGACCATGACACGCTATTCCAATCAAAATCACGGGCATTTTCGCAAGATTTCTACAACAATTTGACAGCCGAAAATCCGTCACTGGACGAAGCGCGCTCGCCGATATTACAGAGCTTTAGTGCATCGTACGCTATCGCCTTTGCGTACGCAAGGGATAACGTGGTGGTTGTGCGCAATGCGCGAAGCTCTTTTTATGTTTTGCGCGTGTGAAGAACCACCAACGGTATATGTCTTACGTACGTAAAGGCGATGGCGCACGATGCACTTAAAACTCTCTATTTACGTTTGCGGAACTGTTGGCTCCGTCCAAGTACCCACCCTCCTGTGTAAGAAGACAAACCACGCCGCATTCACATCGCCCTTATCAACGTGTATGTCGTCAGCCGCCAGCCACTGATAATGACGGGTTGCACGACGAGGCCCTCGATCGGAATAAAACTGTGTCGCTTTTTTCACACTCTTAAAAATGAACTTCACCGCATAGCGCGCTCCTACCCAACCATCATTAGGAATGATATCGTTATCTGCCCCGATTTGTTGATAACGGGAGGCGTACGCCTTTTTTGTGACAATTATGAACAGCATAAGCGTCACAAAAAAGGCGTACGCCTCCCGTTCTCAACAAATCGGGGAAGATAACGATATCATTCGAGATGATGGTTGGGTAGGAGCGTGCTATGAGGTGAAGTTCATTTTTAAGAGTGCACTTCGCCTCAATAAAGGGGGAACCAAGAGTTCGGCAAACGCAAATTTCACCGAGCGTGTTTCGTGATGCGACGAATTTTCGGATGTAAAATTTTGGCAGAAATCTTGTGAAGATCCGCGTGATTTTCATTGGAATAGTGTGTTATGGCCATGGGCTTCTGAATTCATGAAGAGAAATACTAGCTTTGCTATATTTTAATTTGGCGAGTTCAATTAGCAGAATTATCTCAATTAATGCGCGACACGAAGGCAGACTGCCATAATGTGTCGCAAAAACCTTTGTAAGTGTGTCCCAAGTAGTTTGTTTATGAAGCGAAACATGTTTTTTAACAATTAAATGGGCATCCTGTCATTGGACACCCTGTATACGTAGGGCCTGACTTTTTCGGGTTATGCCTGGTTCCTCCCGGTTATTCCTTCCCAAATCGTTGGGACCAGTTTCTTCCAAACCTCCTTTCTCCCCGAATTCCAATCAGGTACTATCTGGCTCTACCAAGTATCATGTGCACTACTTATAGTAGCCATTTGTATGCATGTCTCATGTAAATATTATCTGAGTGGAACAATAAAGAATGCGAAGCGTACTTGATATTAAAACATGCGACTGATGTTACGACTACCGTGAGGTATGTGTGTTTGACAAATGCGCAAACAACAAACAAACAAACAAACAACTGCGGGCGGCCGGCTTGACGCAAAATATAACCCGATAACAGCCGAATGCACCCGATTTCATACCGATTCCACATTGATTCCACACCGAATTACATGTTTAGAAAGAGCACCCAATTTTTCCTTCCGGAGTCTGGGAAAAACATTTGTCCCGTAAAAGTCAGACTCTATACGACATACTAGTGAAACTTATGGAAACTCAAGACACATAATCTGTGTCTGATAAGTTCAGTACTTACTCCCAGAACTGTTCCGACGCTGTTTGTGTGGCATTTGTACAGTTTGCTAAGGCGGCGTAGTAGAGATCTTTCGGAACCGAGAAATTCGCCACATTGGTAGTCGAGAGCCACACGGCGTCTGGAGATGCCGAAGAGATCATGGCGGCAGTGGAGTTTTTGAGAAGCATTTCAGGGACATCTCTACAGCGGACCTACAAATATAAGACACACGCCAGTTACGAAAAAAGGACAGAGTAAGTGACCACGCTCCCTTGCAATTCGAATAAGCGTGCGAATTATTTATATCAATCCACTTTGCATTGTAAAAAGCGTGAGCATATAGACACTCGCATGCTTGACGCCTCCCAATGTTGAGCTCGCGCCAGAACCAGCGTTATCGTTACTTTTTTTGAGTTGGCACGCTGCCGAACGACACGCGACGGCACTTGAAAACCGTTTTGGAAGGCCGACATTTCAGATAAATGTCAGGCCTGGCCTTCGCGGAGGCCGCGGTCCTACCCCGCGGCACGTGCAGCATGTTGCCCATACTAGGCAGACACACCTTACGCGTAAATCTACTCTATTTACCTTCACGCAGGAGCTCGTGGCGAATTCACATTCGCGTCGTGTCCTACACTCTTAGAAATGAACTTCACCGCATAGCACGCTCCTAGCCAACCATAATCTCGAATGATATCGTTATCTGCCGTGATTTGCTGAAAACGGGAGGCGTACGCCTTTTTGTGACACTTATGCTGTTCATAATTGTCACAAAAAAGGCGTATCCCTCCCGTTTTCAACAAATCAGGGCAGATAACGATATCATTGGAGATTATGCTTGGCTAGGAGCGTGCTATGTGGTGAAGTTCATCTTTAAGAGTGTAGCGGCTCTCCAGCGATCCACCCACGGCGCGCACCAAAACAGACCCACGTGGGTAGCATAAAGGACCAAAACCTGTTTTGGAGTGGGGTCGAGGAGTTCGCGCGGTGTCCCCACTGCAGTGGGGACACCGCGCTGGATGGGAACGACACCGCGCTGGGAACGACACCGCGCTGGATGGGAACGACAGGAATGGGGACCATGGTCCCCATTCCTGTCGTTCCCATCCAGCGCCATCTATTGAACACGGAGATAACCTTGTCCGGCGCACCCAAGGTAATTGGCGTCACAGCGCATGTGCATAAGCAGTTGCGAAAAAGGAGCGTTGCATTTATCGCTTGATATGAATCTCGAAAAGTTCAGATAAATTTCTCTCCTCGTGTAATGAAAGGTGACGTTACCTTGACAGTGATACAGAAGTAACGGGACCCACCCGTTGCGTCGTTCCTGATTTACGCGCGAACGAAATCGCCAATTAACGCTTTCCTACTTCTCAAGAAGCGCGGCAGTGCGGAGCGGCCTGCCATTGGTTTCCTCAAGCGATTTTGTCCAATGATCGCAGGTGATGGTTTGAGAAAGAAAGAAGAGGGAAAGCGTAAATTGGAGGTTTCGTTCGCGCATAAAACCCCCAACGATGCAACGGGTGAGTCCCTTTCCTTTTGTATTACTGTCAAGATGACGGCGCCTTTGATTTGTAGAAACATTTTGTGCGCTTCAAAGCCCCTTTAATGCCCTCTCTCACTCTGACGCCACGTGGACATGTATAGTGTCGCGACGCCGTCTGCTTCAGCCAATCGCTGTTGACGATTTCAAACGGAGGCTTTCTGTGGCTGCTCATGCCGCTGGTGGCGGCACGTCTCCATAGCAACGGTGGCCAAACGCACGTTGTGATTGGTGGACTCTTCATGACCACGTCACGTCGTTTAAGCGATCAGGCTTTGTTTACTCGAGGTGGCGTAGGCCAAGTGGCTTCTCACCCCAAAGCGAACTCCGAAACTGTCCATATTTCTTTCACATCCCTCAGTAGGCGATTTGACAAAGCGATGCGCGCGGCGCAAAGCAGCATGGGAACTTTGAGGGACACTGCTCCGTCGTCTGCTTCGGTTATAATTTACCCCGGCTGTCTCCCTCTGTCGTGAACGCTTTCCTTCTCTCTCCCTTCCTTCTTACTAATTTCTTTCTCTCTATATTTCTAATTTCTCATTTATTTTAATTTCTGACCCTCTATCCTTTCTCTTTTACTCCCCTTTCTCCTATTCCCCTTCCACAAAGGAGTGAAACTTGCCACCTTGTCTGAGCAGGCAGACCTCTCTCCTCTTCCTTATAACATCACACCACCACCACCACCACCCCGGCTGGCGCTGCTGCTGCGCACACCGGGAATGTTGTGGTTGTTCTTCTTCTTCCTCCGTCTCTGGTCGTCTCGTAATGCTCTGACGCCCTCTAACTTCCCATCAGCCCTTACGCGCCACAGCCTGCTCGCCCTCATCAGCCCTCAGCCCTTCATCAGCACTTCTTCAGCACTGCATCAGCCCTTACGCGCCTGGCGCTTGCTTTTCTAAAAGGTCTCCTATTGATAACTAACCAATAACGTATCACTGGATGTTGCAGTCTTTTAAATTACACTTTGATTCGGACCACAAAACAGAAAGCACGACCACATTCGAGGTTCATATTGAAATAACAATTTTCCGCTTCATTACCTGTCCAGGCTTACGGACGTAGCAGGTTTCGGGGTCGGCACCCCACCAATCGTAGCACCCTGACCATGGCAGCTCAGATCGAAAAGACTGTGCCAGGTAGTACAGAGAGTAGCACAATACTACGTTGTAATACACAGCAACCAGGAGTGATAGCACCACCATGGCAACGCCGATACCTGTTACCGAGGGATAAAGAACGAGACGGTATCAGCCTTGCTAAACTCATCAAGATGTTGTGGGACAAGAGCAGTACGGTGTTTGTAACTGGTCCATTTATGCTGTCTTCAATAGAAGATGTTGTGGCTACATCTCGGTGTAAGGTCATGGTTGGGGACATTTCCTTGACAACTTGGTGTTGCGGCAGTTCCAATAGGACGTGCAAAAGAGTTGGACGTGGTGGGTTGGAACGCCACCATCGGTTATGCAGTCTCGGACTTTCCCTGCGTATTCCGGCAGATATTCCTCACGGTTGACCGCACTGTTCCCTACCGAAGACGGCCCAGGATAAATAGTAACCCTTCCGCCTCCCGTCCTTTGTTCTTTTCCCGTTCTCCGTTTTATAGTCTCTCCATCTCCCACGTCTGTACACCGCATGTGTCGGAGCTACCGCAAAATTTTAGAAAAAATCTAGTTCTCCATTGGAGTGGTCCTCGAGGTTTTGGACGTATAATTAACTTTGGTGGTTTTAAATGAAATAAATAATTACTAAAGAAAATATGTTAATCGCACTCATTTAATTGATTTATCACGTCACCAAGCCCTAGCGCCACAACGTTCTACGTCAAAAAAAAAAAAAAAAAAAAAAGACTGGTTGTGTTGTGTAGCACGTAAGACTGCTCCCGAAACTAAAAAAAAAAAAGTGTAGGACATACGGTGCTTCGCTATGATCAGTCTCAAAGTGGCCAGCCCGTCTAGGCTAACCTCTCAAAACCTAACCTATAACCTATAACAAGGGAAGAAAGAAGAAAAAGAAGTCTAATTGCGTCTGGGTTGTCGACGACCTTACCTCGTCCTACTGGAAGACATTTCCAGACTGCCATCGGCCCTAAGCTTGAGAATTGTCCAAAGGCTATTTCCATGGTGTACAACGGGATGGCAACCAGCACCATAATCACAATGTACGCCAAGAAGAATGCGCCTGAAAGTAATAAGGTATTGTTGATGCATCCGTCCATCTAGAGCACCCTGGAGGATGCGGATGAAGGAACAGAGTGGCTTTCGGAGTTCTTCTGTGTTCCTTCTCATGCCCTTACCTCCTCCATTCTGGTAGACGAGTATTGGAAACCTCCATATGTCTCCTATGCCAACAGCAGAACCGATGCAGTACAGGACGGATTCTGCTCTGTTTGCGAACCGTCCTCGTTCAGGCTCTTCTTTGTGACCGGTGGGAACGTCGGCAGCAACCACTGTGTCTGCGATGAAGTGTATGTAATATTGACTATATGATAGATAGAGTATTACACATTAAAAACGAAACTGTCGCAAGTCTTTCCTGCGTTAGGATGCATCAATACTAGCTCCCTCTATAGCTCAGAGGGAGCTAGTATTCAGGCACCCTTAAAGTCACTGGATTGGGTAAGTACCGCCAACCTCTGATCTTTGCCGCCGCGACCTTGGAACAACAATGGCGGCCGTAGCATACCAACACATGCAACAGCCGCCATTGTTGTTCCAGGGTCGAGGCGGGAAAGGGAAAGCATGGCACTACTTTCCCCAATCCAGTGACTTTAGGCACCATATCCTGCGGCTTCTGCCAGCGCCACCTAGATGCAAAGTGCCTGCATATAGATGTCTCCTGTCACTCCTTCGCCACGTGGGCATAGCGATGTCGTGTGCTTCATCCAATCGCCCGTGTGAAACGATAGCTTTATGGGGCCAAACACCGTGTAGGTCCGTCCGTGACCTTATAGGGCCAATCATCACATGACACCCTGTGACCACGTGACGGCACTATAAAGTTGCCGCCTTTAAACGCGCTGGGCACAATGCCCAAAGAGAGCCTTTTTTTTATATTAACCTCTTATTATTAACGTCACAAAACGGAGGAACCCTGAGCATATCTGCAAGCAAATTTGGAAGCCAACTCATAGCGGCCCAGAAATAGATAAGAATCTGATATGCGACAGGAACGGAAGGCACGCAACGAACACAACACGTTAAAGGAAGCTGTCGAATCCACTCTTAGGAATGTGAAAGTCAGCCACTTCAAAGGAATGACGCGCTTCTCTTACCGCATCTTATTTCTTTATTATTATTTTTTTTTTTTTTGAACCGTAATTATGAACGCATTCCGCTCCCCTAAAAACCTTTCTCGACATGCCAATGCGACCGTGAACTGCACTAATTGCGGTCCCACACGCACGCGTCTCGGTTTTCATAAACACATGATTATCTCCATTTATTTGCGGACACAGTTTGTTTACTGTCGGCGAATGACAGCTTGGGCGTTGTAAACTTGCCACGGTGAGTTTTTACGAGTAGGGCAATATCTGGGTCACGGTCGTTCAAAACAGAAATGGCCCACAATTTGGCGTCCTCCGAAACCTGGGTGTAGGTGTCACAGGACGCTAATTGCCACCCATGCACCCAACAACAAATGTGGGCATTATGTGTGTGTGCGCGCGTTGGCAAGTGTGTGCATTGCGCAACCAACATTTGCGTCGAAAATGAGTTACGCTCGAGAGGCATTCATTCGGCTGCTTGGGCGTCCAGGGCAATTGTGGTATAATTGGACGCGTTCACCTTGATCGCGCATACAGGTACCTAATTTTTTTTCCTCTCGAAATCGCAGTGGACGTCTTTTCCCAAGGTGAAAGAGTCGCTTTACTGCATGAACTCGCGGTTTCGTAAACCTCTCGAACTATATGACAATTAATGCCTAATTATGTCCAATATTTGCAATACTGGCCCAATATTGGTCCGATCTTGGTCCAATATTGGGCCAAGATGTTGTGCTGCTTGGGTTTCGAGAGAAAAACATGCATTTGCACGAAAATCCGCGCTCCAGTGATAAGTTATGTTTTCATTGGGCAACGGCAAGCCGCACCACACCTACCACCGCCTCTTTTTAGAGTATAATTAATATTAGTATGTTGCGTAACTAATGTTGATTTGAGGATTTAATGTGTCTTCAACCTTGCGACTTCGGCTGAGAAGTAATATCGTTTGGAAGGGATAAATGCGGCGAAGGTCACGTCGCGGCACCTCAAACAGTTTTGGCATGTCGTAGAAATAGATGCAGGTTTCAATTTCCTCGTACGTCAGATTGCGTTGCATTTGGCAAATCGTCACGAAAGGTTCACTCATAGCTCATATAGCCTGCTCCCTAGTGAGAATCGAAATGAAGAATGAAGTTATCCTGCCGTTGCTGCGGTATACTCGAAGAGAAGGGACTAGAACAGGACAAAAATTAATTCCATTTAGGTATCGCTTGCAATTATTCGTACTGAAAGTATTTAGAGCTCCTTCGCCACTCGATACACTTTAACAAGAAGCCTACGCAGTATACATGCGGGACCTGTGACAAGTGTGCTTCGGCGAATTTCCATTTTGTTGCGTTTGTGATTGTGATTGTGTGTGTGTGTGTGTGTGTGTGTGTGTGTGTGTGTGTGTGTGTGTGTGTGTGTGTGTGTACGTGCGTGCGTGCATTTGTTTCGTCCTGGTGAAGTTATTTTAAGGAGTAGCAAGCCGAATATTGGATGACCTCTCTCATCGCTTAAAAATAAGAGCTTACACAGTTATTTTTTTACATCTTTAGATTGTAAATGTTCTTGTCCTATTTGTATTCGTATTTGTATTGATTTTATTTGTGAGTGCACATATAACAACATAAGCGCCTTGGAATATCGCACTCACCAAACATCAAGACAACGCTTAAATTGTCATTTTTAGGACTATTAGGTTAAACAAAAGAAAAAAACATGCTTAGAGCAGAAAAAAAAAAAGTCAATATCAGAAGGAACGGAATTAGGCAAAGTATGTAACCTTCACGATGGTAAAGCCATCAACTGATTTGTTGGACTAAACGTCGCAACACGTCTGTTACGCATGAGAGGCAAGTAAAAGGGCAAGCTACACTGCTATTTACAACTCGGTACAAAAACAAAGCATCCCGCATACACCTGCGGCTATAGAGCATACTCAAATCAAGCATTGATAAGATATGTGCTTAACCGTAGCAATATCTACGCTCAAAGTACTAGTCGTAAACAATGCGAACAAGTCGCATGTTCTCGATCTCATGCATCGCAACAGAAGCGAGCTCAAGCCTTGACCGTACAATGCTACAATGTAGGTGACACACGTACACCTTCGTGGTGTGATATCTTTGCGCCAGAAAATCCAAAATCAAACTCAAACCTCCGTGTTGTATGTTTCATATCATACATGTTTTATAGAACGCCCTTCTAAATAGTGCATTCCACAAAAAGCGCCATTTGAAAACACACATTGCACCACTTTAGGTGAATGTACTCCACATAAAACACTGTTTCAGATTAGTGTTTTGGAGACTCCTTTTTCAAAACTGTTATTATACCTCTGAACATGTAGAATAAGAAGTGTTGAGTTACAAAAATACCCCTTTAAGTTGTAAAAAAGTTACTGCGTAGGTGGCAGCTATAGGGTCAATTTAAAATGACTAATTTCGCATGTATAATTGTATGATGTGAAGTCCAACATTCATGGTGCGAATTGAACTGTGGTAAGGTTGAAATGGCCCGAGGTGGTGGTGGTGGTGATGGTGAAAGGGCTCGCCGTTGTCGGCCTCACATATGTGGGCAACGTCACGACTGACGCCCTGAGGAATGTGCGTCCTAGGCCGACTTCTAAGGGCCCGAGACTATCCGTCACGACAGTCTGCACTCCAATAAACAGCAACTCTGAGCACATATTAATTTAGCGGTGAACAACACCACCGGCTTGGAGCTGAGACTAGAACTGTTGTCACTATCAGAAACAGACGTCTATGACCACTAGGGCTCGCTACTATCGGATTTGCAGCGCTTTCCCGTGCTGCACCTCACATTACCGCTAACAGTACTTGAAAGTTTAGGTGCATTGACCCGCTTTGGGGTATCTGCCAATAGGCACTGCGAGGATAACGCTACTGTTTTCATTCACTTGACCCGAGGAATGTGCGTATCTTCAACTTCACTGGCAACCTGAGAGTAATTTGAGGGTTTGCGTGCTCGCCTTCCGTATCAACTGCGTGAATGCACCGCCGAGCAAACCCCAACTCAAGAGGCACTATCTCTATCTCAAAGACGGACGGACGGACGGACTAATGCAAAGGTACGCTGTTGCCACGACCCGAATCGTACTTACAACACAAACCGGAATGCAAGTTAACATTCACAACTTAGAAATCGTAAAAAAAAAATGTTTTTATGCAAAAAAAAAAAAAAACTTCCATCGATTATAAATTCAATCGTGAATGCGACAAAAATGTCAGACAGCCGCACCGGCAGCAAAGCGGAACAGCACCGGCGACAAGCACATTTGACAAGCACCTTTTTTTTTTTTTTTAAGTACGTAATTTTACTGCACAAGTGACTGCTAACTCTGTTGCTATATGCTGCACTCTAACGTTCCGACTCCGGACTGTGCTTTCGCAGTTTAATATCGCTTTAATGTAAGTGTCATTCTTTTCGCTGTGCATTCTTTTCGTTTTCGCCGACGGGAGCTGTGCAGTGTGCACTCCAAACGAATTTTTCGCAATAACTAGGCTACGGCACATTTGCCGGCAACAGAGCTAGCAGTCACTTGTGAATAAAACCACGGAATTACGGATTTTTTAGCCGTGCACTCGCAACGAAGAGGAGTCAGGACGGCGGTGTCCACCGCCCCATTGTTGTGAGACTCGCATATTTCGGCTGGTATGCGAGA
Source organism: Ornithodoros turicata (assembly GCF_037126465.1). Taxonomy (NCBI): domain Eukaryota; kingdom Metazoa; phylum Arthropoda; class Arachnida; order Ixodida; family Argasidae; genus Ornithodoros; species Ornithodoros turicata. Next base: position 9,165,599 of record NC_088206.1, on the reverse strand, counting down.
CGAGGATCGGCTATTATCCGTGCATATAAGAGAAAAGGACCAAGATTCCGCTTTATAAGGTTAAACGAAAGAACTTAAAACACAGCGTGCCTTCGTTATAACGAAGTCAGCAGGGCTAGAAACAAAATTCGATATGAGCCGGTCAATTCGGTATAAGCGGAAGACCCACAAAAACAGCGAGAGTAGCTTCGGAAACCCGCAGAAGCACCGCGCCAGGCTTAGAAAAAGTATCGAAGCAACCAAATACATCTTGGTCGTGAGGACCTCGGTAGCCTTTTCATAGATATGAAAGAGAGAGAGAGAGAAAAAAAAAAGTTCCTGCTGGGTTTGCTCTACGGGCTTCCGTCCGACTCACTCTTCGCACTAACCGGAGTCGGCTGGCAGCACACTTTGAATGAACCAGTTCTAAATGCGTGATGATAATCTCCAGCAGTTAACCTCACTACAAATGACGCAGAGGCGTTATCAGCAACGTCTAGCCCTCGTCTATAGACTCCCACATGTAATGTTATGCGTACGTAGGGTAACCCCATATCGCCTTTCACGTGTCACCGCAAACTGCGCGATCAGTTGCCTTGAAAGCGTAGATTTCCAGCACAGAACCAGACTGAACCGGTTCAGAAAATGCTCTTGGAAACCATGTGGTGATAATTTTGGCAAGTTGCATGCATAACGTTGGGAGCCGACAAGGAGATAAATAACATAGCTTCCTGACAAAAATAAAAAGTTAATCAAAAGTGGAACCATTTCGCTTCACCCTCTTGGCCTTTCTCTCTCTCTCTTTCTCTCACACACACACACACACACACACACACACACACACACACACACACACACACACACACACACACACACACACACACACACACACACACACACACACACACACACACACACACACACACACACTTTTTCCGAGGGATGTCGCTTGTAATGACAGACCCACACGTTATTTTTGTTTATTCCGTCTTATCGCCGCGAAGCAACGGTGGCTATGAGCAGCGTACAGGCGTAGAGAGCGGACAGATGGAGAGAGGACAGCAAGGAAGGAGTGGGGGACAGAGGGGTTAGTATGCTTCCTGGGCCGACTTCAGGGGGAACTGTGCCGACATTCATCTGGAAAGTCTTCGGAAAAGCCAGGGAAGACCTCAAACAGCACAACCGGAGGTAAGATTCGAACCCACCACCTCCCACACGTTAATAACGGCGCAAATAAAACATAGCAACATATTTGGTGAAGCAATACGTAATGCTTCTTCTAGAAAGATGCCGCGGTTATTGAGTGCGAACGTGGTATTTTATTCAGTCGAATAAAATAGGAAGAAATGAAGGGTAAAAAAAACATACACGTGGAGCCATCGCAGTTACTTTGACTGCAATATTGCTCCCGCTGAGCGTTTGCACGCTGTAAGCCATTCTATGTGACGGTAATACCGTCGAAATTCTGGTAATCCCCGTACCTGCAGCACCACACCACGTTGACAGCACATGCCACACACACACACACGTGCGCGCATATTTCTCACGACCCGGGGTTCCACGTGTTTTCGAGCCATATTGTGAGCTCACATTCCGCGAAATCGCTGCGGTTACGCAATGACAGATAGAAACAAGGGCAGCTTCTGCTACAGTTCGGAGTTAAAGATTATGTCATCAGAACCATGATGGCGCATTTCGGGAAATCGTGACCCCCGTTAGGACATACTGATGCCGGCTCAGTCACAACTCACAAGGATAGCGAACACTAGCCCATGGACCGTGTCATACGATTTGAATGATTTTATGACGTCGAGTTTGTCTCATAGTGATGCACCCTCCAATTCATCAGCGGCATGTGATGCATCCATCATGGCCAATGTCGTGCTGAAGACTGAGAGGCGACGAATGTTGGCATCAATTCACTTGGAAGTCGGCCCAGGAAGCACACTTAAACCCCCGCACCTCGTCCGGCGCTCCTTCCTGTTGTCGTTTCTTCGTCTGACCACGTCTGTACGCCGCACATAGCCAAGGTTGCTTCGCGGCGCTTATACGGTATAAAGAATTCAAATAATCAAAAGCACCCTGTGTATTTTTTTTTTCTACCACATGCGACAGGAGGATTCCGTGACGAACCCTGTATTATGTGACTATATGGCATGAATCGGAAATATATTACCGAGTCCTTTCAGCTAACCACAGCGGACAAGAAATTGTGTGGGAGCTGTATGGTTCGTCGTATAGACGAAATATTTTTAGGACGTATTGATTGAGTTTATATAGACTTTTCTAGTGCTTGATGAGATTAGAATTCTCGTTTGAGGCATCTTTATTTTGTGAGTTATCGCAAAAGTGAACGAAGCACGTGATGCGATTTTTTAAGGCGTATGAGAAATCGCATCGAGCTGTGTGTAAAGTCCAATCCAGGGGCTTTAAGGCTGTGGAGTATCGCGCGCCCCCTTAATCCACTTCTATTCGCACTCTGCTACGTCTAACACTGCACAGAAGAAAAGCCTACATGATATCAATTCTGCTTATAGCCACACTCTGCACTGCAGTGTTGTTATCAAAGGTATTCAATGCAGGTATCGTCACATGAAAGAGCGCGATACGGCGTTATCACACGCTCTTGAAATCAACGCCTGCTTATGGTGTGTCAGATTTCTCTCCGTCTTTATCTTTTTTTTTTCCTTCTACCTTGAGGTGAGGTGTTACCTTTATCAAACTCAATCTGAAGGTGATTTGCTGACGACGGTGGCATATCTTGAGCTTGATGGAAGGAGAGAACACGCGAAGGAAGTGGACAGGACAAGGCTCACAGTCGTGAGGCTTTATTTGTGAGTCTGTCTATGTGGCGTATTTAAGTTCCTAATTGACATAACGAGCTGCAATGTTAAAATCTCTTAGAAAGAAGCAAATCGCTTGCCCTTTAGTAATATTTGGCAAGTTAATCATTCTATTTGGTACCATAAAACATATGCTGACCACTGATCGGAATCGTCTCGTCATAATATTCGACGACAGTTCAATGTATTCTCAGTTTGTCATCAGGCCACGCTATCACACCATTGGAGTATGATCGTCACAAAGTTATACGCTAGTTAGCAACAAAGAAACTGAGGACATTTGCTCAAATTGCTCATATGCCTTGTGTTCCAACACTTGATGTGCTTTGGATATGAAGGGCATTATCACTTGCAGCGGGTTGACTCTAATAAAGATAACTTCTACATATGCACTCTGCATGGAACCAGTATACCTACCAATGTTCCACGTGTACGAAGTCGCATTCACTCCTGCGCGGACTTCCACTCACTGACTTCTCTTGTGACATTCACTGCTCAGTGGTCATGTGAGGGTCACTGGGCACATCAAGCTGCTCTACTACAGCTTTTCCCCTCGACCCCACCCACCAGTGAATGAAAAAAAAATTAAGCCCTGAATTGACTTGAATTGAATAGAAATACCGAAAATGATTGCCCTAGCATTCGCCGTCAGGCAGTTCAGCCTCTACTCCGAACGTGTCAAGCGAGTTGACAATGACTTCTCCCCTAACGGTGCGACGACCCCGCTTTGTTTCCCGTTGCGACAACTACAGTTATGAATCTGCTACAGGCATCTTCCAAGGTTCTTGACGATCAGCCTTCACGCATCAAGTTGAACACCAGAAAGAAAAAAAAAAATACCGTTTCGCTTCTTGCGTGGGTGAATGCTGACAAGGAGACATCGGATATGGAGCCTTCTGGGTACACATTTTCCTTGCCTTTTTTTTTTTGGCTGGTCAGTTCATGGCCGAACTAAGATGGAAGGTCGGTAGCGTGTTTTTACTGAAAGGGCGATCCCAAGCAGCACAATGTACTGAAAGCCGAGTGCAATAGGGGTGGACGGGTAGGTGGAAGGCCTTGAACAGGCTCGTGCAACTAAAGAAGATTGATAAGACACATACCGTCCACCCCTATTGCACTCGACTTTCAGTACATTGTGCTGCTTGGGATCCTGTGTTCTCGTTTGCATTCTCCTACACCTTTTGCTCATTATCGTCAAGATTCGCGTGCCGTTTGCTTTCTGATGCGTGTGGAATGTATTCGGGCTACGTGTACTGCACTACTGAGAGACCTCGAACTATTTGGCTCGTCTACCACGTCTTGTCGCCAGTTGCTTATAGTTACTTTACAGGCCCAACACGTACCGTGCGCGTTGAAGACTCTCTTCCTCATGCTTTTATGTCTAGTGTGCCCGGAAGGTAGGGTAATTTCTTATTTTGGCCTTCATTAATGATGTGGTAACGCAGCTACTGTGCATTCTTGAGTTCTGTTGTTCGTCGACGATGCCGAAGTCTTCCGTAGTGTACCGCCTGTAGATGACGTCAGACTGCTGTATTATGACGTAGCTGCCATTATGCAGCTCGTGTAACGACGAAGCAAAAAAAAAAAAAAGAACCTGTCGCTATGTGTCAATCTTCGCATGCAACAATTAAGACAAGTCAGAAAACATAGGACAACTGTCAGTTCTTAACTCTCAACGACAGATTAAGAGAATACAAAAATAATTGTTCATAATTTTCACAAAAAAAGGCGTACGCCTCCCGTTTTCAACAAATCAGGGCAGATAACGATATCCTTCGACGTGATGGTTGGCTAGTATCGTGCAATGCGGTGAAGTTCATTTTTAAGAGTACGGGTTGTAACTCGCAACATTGACATGTGTAAGTGGACACTCTACGAATTGACCTTCCGGAGCCGTCGGAATGCTCAATGACGTACAGGTGCCTTTTGAGGTCGAATACAAGGCCTATAACACACAGGCGGTAGAGATAGTGGAGGAGAAAAAAAGGTTGGAAGGCAACTGCGTCAGTTCCTCTGCTGCAGCACGAATTAATTAATTAAAATTGGGAACCCCTACCCCTAGCGTTACGAGGGTGGGATGTGCGTCCGTGTCTTCATTAACGAATAAGCCTTGACGAGAGCGCGATGTCGGCGAAGTTCAACAGACGATTTCAAGAAATCCCAGCGCCCCTTGCGCACGCATTGCATGCTGGGCACTTACTGTCACGGGGGAAATGAGAATGGTCCGTCACGTTTCGTTTTTGTTGGCCTAGAAGAACACGTCGTGGACAATGGGTCAAGAGAGGAGGGATCGAAACAGTTTGGAAACCTTCTCCTTCTTTCCTATAATACAAGTTCCCACAGTTCAAAGCGGAGCTAAGCACTCTGGGATTTTCTGAAGTCGTCGCACACCTGACCGACAATCTGAGAGGTACTTTGTTTGAGTCCCGCTCCCTGACTTTTCGCCAGCCGCCGTCTGGCGCTGGCGAGGCTGAAATGTTGTCTTTAATTATCAAATTGTTTGTTCGGCCTCTGCAATTCAGAGTAAGGTCTTGTTCTCTACAGGTATTATTTTTATTTTTAGGGGTTCTAAGTATTGCTGTGAGGGAATAACGAACAGTGGCGGCTTCATTCCTTGGTCGCTAACACGGCGTGAGTAAATGAAAACTTTCCTTACAATGATGTTTTAACCTGTAAAATGTCATTCGTACATATTCACTGGCTACTTTTCGCACTGGCACGCACTGGCATATTCGCTGACTTTTCGTATACACTGCCGTTCTTGAGAACAATATAGATGGCTTGGTGATATTTCGACATGCCGAAATAAATAAATACAGAGGGACGGATTATAGAAGAAAAAAAAAACGCAGTTGATTCGCACACTTATTAATATTCCTCTCTTCATCAGAGTGGAGAGTCTCCACAGTACTGAGAGTATTACTCCGTCCTATCCTTTCCTATCCTTTCCTGACAGCGCCTGTCCTGTCCTCTCTTCTTCCGTCGTGTCTTCTCGCGCTGTGTTTTGGATCTTCAAGTCCTATCCTTTGTCTGCCTTCATCACGCAACTTGACCTGCTCCAGTAGGGTCACCATCCCCGAATATATATAATATATATAATTTCTTTGGCCAGGAAAGCAACGGCGATGACAAAAAAAAATGGGAGAATGGAAAAGAAAAGACAGGTTTACACAAAATACACACCTGTACTTGGTAGTTGGTCTCCATCCTTGGACATGATATAAGTTCTATTCAAGTGGAATGCGCGTATATACACACTTCGCTTAAGTATCAAACAGCCGACGTCGGTTGTCTGGCTGTCCCTCTGAATGACTGCCGAGCGTTTCAGGTTTCTTTTCAATGCTGTTCAAGTATTAGGTATTCGCCCGCGCCAGCTGTTTCCGCAAACTCGTCCATACGCAAGGCCGCGCGCGCAGTTCCGGAGCGAAAAGAATTACGCGTGCTTTGTTGCGTGACGTACTGCGCGGAACATCGTGTATGTTTAACCCTGTGTATACTGTTTCAAGTTCAACGGGAACAGGCAGGTGCAGCGGCAGTACAACGGAAACGAGTTTGATGCAACGGAAGCAAAACTGTAGGTAACATAGCCTTAAGCTTGGGGTGAAAGACAACGCGACGAACAAACAAACGTACGACACAAGGCAGGTTTGTTTGTTCGTCCCCTTGTCTTCACCCCAAGCCCAGGGATATGTCGCATACGTCAAGTTTACACCAGCTCGCTTGCATAATCCTTTTATGCTCAAAGGAAGACAAGTGTTTCATGGCAGTCTTCGCCTTTGTAAGCGGTTTGAGACGCAGACATGCATGCTGCGCGTTTCTTGCTCAAGATATGTCCTGCGAAAGACAATAAGTCTGTATAGGGCAACAGAGGTGCCCATAAATTTGATTGTAGGCCTGTTGTGTGTTCTTGTGGATATTGACGCGTCTTATCGTGCTTAACAGCCTGTGTTGTAGAACTTTGCGCGAAGCTTTGCTAATCTACATCGCGGACACTCGAAATGCCAGATAACGGAATTGTGATTGTTTCCTTTCTCTCTTCGTTGGCCGCGCAACTGAATTCGTTTCTACAAACAAACAAACAACAACAAACAAAATTTAGACGTATGAACGTCTCCGGGCGTCATCGAGTTCATCGGTGCACTTAGGCCGGTTGCACACTAACGTTTTTCTTTTCCGTGCTTTTCCCGGAGCGATACGGAACCATTTGGTTCTATTTTTGAAGCAAACGGACGAAAAATACGGTAGGGGGAAATGGGCCTTACATCGAGTTTCTTGGTACCGATACCCTCGACTGACGGTACCGATGCTCGCGGGGATGGGCATCAATACATTATTGATGTATTTAAATATAAATACAAAATACTTTGCTTAAATAGGTATTTAAATATCTCGAAATAAATGACTTTGTATTACGGAATTTAAATATCAATATAAATGCAATACATGCAGGTGCGAAATTTGGGAATATGCGCATTTGATGTAGTTACATGTATTTACAAATTATTAAGCAAATAAATACTCAAAACAGTATTTATTTATAAATACATTTTTCGAGAATGTACAGTGCGAGATATAAATAGTACATGCATTTATATTTTAAATAGTATTTGCCCATCCCTGGCTTTAAGGCAGGGAGCTCCGAGCCGGAGGAAGAAAGAAGATGGGAAAAACAACTGCCAAAGCTACATTGTCAGAGGGCTCAGTTTTGACCAGTCGAAGATAGAGCGCTCTGGAGCGATCGATGGCTGCCAGTCGAAGGTCCCACAAGAAAGTATTTGTAAACCTACACCTTGTTTTCTAAGTTACCTTGTTCCTGTTCTTATTTTATCATTCACGCGGGCACCTTCTCTTCATAATTGGAATATGATTAGGCTAGATGCCCGTCGTTCCCTGAAGACGTGTTCTATTGTACACGCGGCTCCAGCGGCGGCAGCAGCAAGAACACCTTCTTCAAAAGAGCACAGGATAGTTTGCGAAGTACAGGTGGTTGGGGGTGTACCTTGAAATAAAGTGATTGGAAATCCCCGCTGCAAAACAAACTACTGGAAATAAACGTTATTTGACTATAAAATGCACAGTCGCGGGCGGGAAACTACTGCCAACGGCGAACTAAGACTAACCTAGACAGAAAAATGCAAACGCCAAACTTGGACTAACCTAATAATAATAAACTCACCAACGTGGTGTTCCGTCGTGTCTTGGTTCGCTAAAACGACTTGGACAGACATCGAAAACCCGTGAATTTTGGTGGTTAAAGAGAGATACCGTGTTTTTAAACCCGGCATATACCATCTTACAAAGCAATCGAGCATTCTCTTTAATTTTCCTTGTTTCGACAACGGGAATTTCCAGATCGGGGATTTCGCAACCGGGAATATCGAGGCCCACCCAAGCGGTTGTGGACTCCCGGTTGAGTTCCGTACATTCCCTTTTGTATCTCGATCAAAGCGCACTTCGAGGTGTTGTTGTTAACGACCTATAACAAATAGCGGAGTTAGATGCAAACCCAATGAACCTCACACTACAAGCTTTCCTGTGCTCGGGAAACAGAAAAGGAAAACGACACTAACGCAGTAAACTTAGTAACCGATGCTTTATCGTTGTTTGGCAGCACGCGTTCTACAATCTTTTCTGGAAGCACAGCCTCATCAAAGCTCCTTATTCTACGTATGTACCCGATAGATCGAAAAGAGTTAAAAGCCGGGTTCTCTGGCGATTCGATAAAAAATCATTAGAAACCCCAGTGTTGGGATACGCGCAAACTAATCCACCACCCAAGCTTTATTCCGTAGACATGTTCTTTATAACGACCCTCGTCGTCTTCTCTTCGTCCAAAGCCGAACATTTCTCCTTTTGTTCATCCCTGCACTGCATCTCCCAGACAGAAAATTTACTGTTGTTTCTTATCGAGGTGAAGTGAGGCGCTACTGATCCACTGATCCCCTGTCCATTTTATCTCTTATCTCTTTAGCCTCTTGAAACAACCATGCCCGGTCTACCTATAAATAGTTTTGCTTTCACTAAAAAAAAAAAAAAGAACCGCTTCGCATCCTATAAGAAGCATTGTTATGTCAAGAGGCTCTAGGGGATCACTGTATCAGTAACGCTTCAATTCGCCTAAGTGTATTGCATTTTCTCGTCATGTTCGCTCAATGCTCTTTTAACCTACAGTGTTAACACACCTAGTGGTCTGTCCTATGCGTGGTCCTATGTATTTTTTTGCGTATATTTTAGTGGGTACACCAAACACGGCACCTGTGTGGTGTATTCTGCAAGCTCTTTTTGTTATTAATTTGACATTCCTCCGATTTTTTGTCATTAAATAATAGACTATATACCTGTTCTTTTTTTTTTCCTTTTCTTTTCTTTTTTTTTTTGTCACTACGTCGATCACTTAATGGTAAGAAAACTTAAATCTATGTGCAGCCTCGTGAACGTATACTCTATAGCTCCAATTTTTGCTTCCATTTCGTGCTTTTTCATTTCTTCTGTGTACCAATGAGTGACTTAAAAAAAAACATGAAGGGTAGAAAATCCAGTGAATCGGCAAGGAAATGTAATGTAATGCCTCCCCGCTTGATAGTTCTGCTGTTCTATAGAATACCTTGCTTTTTCCAAACTTTCGGACTTGAGTCAAACAGCTTCTCTCCGTCGTACGGTGACATGACTTGGTCGCTGCATTAGCTATAGCAGCATTAACCGTCCGATAGATCGTTATCGCCTATCTGTGTCTTAAGAAGACCTCAACCGTTTCGGAGCAATGTCCGCAAACGCTAGCCCGCTAGTCCAGACCTTCCCCACGTGGGATTAAAACTCGCTCTTCAATCTTGCCTCGTTCAAGGAATGTTCCCCTGTTTTGGTACCCTAGCACGAGACGCGTTTGGATGCACCAGGATGTTTTCTGAACATACACTTGCCCGCAACCCAACGGGATCCCGTATAGATCGCCCACCCCTCCTACTCCCGATCCTGCATGTTTCCGTTATCCACTTTGTTACGGTCACAATGGCATCTTCGTCTGACAACCTCCGATCACTCTCGAGCACTCCGGAGCACGTGCCTCGAGCTCTGGCGCTCGGGCTCAGAGCATTGGCACCGCCAGTCAAAGATACCGTGATAAAAATTATCTACGGGGGTACTCGACTGGCTACACGCTACGATCCATCGAGAATAGCGGGTTTTAGTGTATCGTACGCCATTGCCTTTGCGTACGTAAGGGATAGGGTGTGGTTTCTGCGCACTGCGCGAAGCTCTCTTTATGTTTTGCGCGTGCGCAGTAACACAAACGCTCATACCAACGCAGTACCACCAACGCGATCGCACTGAATACGCAAGGAAATAGCATTTTCGCACTGCGCGCGCGCGCTAGACGCAAACCCACGTTCCGCGCATACGGAGTATGTAGCCGCTATTCTCTTGCGTAAGCAGTAGTAAAGTTTGCTATTGTTTGAGGGAGCGGCAGAAGATGCACGGCATTCCCAGGTGTCTCAGACGAAGCGGTATGTTATCTCGCTCAACAGCTGCAGGAACTTGCTTGTAAATCTGACACACTCTCGCTTTCATCGGAGGACGAAAGACGCACGAGGCAAGGCTTGCTCAGATTGCATCATTCACTTTGTGTCAAAAAATAAATACACCGGGACGTGGTCGTGGCGTTGGTCTCCCCACAGGCACGTGAGTTTGGGGCAATGTCCCTGTCCGTAGGCACGGACGCAGTACCGAAGCTGCGCCTCACCGGATCCGGTACGGCAACGCTACTATAATTCTTCGATGCTGCTTACTTGTCGAAAAATGTATGTCAGGCTGCCCGGTCACTCCTCGATTACATTTGCAACATCGGCGACGTACAATCGGGTTTTTACAAGCGGATCGTTTCATGCACAAAAGACGTAGTAGTAAGGTGAAGTTCATGAAATTGAATGCTATACGGACTTGAGTGCTATACGGTTTGCTGTATACTATATGCTGTATATACTATGTTATATACTATATGCTATATATACGGAGTGCTATGCGGTTTTGAGAGCTTTGAGAGAGGTTTTGAATGCTATACGGACTTGAGTGCTCTACGGTTTGCTATATACTATATGCTATATACTATATACCATATGCTATATATACGGAGTGCTATACGGTTTTGAGAGATTCTTTCTCGTTTCTTCCGTAGCTATGTACCTGCAGTTCCGTTTATTGTTGTCTGTTATTTCGCTACCTGTTTTAAACACGTCAACGATTCAGACGTTCAGAACCAATTTCTCATCCTTGAACTAAGCTAATTGGCTTCAGTTACCTTATGAATGTCAGGGTTGCGCAGATAAAGAAAAGTGCATTATTTTTTTGTGAGACTGACCTTGCGCTGGTCACACATCCCAATGTTTGTGCTTAACTACAAACACATTAATATTTATTTATATAATCGTAAGAATTATGGATTGTTTTCACGAATTCAGCATCCGGGACCACCACAGCAGCTGCCCTCACTATTCACGGTATTTGGCTGCGAATTACATTTTGTGAAAGCCTAAATATGTTGATGTATGTGTAGGGTTCGGCGCTTTCGGTATTAACCACCGAAAAGCACGAAACAGAGATGAGTGCCCGAGGAAAGATTCGCTGGACACGTTAAATTTAACAAACTTAAAAATTTAAAACTACGTTGTGATTTATATTCGCCGATAACTGCAGGGTAACCCACGTACACGTCGGAAAAACCACCGAAAAATGCCGATTTTATGACAATAATTAAACACGGAAACACATACGCCGAATTCGCCCTAAAATAAAAACCGGAAGCTCGGGACCCAATTTATGTCATAGATCCGATGACCACCAAAGAGGAGAGGGATGCAATAACTTTCAATATATCCCGAGTATAATGTCAGTGTTCAGATCACCACGACATCACATACAAAATATGACAAAAATAATTTGCATACAGTGGGAGAGAACTTACTGCCGTCATAGTAGCACAGCTGATCCGTCGCTTTCATTTCGCGGAGACCCTGATAAACCCGACAACGATATTGAAAGGCTCTCCTTCAACAGGTTCTGTATCAAGGAGCGGAGGATCTTTCGCAGGTGGAGCGGCGCGGTCGGATCTCCCTCCGCTCCAAGACGTCCCAAATGCTTCTGCAGCAGCTTTCAAAGCGTACAACTGCTGCAGTGGGCCGCCCGGCATCCGACGCGCCGTGGCGCGCGCGCGGGGGAATCGCGTTAAATTTGCGTCAACTGCTTAGGGTGAGGATGGACGTCAGTAGAGAGCCTGTGTGCATCGTTGCGTGACAACTCACGAGAAAGTATTAGCATTCCTTTTGACACCAGTTGCTCGTTAAACAGTGCGGCGCACAATTGTGGGCGAACTCACCGCGTGTAAATCTACACTCAAATATTGTACTCGATATTATGTGTGTTTCGAAAACGGTGACGTTTAAGATTGTGGACAGCGTGAAATGCGGTGCAGTACGCTTTTGAGTCATGGGTTTCCTATTTGGTTTGTGAAACCCATAATTGAATTGAATTTCAATTCAACAATACACATGAATTACGGTATTAGTTTCATATAAATGAAATAAATATCATAATCATAAATAAATAGTGAAATACAGGAGATCTAAAATTTACGTATTGTATTCTTATGTATTATCTCATCTCATGTATTTTTAAACCATGCACATTCCTATTTAAATTACTTGTACTTTGTTAAATTGCACTTCGTACCATATACTTGTACGTGAAAGTTTATTTCATATGACATTTTTCTCCCAAATATAACACGTGTGAACATCTACTTCATTAATAGCTTATCGTAAAAAATAATGAACTAATTAAACATTGTGCATCCTCTTTCTCGAATTTGGTTTGATTTTCTATTGAAATAGTACTCATTTGATTGTTGTGTTTGCTAGTATCATAATATCGTTCTGTAAAAAGAGGACGAATTCGGCATATGCGCAACAGCGGCGGGATAGTCTAGAATTGCTATTTACGTCAGCGAATCTCAAAACGCAGGTCTCGTGTGTCACTTGTGCAGCGATGGTATTTTGGTGTCGCCCTTCCGGAGGGTTGCTTGCTTTTCCCGGAGGGTTGGTTTGGAGGAGTCGGTCTCTCTGTGTGTGTGGGTTGGCTTGATAGGCGAACGGATGCATGCATGTGGAACCCGTTGAAACCGGTTCTATCCAGTCTGCACTGCACGCGGAAGGTATGCCTTCCTGATACGTAACGGAGGCAGTAGTGTGTGATGTGACTGCTGAGTGCTACTACCGTCTGTTTGCACACAGTCTGGGTGATATAATGGAGATATAATGGAGACATATGTTGGCAGTTTATAGCATCTGTCACCTGATCGAGATATTTCGCGTAGCAGAAATGCGCTTTGGGTAGCACTACGGCGTCGAGAGCATTCTGGATGAGTATTTTAGGCGGTATACATGTACTCGTACGGTGTTGACGTTAAATACGATGTCAGGTTACATTCTGCCACCAGTGCCGCCATATTACATGCATACTTCACTGTTGAGCACCTCGGTGGAATTTTATTAGTACTACTTATGAAAATTATGAAATTACGAAAATTATTCGCTCCAATTACTGTTGCTACCGCTATTCCCTGACTACGAGCGGTTGTCACGACATCATGCGTGTACGCGAATGCAACTACGTATACGCACAGACGTATGCAAATGGTTGTATAGTAGGAAGACAGCGAAGTATGCCCTCAAACCATATTTAGTAACACACACAAAAACTAAATGCTTTCTCAGAAAGTAAAGTTTAAGGAGACACGCAAACCGATCGAGGAAGATGTTACCAACGACCAGACTTGTGAGCTCATTCTTGATGCAGATACGGGGTGGAACATACAAACATATCTACTGGCATAACGTTTCACCATACGTTGGTCCGACGTTGCGTGCACGACGGAGTCATTAAATTAGTTTATTTCAACGCCTGGCGTTAATCTTTCAAAAATCAAATTTTGTTCCTTTTCGTACTTTTCGTTACTTTCGCGAATGTACTTAAAACCTCCCTTTTTAAATCATAACTGAGCTCCCACCACATGACCCCACAGCGCTGAGACGATTTCTTGCATCTGAAACGAGAGAGAGAAAAAGGAGCGCGAGTAAACGTCGACGTTTGTCATGTCTCGCGGTAAGAATTACCATTCATTCTGTGGAACGAACATGCCCGTGCTCATTGCCGCGGTCGGCTGCTTCCCTTCCGCCTTACTGTCCCGCCGGTGATGACGTATGAACAGGCCCTTCGAGACTAGACGAGATTTGTACTCTCGCGCAAACGCAGGGTCTGCAGGACGCCACCTGGTGGCATGACGTCTTACTTTGTCGACGTTCTGCAGGAACACAGATGGTTGTTAAGGCAGAGATGGAGAAAGAATTAAGTGAAATGGCGCAATGTCCAAGCGACTGCACAGTGCCCAAGCAGGACCTCGGGACCTCTCCCTGTTTGTAAACAAATGACGTCATTGTGTTCACCAGCGCCACTAGTTTGGTAGAGTTGAACTACACTCGAAGATAGGGGCGACAAGGTCGCGCCGGAAAACCACGGTCTTGAGGGGATTACGATGGTCCCTGAAAGAGATGCGACTTTTCTTTCAATAGAAGGCAGCGAACAAGTGCCCATTCGTGGAAACCAGCTCTCCCCTTTCGACCTGTTTCGGTTTCGGTCTATCTACCAACGTCATGATGACGTTTCTCGGCTAGAGGTCTATTGGAACTTACTCATACCGACAACTAATATTGCAACCATAACTGACCTACAAACTTTCAGAATTCCATATCAACGTTTCATACCGTATTATATTGCTATTTTTCTTTTAATGCAACTCTATGCATATGTAATTAAGTATGCATACTTTACCGAGATCACGATGCCACATTGCATCACGACCACAAAGTTGAAGTGATTAAATCTGGGACATCTTTTCAGTAGAAACTTGTTCGGTAGTTTTTGCGATGCTGTAACTTTGCGCACACAAAATCTAAAAAATGGAGAGCTACTATCTCCCATAACCTCTCCGCAGATATCCTTGGCCTCGCGCTAGAGCAACAAGATGACGAGAAGTTACGTCAGTCCGACTTATGGATTCATCTTTTGTTGAACGAGCCGAGAGCCAGCCGTACAGTTATACGATATCGCTGTGCTACTAAAGAGTAGAGCTTCCGTTTCTCTCCTTGTTCGGGACGTTGACCCTCGTATCAGTGTGAAAGGTTAGCTGTAGTATCGTCTAAGGGGTGATGACAATGAAATGCCTTTTGGAGAGGTAGGAGAGAACGACCTCACGAGAGTTGGTGGAGGAGCGGAATGAAACCGATACTAGTACGTTCGGTATCGGCCGACAATCTACTTGACTAATTATTTACTTAGTAATCACAATTCACAAGTAAGTCATCAGATAAACCAGTTTTAAAGATCAGTGCTGCCTCCGCAGCTGCAGAGGGTCCGGTGGCGTGACGTCACATTCTAAGCGGAGGAGTGAGAGGGTGGTTCAGTGGAGGAAGGTGCCGTCCAGACGCCTGCACGGCCGCGGCATAACTTTTCTCCAGGTCGCGCCCTCATTGGTTCCTATGGAGTGACGTGCTCTAGTTTTTCCAGAGAAGGAATTCCGGCATACTCTCAACATCTGGCGTCAGCTCTTGCCATTTATCCATCGAATAACAAGTCTAACTACGCCACCATTTCGTGTGGGATTTTCGATGCCGTGGTCGGTGGCCAAGGAGGAATAAAATGACACTATAGCTTCGAAATAGACTCCCGCCGTCCCTCTAAGGTATGCAAGTAGCATTGACGCATTCCCGTACTTTTCTTTTTGACAAGTGAGTTTGTACTGGTTAACTCCTCCCACAAATCTAAACGAGTCTGATTGGCTTACGCGGGGGCGTGACGCCTCCCGCCTCCGAGTCACAACGTAGTGCGCCCGCATGCTTCAAACTGTTGTTTGTACGTTGATCACGTTGCGAGCACACTTGTCGAAATTGGCGTACTTTTAAAGCAAACGCGTTAACAACATCTGTAAATCTTCATTCCTATCTGCGTGGCGTTCGTCGTCATCTCGCACGTCCCACTCTCAGTGCGCGGACTACGTTATCCACTGGTGGAACTGTAGCTCTTATGTTGTCCGTTGTTGCCTTGTCTTGTGTGTGTGTGTGTTGAGGATGACATGGCACCTGCTCTACAAACAGAAATATGTTGAGCATCCGTATCAGTTTAGCAACGCCAGCTAAGTGCGTTCACGCATGGATAAAAAGACTGGATTGAGTATATGTGTTCTAAATGGACAGTGTTGAACTGTCACAGTTCAGACACAGTGTCTGCCTTTCACATTCACCAGAACGCCAGTTGATTGGTATTTCATGTGGTACTGTTTGCCCCACACATGCTTTTTCCAATATGCGTGACATTATGCTCGAGAAAGTCGTTGACTGAACCCCGTTGCAGGCACTCACATAGTCGTTGGCAGAGAGGATAGAGTACGCGTACGACGGTATGAAGGATAGATTGATGACAACCAGAGCAGAGGCAATTATCTTGGCTGCAATCGGGTATTCGTAGTCCCGGAAACGTGCGCTCGGACGCAACAGCATGCTAAACACCAGGGTTATCTGCAAAAACAATTTAGAGACAATAGGAATTTTTAGTGGATACCCTGTCGCCTCCGCGTGGTGGTTCTGCGCAAGGCGCGAAGCTCCATGGAGGTAAGAAACTAAGGAGATGCCCTAAGCGCCTCTCCCGATGCAAGCGAGCGTGCTGTGACCCGCGCATGGCGTTGTGGTTAGTTGCCCACACACGTGACCCATAAACGTCACGGCAAGACGTCATAAAACATGACGTCCTCCATGTCCGTGGCGTATCTTACCTGATACAGAGACGAGCTGCGGCCGAATAACTTGTTTCTGCTTTCATAACATCTTTGGAGAATTTATCATCCCGTTGAAACACAAGATAGATCATCTCAGTGTGGAAGCAATGGATCACTAAATCGCTAGAAGACGTACGTACGTCATCGTGACATTGCCTGGCTTCTCTTCTGTTTTGCTCAACTTTTGCTGTGATTTATCTCGAGACAAAGGTAAGAGGTTTGCTGAAGATGAGGTTTGCTAAACTTCCAAGCCTCCGCGCAGACCGCCATAACGTCGAAACATGTGGAGGTCACGTGACCGGGCAACTAGATGGGCGTGGTATTGCGAGGAGCGACCGCTAGAGGGGTCCCACGGCCCCCCGATCTTATAGCCCTCTCCTTAGTTTCTTACCTCCATGCGAAGCTCTTATACTTTGCGCATGCGCAGAACCACCAACTCTTAGGTATACGCGAAGGCGATAGCACACGGTGTACTAAAACTATCTAATGAAAAACATTTTACGGCAAGGCTACACAAGAGCCGCCTTGTGTAATAACTAACAGGAAACTTGTAATTGTAGCTTTAAACTTGTAACAAGTACTTGTGCTACTTGTACTACTTCTACTTTATGCAGTATATTCACTAGCTGTGTACTAACCCGTTACTGCTTTTCGTTAAAGCAACTCCAAAATATAACTGTACCTCGGTTGCTATTCTTCCAGGCTAACTATATCCGGAACTTCGTTGCTTTTTTACTAACTCACACATGACTGCACAAGAGCACAGCACGGGAGGATGGTATCGATGCGGCAATTGCACGGTTTACAGACTGACCATTGTACGGGAGGATCTCGGAGCAACCCGTGCTTACCAGGGGGAGAGGCAGGCATACAGTGTCAATACCCATACCGCAAAAGCAGCAGACAGGCAGTTGACAGTGTAGCTGAACACCTTGTTGCTTGCAAATCCAGCGTAGCAAGTTGCACATGTGACGGACCTCTGCTAAATGTATTGTAAGGCGACAGGCATACAATTTTATACTGCTGGCTCATATGACAGCCCGGGTGCTCAGTATACAAACACCACAAATTTCATTCAAATCCACCTCAATTTAATATTAGGGGCACAACTGTGTCTAAGACTCGACACGTACTCCGCAGTTCCTGCCATGTACGGCGGCGAACATAAGCATGCCAATAACAATGGAAGCGTACAGCGACATCTGTGGACCGTTACCGTCACCACGCCGGCTCGCCGGATTTTTGCGTAGGTGACACTCATGGTTATTCAGCTGACAGCTCAAGAAGCCGACTACTTAGCCCATGGCTTAGCCGATAGAGGATTGGGGACAAGTAACACTTACTCGACGAATGGGCGGTGGTTTGCTACCAGGCGTCGCTCCGCGTCTCACCGCAATTTTAGTCGTGATAAAAAAATTATTTAAAAGTTTGCAGTGTGGGTTTCTTTCGGTTTCTTTCGGAGTTTTGAAATGCCGCTGCCAATATTAACAGCTTGCCTGTTGCTTTGCAGAACCTTGAATCTGCTAGCAAATCGAGGTGGAACTGCCCAAGGCGACATCCGGTGGGAAATACTCTAATTCCAGTCACGACCTACTACTATGCTAAGGACACATACGGGAAGTCGCCTATGGGAGAGATGGGTTAGTTATGCTAGTGGCCACTAGAAGCGCATAATTGGGAAATGACACGTTCATTATTATCATTGTCACCGTCGTTCGTCTGCAACACGCTACCATAACGCTACACAGTCGGTTGCAAGTCATAAAAAGTAGTGCTAGCTAGCGCCAAATCCCATAGCGAAGCGGCGAGCACCAGAACCACAACCTCGCTGGCTGGGAGCTTTGTACATGCCCGGGTCTCTAGTACAGTAGTAAGTCGTAATTCCATTCTTCCAGAGAATGATTTACTGCTCCTGATGTCTACGTACTCGACACGTAGCAGTCATTTTTTGCTTCTACACCCAGTGTTACATGCACGCAATATAGCTTCGAAGCCACGCTTGACGAACAATGCGCAGTTGGTGGGAACTTCGACGCAGTGATTTCGAATTTCGATTTTCTAAAAACTGAATGCAATTGAGACGGCAATTGGGATGCAAGAATACCGAGGGTTCAGGGTATCGCGAACAGATACATTTTCTGAGAATGCATGTCTACTACTTTACGCTTGCAGAAACCGAAGCCAATGCCCCCCTTTCGTTTTCACTCTTAGTCGCGTTCGTCGACGTTGAAGATGGAAATCATCGTAGTATTTCCTTTGGATCTGGCTTCCCTCTTATGGGTCATTACGAGGGTATAGCAAGCGGAGCGAGAGAATTGAGTAAAAACAAACCGCAAGCACAAGGGGGACGACTGCAGTCCACAGGATCTGAATCACTTTCCCGGGTTGACGGTCCAGCATCATCTCGGCGTCGATCAAGACGCGCTGAAGACCTGGAGATTTAAAGTCAGATAAAGCTTCCTTCTTTCATCAAATAAAACGCGTTCGTTTAAAATTCGTTATATGAGACAGAAGGGGCTTGAGAGTCCTCTGAGAGAGTGAAAAACAAGCCACAACATGAGGGTATTCGTTGCTATTTTCTTGCACTTTTGCGGTAAAATACAATAATTTTGAAAACGAACAACGCGCAAAACGATTTGAAAATGTATACCATAGCTAGTTTTCGGCATTTTGCTTCGCTGAAATTCGGCATTGACTTCCTTTCGCAAATTTCGGATATTTCCACAGACCAGAAAATAAATGCCCGAATCCGGGTGCTTATAATTAATTAAAAATGAAGTGTGACAGAGTCGTAATACGAACAGTGGAGCATGAGGATGCTTGGATAACGTCATCTATTTTCATACAAAACACGCAAAAGGTAACACCTAGAAGTTGTAATAAACACTCTTTATCTGTCATAACAGCACGCTCTTTGCGGTTAACGACGCGCAGTTTCCAGCATGTACGTTCAACGTTTGCTGATTTCGCAAAGCATTTGAGAAGAGCTCCTCGTACAAAATGAAGTGTGTACCAGAACGACTTGTCAACAAATTGCAGGTCGGACTGCACATTTCGCTCTATACAGATGCGATCCATTTTGTGCGTGGCCAGTAGCACATATTCGAATTTTTTCGGAATATGCCGACTCCGCAAAAATTCAACTGGGGGTGTTTTCCGGCATTTTTCGGCAAATGCCGAAAACCGGAAACCCTAACTATAGCCTACTCATATCACATTTTGAGCAGGATTGGCACGTTATATACACTACGTGGCTTGAATACTTTGTGAGCGAGCAAAAAAAAAAAAAAAAAAAAACGCCTATAAATGAGGTAGCTTTATTTTTTATTTATTTTCGTCTCATCGTGGCCGAAGGCATTATGGCCATCGTTCGCGGTAACTGGGGGCTAAACCCTTTTTGAAAACTTGTGATTGACTGTGAAATCATTAATTTTTTGCGTCGTTACTGTGATGCTTATACAGCTTCAGCGTTCCGCAAAACAGTTCTGTATCACGTCGTGGTGGTGGTGCTGCTGCTGCTTTGAGTTTTTATAGCACATGGACAACTAAGGTATGGACGATGTATGAACAGTGATGAGGATGTGACTAGTGATGAGGACGACGTGGTGGTGCCACTGTGTCGTGCGTTTGGTTGAGTAGAAAGAACTAACATTTCCGTGAGTTCGAGGAATAAACGAGATTATGAGGACGACAGAGAGGACAGAGGAGACGAGTCTTGTGCCGTCCTCAAACTTGCCTCAAATGTTACCTCTTTCTACAGTACACCAGCTCGTTTTCACCATTCTAATTTGTTCGCTGGTTGAGTAACCGAACGAGGACAGTGCACAGCTGGGAGGAGAGAGACAAATACTGACTCTAACAAATACATACTGTTCTTACCGTAGAATTGGAAAATGACGATCATTTCGAGTATTATGTTGATGCTGCCAACGAAGTAAAATAGGTAACTCCTAACGATAAGATTCAAATAAGGCCCCGCCTGCGATAAAATAGATGACAGTAAGACGGGATGAACGTCGTCCGGCGCGAAACAACACGTACCGGCGTCAAGAAGAACAGATTACCGAGGTAGCAGACGCAAGTCACCGTGGCTCGAATTCCTCGCTTATCGAAGTAGCTGTGCGGGTATTCTTCCGTGATCACCTCTATCACTATTTCCGTAGTCAGAAACTGTAAGGTTACAATGAAGACAGACGGCAATTTGCATAGAGAGGAGAGTTTATCGAGTGGCAGCGACTTCGTCGATTCGTTGTTCACAGAGAAAGCACAATGGGTGACGTAGCGTATTAGAAAATTTTAGTACATCGTACGCGGTCACTTTTGCGTACGTAAGGGGTAGCGTTGAAGGTTCTGCGCACGCCCATAACAGAGCTTCGCGCAGTGCGCAGAACAGCCAACGATACCGTACGTTGCACTAAAACTATTCTGTTTGTGTTCTCAGTCGCCTTTGCACGTGCACACCATATGGGGCCATATAAAGTAAGCAGCTCCCGTGGCGTTAAATAAAGAAATAAAACAGATGAACTGGTCCACGGCAACCCTCACCAGTGTTCCGATGCCCATGACGAAGAGCAGCAAGAAATAGACGCTGGACACCAATTCTGGACTGCTCATATTCATTATTGCTTCCGGTATATCGACGAAGAGCGCATCCTCGGCAACATCTGCGATGCGGGCAATAATTACGTGGTCTTTCGAAAATTTACCCATCGAGGCAGCGCCGCATCTACGTCGCATTCTTACTCGATGTGATGATCTGGTCCAAATGGAGTCCCGTGACGGCGCTGTCGTAAGCCAGAATGCGCAGAACCACCGTGCCGCACAGGATAGATGTTACGAAGTCGATGCTCAAGACAAACACGATGTCCCTTCAGAGACAGACAGAGAAATCTTCACAGCTAACATTCGCAATAAACCTCTTGGAAACTCTTGCAGGAAGTGTCCCTTCAGTACCGAGCTACTCCGAGAGTTTCATTATCTTTATAAGTTACAAGTCAAGTCAAGTCAAGTGTCAAGTTTGACATGTCATTACAGTCAACCTTCGATTTATGAACACCCTCGGTTCCCGGAAAAATCGTTCATAAATCGAGTGATTCATAAATCGAAAATTCCGTTAAGTCAGTACTTTCGAGTTCGGATTGTGTTTATAATACAATATATTGTGTAATTTCTGCCTTCTGCTGTACGCTTGGTCGACGCTAATGCGTCCCCGTCCAGTTTGTTGTTCGGATTTCGAGGGGATAAAAACCGAGGGTGCAATATCTGGAAAAAGATTCGTCCGTTCCGGCATCATAAGACCACGGAGTAATACCATTGAAGATTTCTGTTGACCTCAGAACAATCTGTTCATAAATTGAGGGTAAAAACGCTGGGCAACTCCTAGTTGGTTCCCAGAAATTCCATTCATTATTCGGATATCGAAGTTCATAAAACGAGGGAAAAATGCATTTAAAAAGTTTGGTTCCTCGTGTTCCTGTTCATAAAACGAGGGAATTGATAAATCGAATGTTCATAAATCGAGGGTTGACTGTATATTTACAAGCAGGAGCATTTCCCGAAAAGCAACATTTACATATACTTTCGTTTATTCGACTGGGAGTTACTAGCCAGCTATGCTTTGTCCAGGGATATGCGAGCCACACCGAGCACCCAATTCCTTACCAATCCCTGCCAACCCTTTCTCAAATGCATTCATATGTACTTTCGAGCATGTGTCCGGAGGTCTTACCTGAGGTAGTTGTTTTGAAATCCGTTGTGGCTGGTTATGTACATCAAACCGTAGCCTCCTAAGCCCATGCCGTACGTTGCATACAAAATCACATCTTGCCATAGCTGAGGATTAGAAATAGGCTTAATAAACCTAGACAGCTTCTAAGAGGTCCTAAGAGGGGGATCTAAAAGGCAATAAGACTGGCGCCACAAAGCTGGATCGCAATCATTGTTCCCCTTGGTTGACTTCTTGTTCATAACGGTGGTGAACCGGGCCAGTTGATATTGAAAAAAACAAAAAAAAAACACTGTGCTAGCACAGTGTTTGTCCTCTTTATCTGTCCTCGTTTGCAGTGCTAGTTTACCTCGATGACTTCTTGTTCACCTCAGACGTAAACCACCAGCTGGATTTTCCTCATCCACGCAAGCTGTTGACCTTAATACCCACGAATCCTTTAACGCGTCATCGCTAACCCTTTAAATACCATGCCAGTGACGAGGACGATGTCAGAATAGTCGTCTCTATTAGAAATGTCGCACGACTCTCATCCTGAAAGTTGCTCCCTTATCATTTCGTCACCGGTTCACTGCATGTTCTACTATTCTACCTATAACTACAGTCTGTCATGACATTTTATATGTTATCCTTAGTTCGTCAACGACGATGTTTTCGGTGGAATTTCAGTTTCGGAACAAAGACGTCAAATGGACTCGGATCAAGGGAGCACGTGGGTTGCAGAGCTGCAGGAAATCCCATTTTGGGAAAAGTTTTGCTACACGCAGATATAGCAGTCTAAGAGGGGGGATTTGCGGCGTCCAGGAGTCCGCAACTAACGGCCGGACACTGCTAAACCTTTTTCTGACTCTTTCGATGTCTTGACGATAGCGCTGTGGCAGGAGGCAACACCTTGTGCCTCTGGAAAAAAAGAGTAGATAAAAAGCTATGGGAAGCTGATGACTTTCTAGATCACATGAATTCATCCGAATTTATCGTCTGTAAAACTTTCCTGTGTTCGCGTCTTGGCTGCGTTTGAGACCTTGCTCGGATGGGTTTTTCTTGTCGACCCTAGTGTCTCCAGTGTTTATGATTTGATTTGATTTGGTTTTTATTGTGCCCATTAACAGCCCATTAAAGGTGGATGGGTAGGGCTTTCGAGTTGCTCAGTGAAAGAAGGAAGTCATTGAAAAGGTTGGCCAGCAGTAGGACTTGGAACCCACATCTGCCGGTCCAGGGCTCTACCAATTGAGCTAAGCCTTTCTTCTGTGTTCCAGCCTCAGAACGTCAATTTCCATCGCACTCATGCTGTGACCACCACCACGTTCGTGCCAGGCGTTCAGTCTCGTTGCTTTTTAGACAAACCTCGTGGTCATATTTAAAGAGGCTCACCACAACGTTGTAGAAGACATCCCACCGCCAGCCGAACAGTTCCTCAGTGTCAGCAGTTGGGACGCTCATACTGATGCCCCACATCAAGAGAAGCAGCAGGTATTGCAGGACAGAGATGATGTAGAACGTCTGTTACAAAAAAAAATAAAAGCTCGTTATCCGTCCTGTTTCCATATAAGGCAAGTTACTGGCTATTGCTCGTCTGGTGAAGCCGCGTGAGAAGCAATTACAGCTTCTAGTCCCCTGGATTGCAATTACTGGCCACTTTATAGACCGCTGAAACTTACTCTTCAGCTCTGCAAATGACCGCTAAGCTTGCTATATATACTTCCATGCACTTACTGCGGGAAGGGACTCCGGAATCGGTACAAGGTGCACGAGGTTTCAAATGTCAGGGGTCAACCAGACACGATTTCGACCAGACGAATGCGCGCCAAATGGTGGCGACCGTTGCTATATACAGTCAACCCTCGATTTATGAACCTCGATATCCGAATAATGAATGGAATTTCTGGGAACCAACTAGGAGTTGCCCAGCGTTTTGCCCTCAATTTATGAACGGATGGTTCCGAGGTCAACAGAAATGTTCAAATGGATTATTCCGTGGCCTTATGTATGATGCCGGAACGGACGAATCTTTTTAAAGGTATTGCATCCTTGGTTTTTAACCCCCCGAAATTCGAGCAACCAACGGGTTTTCTGGGGACGCATTAGGGACGACCAAGTGTATAGCAGATGGCCTGGTCGAACGCAACATTACACAATATATTGCATTATAAACACAATCCCAACTCACAAATACTGTTTCGTCAGCCGATAGTACTGAACGAAATTTTCGATAATCCCTCGATTTATGAACGGTTTTTCCGGGAACCGATGGTGTTCATAAATCGAGGGCTGACTGTACCATACCATACCATACCATACCATACTTTCTATTATCTATACCTATACCATACCTATATACCATACTTTCTATTTACATCAAATATCTTATCCTGCATGAGAGTAGATTGAGCCCCTGCACGAACACTAGTGTGTTGTCCCCATGACGACATAGGCCGCCAGTGATGTCAGTGAGGGTAATCGAATTTGAGTTTTCTCATGCTTTACAGCGCCGTTCATAGGGCATCGTAAACTGAGAGGTTTGCATTTCTTTCAAGTGACAACTTACATAGCGTAGTTTAATGAAGCCCTCATAGAGGAGAGCGAATATTAACAGGAACAGGACGGCTGAGACGAAGACCAGGTTGACTTCAAGGCCGAAAATGTCGTAGATACCTGTTCCGATGTTCAATACGGCGTCACTGCGAGAATATAAAAACTATTTCAGTACTTCCCTTTCACTTGTCCTTCCGCGACCTGATATAAGATGCACTTCGTGCTTGCTAATCAGCACACGCTGACGTATGATTGACGGAATGTAGCGTGATATATGACATTACTTAAAGAAGATGTACACGGATGATGAATTTCCTGAAATGCAATCCTTGCTGTGGTTGTTGAAGACGTCCGCAGGAACCATGATGATCTTGTTGCGATACAGGACAGGGTAGCCATCTTGTTCATTCTGATCGCAATACGCTCGGGCTAACACTCGTCCCACAATTTCGCAGGAGACCTGGAGTTAGAGAAGGAACTAGGGTTAGCACCCAAAGACATGCGAATGACAATTCCGCGGCAATTTCAAAGTCGGAAGCCGCACATGTCCTCCCCCAGGGCGTCGCGAACGGAATCCCCTAGTCGAAGCGCCGCGTTATGCGTACGTTCAAAATACGAACACCCGCAGGTAGACGATCGCAAAACTTTTTGGACGAAATAAAACATCCGTTGAGTCTTGACAGGCGCAGGGTTTACTGGGCCGTGTATTTTCGCAAGTCATGTCTGATTGTACGGCAATAAGTTCTCGACGGAGCCTTTATATGATTTCAGTTTGAATTTCGAACATTTCGATTTCAACAGCGTGCTATATAGTAGTCTTCAGCGTATAGGTGCTGCCCGTTTAAACTTGGTCCTAGTATGGTTCACGTCGCGAGAAGTATGCGTGAAATTACGAAACTACGTGAGCCCTAGAGGCGGCACCTACATACGCGCTACAGCATTCAGCAGAGTATTCTGTTAGGGAAATTTGCCCATGTAGGGACATGGTATATTTGAACATTTTGCCAAAACACGGAACAGGGGTACAGATCGCACCCTTTCATAATGTGAAAGTGTCTTACCGCTCCTTGCTTAGGCACGTAGCAACTATTTGTGTCCCTAACCCAAGAACCGGTGCATGTTGCCCAAGGCGGGACTTCCTCCAGAGAGCGCAGAAAGTAAAGCAAGGCGGTTGACACGGTTGTGTACAGAGGGATGTTCACCATGACAGTAAAGAAGGCCATGGAATAGCTAACGCCTAAATGGAGACATAATATACCTGTTTGAGCTTTGAGCGCTCAAACTCGAAATAAGGAATCTGTACAATGCAGTTGAGCAGTAACTGGAAAGTATCTCGTAAACAAAAGTCGCCAATGCTAGTAAACTCGACGACTACAATGTTTCAGTTGTTCATACTCGACGTTCGTAGATGTTCTGTGAGGCTTTTTGTATGAGACATATGTAGATGGCATTCACACAAGACAAATTTTTTCGCAGACATATATTGAAAAGTGTGCACCGAGTGTTAGTCTTGCACTCTGGTCTTGCCGAGTGATTAGCACCATTTCGCAGGCAGCTACTGAAGACTTGAGTTTAGTGAGAAAATCACAAGAGACAACGCAAACACATAGTATTTTAGCAAATATGTGTTTTTCTCGCGCGAGGATATGACATGTATGTCTGAAACCACGAAGCGCCTCATGACATTTGCGCTTTTCTTGAGATTTGCAAATTTGCTTGCTTAAAGGAGTACAGAGGGCCGTCCAAAAAATTTTCAGACTATGGCGTCAGATGAATGTGTATGTGTCATTTTACCGAATGGCGCTAAAGGTTTTCATGTGTGCAATTTGTTTCCCAGAAAAAAACACATAAACGTGGGTCCGCGCCTTCACCCTTAACTCGCTACTCCGGGTATTACGAGGAGGAGAAGATATGATGCCACGTCACCGATGACGTTATAAGGAGAACTCGTTCTGGTTCGCCGGTCAGTGGGGGTCAGCGCGTTGTCCCTTTGCCGCCGTAAACGAGTTTTGCCAGTTCTCCCGGAGAATTGGGTGTAGAGGGAGCGGCCGAATCATTACCGAGCGAGGAGAAAGGCTTTTTCAGAACCCCGAACAGCCGAGTAGCAGACGACAGAGGAGTAGCAGACAACATTTCTCTAGACCAATCAGCGACCGTTCTCCTTATAGCGTTAGCGCGAGGTTCCAGGCAGATCACAGGCCGGTACTGCTCTTCACCGCCGCTGCGCACGGTCGCTTTTTGCTACGTACTTTAAATTCAACTTCTGCGATAATTATGAATAATGGTGTGAATTACTTCGCAGGGTGAATCTTACTGGCCTACTTCTGTGCTACTTTAATATTCAGCGGAAAGAGTAAGTTAATGACAACGTAGTTAGAAGAGTGTGTTGCCTTAGTTAGTGAATGTAATTGGAACTTACCTCTGAAGAGGGGGCAGCAATTGAAAACGCCTCGGTTCCCACTGTGTGTGAATTGAGAGAGCATGGCTTCCACGTACAAGACGGGGAACGAAATAATCGCCATCACCAGCAGGTAGCACAGGACGAAAGGAACTGAAGCAATTAAAGCGACGCAAACAATGAACAGCGTATACTAGAGATGCAAAATTTCAGGAAATTTTGCGCTGCTGAGAAAATAGAAAACAGTCATTTCATCTTTTTTTCCCTCTTCGTCTCACTATACAGTATGCTGCATCGGAAGTGATCCACGAATACAAATGCACAGAAAAAGATCTGTAGGCCAGCGTTTCTCCGGAAGCATTTTCCCTGAGGTTCCGCGAACAGGATACTGTTCAGCACCCGCGAGTATAACCTGCCCCAAGAACACATTGTCATCCTTGGGATAGCCTAAGCGCATCATACACAGGCGGGGTGACGTCCTCAGAAGGGTCAAATCTGATCCCTAAATCGTCCTCAATGTGTCAATTTGGCACTATACCGCGTCCCCACAGGCCATCCTTAAGGACAATTTTAGGACAGTGTGAGGGCACATCAGGGACAAATTATAGATTCCTTTTACAGTACCTTCTTTGTTTTTGTCAGAGACCACTACATTCTGTTTCACTGATTAGTCATTACCGTTCATTTGTCTTGATAAGCTGCCGCTATAATGTCTAGCCGTTCGTTTTTTCCCCGACGGACAATGAGCAGGGCTCAATAAAAAGCAAGAGGAGAAATATAAAATATCAACAAAGAAAACCTTGCCAGGTACACCAAGTGACCAAGTCCGAGAAATTCACTTCGATAGGTTTTAAGAAAAAATCTTCCCGGGAAAAGCACTGCAAGCGATACTGTCCCGACGACCTTTTTATCGACCGCGCATTCAAAGACACGGCCCACGCGGGGGGCGGACCGCGCCATCAAGAGGCCCCTCTCCAGTATATGAGGGACCGGCTCCCATTTGCCTCCCTCCACCGCTTACGCGGAGTTGAAGGGAGGTACCGAAGCTCCCTTCTGAAAAGGTAACGATACTATTTATTAGGCGACCTTCGGTGAATCCGATAGCCTTGCTAGCCTTCCACTCAACACAAACGGTAAGCTGTCAGAGTTTAATTCGATTATAGACACAAACAATACTGAAGCGAGGAATTGCTCGAAGTATCAACTCTAAAATACAGCGAAGTCCATGTTTCGTATACTGCTGTTGGTTTCAGGCATTGGGGTATACGGCCTTCGAATGTCAAAAACAGTGAGACAGAATCGCGCGTTTCTGTCTTTTCCGCGATAAATGCTCCACGTCACGGACAGTCACCCTTTTTTGGTGGGAGAGAGTTTTGTTCTTGCTTTTTGCTTTTTTCTGAAAAATACCATTCAACCCCTACACTCTTAAAAATGAACTTCACCACATAGCACGATCCTAGCCAACCATAATCCCGGATGACATCGTTCTCGCCCCTGATTTGTTGAAAACGGGAGGAGGACCCTATTTTGTGCCATTATGCACGGCACAAAATAGGCTCCTCCTCCCGTTTTCAACAAATCTAGGGCGAGAACGTTGTCATTCGGGATGATGGTTGGCTAGGAGCGTGCTATGTGGGGAAGTTCATTTTTAAGAGTGTAGGATTGGCCCGAAAAACAAAACAACTATGCCCTAGGCCCTAGGGACGTGCACAGGATGTACCTGAATGATTCTTCACGGACAATCCGCGAGTGTCATCCTCAGAACGCTCTGGGGACAGATGTCGAAGCACCAGGACACGATGACACTGTGGGGACATCTCCTGAGGAGCGTGTGTGTTCTTGGGGTGACTACCTATCAAGGCTCGCTTTCGGAACTCTTGGACTTGCTATCGAAGCGTGCTCGACATTTGGTCGTCGTTCGCATTGGGATTGACATTAATGTGGCAGACCACCGGTCATTCCAAAGAGTATTCACGCTTTAGGTAGTTAACTCAAATGAGTGCCACGGCGTGGCGCCACATGTAGCCGCTGACGCGGGGGTCCCCAGAAAGCTTCCGGTTGTGCCGGCTGCGCGACTTGTTTGTAAACAGTGAAAGTGCGTCACGTTTTCACCGGTTAACTCACGTGGCGCCACACGTAGCCGCTGACGCGGGAAACCCTAGGTAACTTCCGGTTGCACCTGCGGTTTGTAAACAGTGAAAGGGAACCCGACAATTTCTCTGTACCACGCATTTGCTTTTCTCTAGTGTTTCGAAAACATTAAAAGCACTTGGGAAGTCGGAGCTATACTCTCCTGCCTACATGAACTTGGGATTTACAGGTATCACTAGCAACCCACAATGTGTTATCTCCGAGTACTGTGTACTGTTTCACAGTACACAGTACCGGCAAACGCCAATCGACATCTACCAGGGTATCTATCAGTATCATCCGCCTCCCCCCCCTCCCCCCTTTCATCATCTCAAAATAGACATCTCAAAATAGGTTATTATACTAAACAATTTAGTAATCATGTAGTTGAATGAAATATAAAACTTGGCTGCTTGTACGACATCTATATATAATTCGCCTCAACCGATTCTACGGAGTTGCCCTAGTGTAGTAGGTTCCTTGAGAATAAGTTGAGAACCACTGGTCTTTGCCATACAGTTTTAATGTGACCCTCTTTCTCTTGTATGCAATATTTTGTCTTTAAAAAGTTTCGCGAATTGTTGATACCTATAGTGATATCGTGGTACGGAACTACATCCCCTACTCCATTTTGAGAATCATGTTCCAATACCAACTCGCAGTTTGCCAGGCCATTGTGTAGCTTTCCATTTTCTTCTCACCGTGCAAACCGACCCAGTACTCAGTTGTACTTACTTGCGCCGTGGACATACATGAAGTAAGGACTCCAGATGAAATTCCTGATTCCAATGAGCGTTGTGGTCATTGCGGCGTACAGATGCGTCTTGTTGAGCCATGTCTCTTTCTGAAGAACCATTCTTCACAGGCTGGAACGATTCCAATCTGCCCTTCAACAGTAGTGTTTCTTCTTCGGATCTTCCTGGCTTGGTCGTTCGTATTTAACGTGAGAAACGTCACGAGACGCGTTGCGTTCTCTTCGTCTTTTCGAATCCTGGCTCCCTCAAAACGGTCTTCTTCTTCTTCTTCTTCGTCTTTCTCCGCAGTGGCGCATAGCACGGGGCAATTGGCCACGGATCGTGACATGAGGGCCCAGTTAATGACGGTTACGTGAAGCGATGAGAGCGTGACGGTCCCTCTGTCTAATGTGAAGCCAACCACTTCGCCTTTTTGCCTATATGCGCCAGTTTGTCTTCAAACTGCAGCCCGTGCTGCGTTGACAAAGCTGTACACTGAACACATACCTAACTATACGCTACACTTATGAATTAAGTAAATAAATAGCAGTAGAAGGTTTGAAGATGGTGAATGCAGAACACAGCATCCACGCCTGGTGATGAATAGCGTCAAAATGGCTGCTTGGTGGCGATCGCTTCTACTAAAGGATGTCTCCATCCTCTTCCTCCACAGAGGGAGCTACTAATGAGGCACCCTCAGTGCCGTGTATTAAAAGGAAGTCTGTCCGTTAATGAGACCTGCATATACCTGAAGCTCCTCCCACTTTTTGAGATGTCTAGCCAATTACAGGTCGAAATACGGTTCCTTCTTATTACAGCTCGGCCGTCCAGTAGTTGCACCCCACCCTTATTTACTTGTACCGCCATATTGGGGAAACTGGATTGGTTTGGATTGAAACGGATGTCCTTAGCGACATACCAAAATGATGGATTTTGTGACCATTTTTATCAAGGCCATCGGCATGGAGAGAGGCATGCCCTGGAAGACTCAGAACTGCAGAAATCTAGCAGAAATGGTTGCTGGCCGAACCAGTGGCGTAGCCAGGCAGGGGGTTTTAGATGGTTCAACCTTACCTTCGATATCGTACCTCTGGTAGTGCATTTGGTAGAGGAAAACGAGGGGGAAATCCTCCTCCCTGATGTAAAATCCCCATAGAACCCCTTCCGAAATATTTTTTTGGCTACGTTGCTGGGCAGTTAGAACTGATTGGCTGGGAGAGCGGCAGGACCGCTTCTTCGTACAGAGAAGGGTGGTTCTTATGTCGAACGTTCCGCACGAAACTATGTTCTCTTTCTGCAGGAGGCGGGTCTTGCAAAACGACCCCTCTAGCCCTTTGCACTCCCCGACGGAGCCACGCACCCTCTACGCATCTTCACAGTTCATCGTCCATCTTTTTTTTTTTTATGCTATAGTCGTGACTGTGGCCAACAACGGCGAGTCGAATAAGACATTAACCCCCCCCCCCTCTCGTACACAGACGGCTGCCGGTATGAGCTTTTAATCACGTCACATAAGCAGATGGAATCAAAAATGGGCAAACATGTATGTGTAAATAAAATTCAATTATATACTGTAAAATCTTAAACAATTCCGGCGTCTTTCCTGCTATTTTCTTGGGGCCTCGGTTTTCACGAGGCAAACGTTAGCGACGAAACATGTCATTTTCGCGTAAATAATGATGAATTCGTAGTGAAAGTTGCAGCTGATTTTGAAGATATATACAAGAGGAGGTACACTCACACTATGAAATTAGAGTAGTTATTTTTTTGGTCACGAACGCTCCGCTTCGCGGCTCCAAGGAACACCTCCATGATGGTGCTGGGGAAATTTTGATGTCACCCCCATAGAAAACGGCAACCAATGAAATGCGTCCAACTTAAGACTGACCCATTTCGCCCCATTCAATTTCCTTTTCCTTCTGCTAACAAGGGCAGCAAAGTTAAATGCTACTATCGCGCCTTTTTTTTTTTTTCATTTTTCACCTTATACCATTATACCAGGTAGCCCATTCTGTGGTGAATTTGTGCAAATCCGCAATGGGCCCTTGGTGCTTCTGGCACGAAAAAACGTTACCTTAACTTGGCAAATTTCAAGTTCAATTCCTAAAGTTTGACGAAATGACTTGTAGTACGTGATAAAAGGTTCCCTATAGATAAATACCGTTGACCCCATAATTTTCGGACAAGTTTTTTTTTTAA